>NC_140307.1:5062500-5080551 GCF_964211825.1 Aythya ferina
GGGTGGTGGTATTTTGGGGCTCACGTTTCGGATGCGCCCCGGGTGGGGAACGGGGGAACCGCGGAGGATGCGCCCCCAGCATCACCCCCAGGGAAGCGGGCAGGCTTTTCTGGAAACTTTGCTCCAAAAGGCTGTCCTCGTGTTGTGTAACATTTTCCGAGTATTTTCATTACACGTTCAGCCAAAGGTAACACAATCATAGAGGGGAAAGTTTCCTCCTGTGGCCTTTCCCCCGGGGCCGGGCACCTTGGAGAGGGCAGGGGCAGGGGACCTGGCGCAGGAGGGGGGCACCTATAGGGGTTGCTGAGAGGGGGGGGGGCGGACAAGAGAAACTGGGCCGAGGTCGCCCCCGCACACTCCTACCGTAGAAATAAATCTTTGCCCGCCGCTGCCTCTGCATCTTCCGTGGAAAAAAAAAAAAAAGAAAAGAAAAGAAAAGAAAAAATATAAAAGGGGGAAATCTCCCCGCAGAGCCTGGAAAAACGCAGGGCGGGAGGGGGGACTGAGCACGACCCGGGACCCCCCCCCCTCCCCAGGCTGGGACTCGTCGGGCAGAGCCTGGGAGGCAGCGGCAGCCTCCAGCCACCGGCTGGGGTTTTACGCTGCGGGAGGGTGGGGAGCGAGGGGAGGGTCGACACAGAAAATGAGTAGGAAAACTGCACTTTGGGGGTTGCAACAGGTATAGAAGTGTTTTGCCTTTCTCCCAAGCTCCTCTCTAAAGAGAGGTGATTATTTTTCGAGAGACGAAGAGCGTCGTGCAGAGGGATCAATTGTTTTTTAAAAAAGGGAGAAAATTTATTTGCTTCTCAATCTTTTCAAGGATAAGGGGACTTGAGAAGAGCAGTGGAAGAGACAGGTTCAGCTTTGAAGAGAGAGTAGTCAGCCAAAGAACTTCACATGGAGTCCTTGAGCGCTAAAAAGAGAAAGTGCGGAAACTTCCCCAAAGGTCACCTTTCAAGCAGCAGACAAACTTCTCTCTCGACTTTTCTGGGGATGAGGGCTCCGAAGATCCTAAAATCGATAGCAAATTAGAGAAGGAGCCCGGGCACAAGGTGCCCCTGGCCGGGGGGCGAGGCCATGCCCCGCGCACCCGCTGCCACCGCCCGGCTGCTCCTTGCCCCCGACTATCCCGGAAGAAAACAGGCACTGGCAACACCAGGAGAAGTTAACAGGGATGGGGAACGACCGAAGACAAGCGCTTTGATTTCCTGTCTTCGGGGGAAAAAATATATTAAAATAAAATAAATAATATAAGGAGAAAGTAAAATCTATCCCGGCCCTATGATACAGACGAAATTCCCGTCATTTCTTTTCTTTATCACATCTCTTTTAAACCTATTTTCCAACCTCAAAAAACAAACAAACAAACAAACAAAAAGCACCACTGTTTTGAATAGCCAGGCAGTGTCCCCACTTCCCAGAAGCCACGGAACCTCCGCGGGGCGGCCCCGTCCCGTCCCCGGCCGCAGCGGGACGGGGCCCCCGCGCTCCCCGCAGCCCGGAGCGGGATTCGAGGAGGGCACAGGGCGAGCCTGCGGGAGCGAACCCCCCTCACGTGTAATCACCGTCGTTAATTCATTCCTAATAATTCATTAGAAAGGAGCATTAATTACTTCCTTTGGTATATTTTCGGGTTGCAGGCGCAGGGAAGGGAGCAGCGATGTCCAGCCCGCTCCGAGACAGCCTCTGCCAGCACAGATTGGCTTTTTTTTTTTTTTTTTTTTTTTTTTTTTTTTTCCGAAAGGGATCGACCTTTTCCTTCTCTGTTTTTCCTCCTCTGTTTTTCATCCTATTTTTTTCCCCCACGCCGTGCCTATTTGCACGCAGGTAATAAATTAATCAGGTAAAAGAGGAAATGGCCCATATTTATTTTGAAACTGTTCCTGCGTGCATTGCCTGGCGGACGTGGCGTCAGTGGTGGGATCAGTGTGGCCTTAAAAACGTAACGCGGCGAGACTTGCGCTCCGAAGGCCTCTAGAAATGAAGAAGGAAAATAGCAGATGCCTCCTTTTCCCAGCTGGATGTTGGGGATCGTTTAAATACCTCTTTTTCCCTTAAAGGGTCCGTAATAAAAGCGGTGAAAATGACACTGGTTCCCGTGCAGCGTGGAATATTTGCTGCTTTAACGTTAGTTTTTGTTGGTATGTGGATTTTGTTTTTGTTTTTGAGGGGGCACATCGGGGACAGGCTTGGGGACAAGGCTTGGGGACAGGGCTGCAGCACCCAACACCGGCTCGACTCCTGCAGCTCCTAATGCGACACTGTATTAACTCCTAGTTAAGCCAGCAAATAATATTGTTCATTCATCTTTTTCAAAGTTGATTTATAGCAATCGACAGGTTAAAGCGTCATCTGACTTCATTACTTTTAAAAGCTGTCTATTTCAGAACTGTCACTTTTCATCACTTAAACCGAATAAAACGGTTGAAGAAATGAATTGAGAAAGACTTGGAGATCGTGTTTATAATTCTTTGTCTCGACGTTAACATTCCTAATGACCTGACCTGCGTTGGGAACCTGTGTGCCTAACGCGGAGATTAAAAACAGTAAGAAAAAGAAAATCAACACACGAGGCTCCAAAAGTTACAGAGAAGGTGACAAAGTGTCAGGGGACAGAGGAAGAGGAGGACAGAGATGAAACGCACGCATTCAGGAGGCATCCTACAGGCGCTGCCCACACCAGAGGTGGAAGTTAGCACTGAGCAGTAAATAACTCTTCGTTTCCTCCCCGCACCCCTATCGCGGCTGTTTAAAATGTGGAAAACAAAACAAAACAGAGCAAAGCAAAACAGGAAAAGATCTCTCCCCCTTAGCTCACTGACTGTTTTTTCATATCCCGTGAAAAGCTTTTTTTTTTTTTTTTTTTTTTTTCCATTTTGGAGAAGGTTACAAGATCACGCAGGTATTTCAGGGAAAGAACAGACCCATAAGAGATCCTTTTTATTATTTTTTTTCCTGCCTTAGTGACGCTGAAACAGTAAATAAAATCCCAAATCACAGAAATTCAACCCGAAAGGAGAGCATTCGTCAAAGCGTTCAGGAACTTCAACCACATGAAAACTGGCTAGTTTGGATTTGCTTGCGATGCTGGGAATTCACCTTTGTAGGAGTTTTTCTGCCTGCGTGTTCAGGTTTTCGTAGTGTATTTTGATCCCAAACTACTGCCAACAACACGCGGTTATTAATAAATCCGCAGCCGAAGCAGTGCGCTTTCAGGGGGCAAAGCAGTGGGAGAGGAGGAATTATTTTAAACAAACTACACAGGTTGCTCCCGTGCATTTGGTTTCACTTAATGCCGTGGGCGTGATGGCTCGCCTTCTAAAATAATTCAAAAAAGGCTCAGAGGTGCCCGGCTTTGCCCCGGGAGGGAGCTGCCCGGGCCCGGCTGCGCTCCGCAGCTAAAAAAAGGGGTGCGGAGCCAAAGCTGCGGGTGCGGGCTGCTCGTAAAACCCGCGGCTGCGGAAAGATGGTGAGCATCCAGATGCCTTTCGCGAGGCACATTCCTCGCCGCCTCCAGCCGGGATTCTTAACGATTAAAAAAAAATAAAAATAAATAAATACAAAGAGGTCAATTTTGGTCCTCGGAGCCATGCTCGGAGGAGGCGGCTCCGCGGCCGCGCAGCTCTGCGCTGCCGCTCCGCGCCTCCGCCGCCCCAGGGCTGCGGCGCCGCGCACGCCGCCGAGCGCCACCTCGCTGCGCACGGGGGCACTGCAGCCGCGGAGAGCTCCGCGCCCCCCGCCGCACCTGCGGAGCAGCCCGCGGGAAGGGCAAAACCGGCGGCTCGGCTTGCACCGGGCCCCGGGGTGACCCATGCTGCGGCCTTCCGCGGGAGCTGTAAAAAAGGACACATGGCTATTCTCGCCTGCCCTGCAACACCATTTATTTTTTTTCATTCTTTTCTTTCTTTCTTTCTCTTATTTTATTTTGTTCTGGTGCCTAAACTTTAAGGGGGGTTGACCTCAAAAGTGTCCTGTAACACAAACAGCTACAACAGGCTTCTAGGTTCGGTTCAAATGAGAAAAATCGAAGGATCGCTTTCCACGGTTATGACACAGTCGCACTGCCGTAATTTCTGCACGAACAAAATATATATAGCATTTAACTACTTTGCTTCTTTTGATCAAAATGGCCCTTAGCAGGCAAAGTCATTTGTTTAGCTACAAGGAAAACGTAGAACTGTGAAATTTCCCTGAATCCTTTTATATTTTTATATTTTTAATCCCTTTATTTTGAGCAAGGGGGGAGTAAAAGCTGGGAAAATACACGAGCCTTAGCTGATACACTTCGAAATGCTAGTATCGATAAGGGGAATAAAAAGCAGCGAATAAACAAAGGTAAGAAATAAGATGAAAGCATGAAGTCTCGAAAACAGTTTGAGCCCTGCGAGGACTCAACTGAAAATTATTAAAAAATGAAAAAGAAAAAAAAAAAAAAAAAAAAGAAATAAAAGAAGGGGAAAGGGAAAGAAAGAGACCCTCCAGGCTCGGAGCAGGGCCAGGAGCTGCCCGGCGCCCTGCGGGTCCGTGCACGGCCGCTCGCAGGCAGGCGGGGAGCGGGAGCCGGGGGTCGGGGGTCGGGGACCTCCCCTGGGACACGGGCAGCGGCACCGGCTGGAAGGAAAGTGGTGAAGGAGCAGCCAGAGCCCAGCGCTGGGTGCGGGTGACAACAGAGGGCGAATTTCTCCTGGGTCTGCTTCGCCCTCCTGTTTGCAGGGGATGCCTGCCCACCGTCACACATGGCGGGTGTTTAGCATGAAACGTGCTATTAAGTATTGATTAAGAGCATCCACATGTTATTCCGAGAATATAAAGGGCTATTAAGAGCCATTTGACTTTACCAGAAAGTAGCGAATATTAGTTAATGAGTAATGGGGAAAGTACAAACGCACAGCGGCCGGGCCCCCGCCCGGAGTTAGCACAATTGGACTCTTTCAAAGAAGGCAGAAGAGAAGAGAAAAAATCGCTCTATTTTTTAATTCCAGCGAGAATTTATACCGGGAACAATATAACCCAACAGCTGCGACAGGTGGAAGAGAGATAATTGAGCAAAGGCTGCTTTTGACAATTAATATTACAGGGAGATAACGTCCCCGCTCCCGTTTTGTTGAGAGACGGGGGTGCGAAGGGGCAGTGTGGGGGCAAAGGGAGGAAGAAGCAGAACCCTGAGCCAGAATTATGGAAAAAACAGGAGGGAGAAAAAGATCGGGAAGAAATTCCCACTGCCCCGTGCGGGCGGAAGTTCCCACGGGCTGAGAAGTTGCCTCATTCCCCCTGCCCGTCCTGCCCTTTTGCTTTTTGGTTCAGAAAGGAGTGTTTCTGGTAGACAACTTAATGCCCGGAGTCTTTTTTAAAATGCTTTTATTGCTATTGCACTTCCTACCACAAGATGCAGAGCAAGTCAGCGGAGTTTGTATTACAACTATGTCATAATGTTTCACTGATGCAAAACATGTAGCCAGAGGGGGTTGCTAATGATTCCTGGATTAGAGAGAGGGAGAGCGAGAAGTGAGAAAAAGAAAACCTGGTTTCATTTTTTTTAAAGCTACGTAAACCCTACCCATTAATATCCAGCTCTTGCAACATCTCAGTATCTCGCTCAGACACGCGGATCTGCCATGAGCCATTTAAACACCGCAAACGTTTTGCATATTCCACCTATTAATTATGTTTACAGCCTATTCATTTCAGGAGGCTCTTTCCTAGAGAAGAAAACTTCAAACTTTGTGTGTGTGTGTGTGCATATGGGGGGGAATCTCCCGGGGCTTTCCACTCGGGATGGAGACGGCTGCGAGGGTGCTGGTCTGGAGCCAAACCCAGAGGGGTCCCGACTCCCCAGACACGCAAAGAGGGTGCCCGGGGTGCGGGGGGCAGAGAGCCTGCTCCTCCCGGGCTGTGAGTGGGGATGAAGAGGGAGCTGGGGATTTTCCTGAGATTAAGGAGCATCCCGCAGAGATGCTCCAGGACGCCGCGGGGTTTTCCTCGCCCTCCTCCAGCGCTGGGCCCGGTGGCAGGATGGGTGGTTTGGGAGATGGGGGGGTGTAAGGGGGTGTACCCCCGAGGCCACCTGCCCGGAGAGGGGAGGGATGGAGAGGTTTGGCACCGGGCAGCCGCTCAGCCCCTTCACTCTGCGGCCTCCCCGGGCAAAGCTGCGGCTGGGAAAGATTCCCCCGCACCCTTTGATAAAACATTTTTTGTTATGATTTTGTTCGGTTAATTATTTATTTCTTCTGAAATCTCGGAAATGTGGGCGGGGATGTGGCCGGGAAGTGCCCTTGAAGCCCGGGGGACCGTCCTGTCCCCGACCCCAGGCTGGGCGGAGAGCCCGGGGCATCGCCACCCCCTGGTCTCGGCACCCACGGGCTGCAGTTCTGCAGGCCTCGGCTGCGAAGCCCCATCCGTCCCAGGGCTTCGCATCCCTCCTGGCATTTCCCTCTTCCCGTCCCTATCTCCTCAGCACGGCCTGGCATGACCCCCGAAGAGAGGCAGAATCAGGTCCGGAGCGGGCAGAGGAGGGGGTGTGCGGGTCGAGGTGATGCGTAGCATCGCGGCCGCCCAGGTGGGATCAAAGGGCCCGAGCCCCGGAGCATCCTCCAGGGAGCAAAGGGCTGGTGCCGGGGCTGAGCTCTGCCCCCAAAATCCGCCCAGAGACCGCAGAACCCGCGGGCAGCCCCCGGCCCCGCTGCCCCCTGGGGCCCGGCCCTTTTATCTCCAGATCTCGCTCGGAGGAGACGAAAAATAAAAAGTTTAAAATGTGACCTAGTTCCATCTCCCCCTCCCTTCCCCCTTCCCTTTAGATATTCACGTCATCTATTAAGTTGGGGGGGGAGGGGGGAGAGAGAGAAGAGAGAAGCTAAATTTACGAGGTCTGGTGGGTTCTGGAGTCTGGGTGCTGGGAAACAGGTGTTGGCAGTTCGCTAGAGTGTCAGTCAACTTTTGGAGATGAAGTCATTAGGGAGGTAGTCTCCTCGGAACAATCTGGTGGTTTCAGTCGGAGTTAATTTATACCGAAAAAAAAAAGAGAGAGGGAAAAAAAAAAGAAAAGAAAAGAAAAAAAGGGAAAAAAAAAATGAGCCTGTAGAAATACCGAAAGGGACAAACATAACGCGAACAGATTCACACTCCTACAGATTATGCCACTTGGAAGTCACATCCTGAGAAAAATAGCCGGCTCCTACAGAGCCGCGCCGCGGAGGCGGGGGGGCTACGGGCGGGCTCCGGCCGGGGCAGCGGGGCCGGGGCCGCCCGAGGGGGGGTCTGCCCAGAGCGGGACTGTGGGGAGGGGGCCGCGGGGAGGGTCCTGCTGCCAGCACTGCCCGCAGCCCGGCCCTGCAAGGGGGGATCCCAGCGCATCCCGCCCCGTCCCACCCCGCTGCTCCCCCCACCCCGGGCCGAGCTCCCTCCTTGCCCCCCGCCTCCTCTCCAGCTCCAAATGCGACCCAGAGGCGAGGCGACAACCGGCCGGGAGGCGGCTGGCCGGGGGTCACCTCCTCCTGTCGTCCCCCCCCCACCCCCTCCTTGCCACCGGGGCTGGAAATTGTCAGTGACCCTGAACTGTTTCTCGGCTGTGTTTGAAAAGGCAGGCGATCCGCAGGCCGAGACAAAAGGTTTCATGTGCACAAATACAATCTACTTAGGGCCTAAGCACGGCGCTGCTCGGCTCTGATGCCTCACGTCCCGGCTCTCGGCCGCGCCGCTGCTCCGGGGAGAAACGGGGAGGGATGGGGAGAGGGGGGGCGCACCGGCGGGAGCGCCCGGCAAAGGCGTGGTCTGGGAGCCGCCTGTTAGGCAGGCGGCACGGCTCGGCACGGCTCGGCACGGCACGGCACGGCACGGCACGGCACGGCACGGAGCGCACGGCACGGAGCGCACGGCGTGGCACGGCGCGGCGGGGCGCGCACGGCGCGGCACGGCACGGCACGGCGCGGCAGGCGCTTAGCGGGGGGGCTGGAAAGTCCCGATGCTCGGCTCGGCTCGCCCCCCCCTTCGGAGCTGGGTGACAAATCACCTCGGCGGCACCAACCACTTGTTTCTTTTAGCAGCGCGGGGAAAGATTTCATTAATGCTCCTCCGGCCCCCTCCCTCCAAATCCATTCTCTCGCTCCGAGTGCGTCTTCTAATCATAATTAAAATCGTCTCATATACATCGGCGTCTCTTGTGTGCATATTGAATTGCAGGTGACTGGGCGGAATGTTATTTCACTCGAGTCTCTCATTTTTACATTTCCACCCAAACCGGCGCTGCCTTCCCCGGCCGCAGATAAGGCGGATTGTGAATATCGATAGAGGGGAGAAAGGCGATAGTCACAATCGATCGCTTACCAGGCAGCCGTCATGCATCATGTTCAATTCCACGGCAGCCCGGTACTTCACTTAATATAATTAAGATTAAAACTCAAGTGGTGGCGGAGGGCCCGTCTATCGATGGCTCGCAAGGACAGCAGCCGCCATCCAACGCCCCAGCTCGGGCGGGCAGGGGTCACCTTTTAATCCAGCCTCTTCCCCCTGTAGCACACATATATAGGCGCCTATAGCACATACATATAGGTGTCTATAGCACATAGGTGCCTATACGCCCCGAGGTGCGGGCTGCGCATATGCATAGCGTGGGAGTAGGTGCGGCTCTGGCCCTGGGCAGAAAGCTGACTTTTTCTTTTTTTTTTTTTTTTTCCCTTAAGAGGAGGAAAAAAAAAAAAAAAAAAAAAAAAAAAAAAGATGCTCGCCGTTATTTACAGCTCCGAATGAAGGCAAGATGATGGTTTGGAACCACAACCGCGGCCCCACTCGCGGAGGGAGGGGGGGGGGCTGGAGCCAAGTTTATTGTCTAGCATTTCAAGGGGTTAATTTACGCGCTGTTATCATTTCTGTGCGTCTGAGGCCACGAGCAAAACAGAAATCGAGGTGCTGGGGTTTTATTCCAGGCAACGTGACAGTGCGGGCGCAAGGCGAGGAGGCACTGTGGGAGAGTTCAGCGAGCGCTGAAAGCAGCCCCACAAGCAGGGCTGTCAACCGGCTTTTCTTCCAGGCTTACATGGGGGGGTACCATTCGTTTCTTTCCCCTTTTCCTCCCTTTTTCGGATTTGTCTCTCTTTTTTGTTATCATTATTATTTTTTAACAAACGGACACGCTTGGCTCGTTTCATTCCCCGACACCATTTTCGGACTCTGTGCCTTAAAGTCATTCTAGCGATAGGTCCGTTTTTACCTCCCCTGGAGCAAATGGACAATTCACCTCGGCTTAAAGGCTGCAGAGAAATCTTCTCCGAAAGCAGAAGCTCTGCTGAGCAGCCTGGTGCTGCTGATTATATAGTGCAACTTGAAATGATCTCAGCCGGTGGAATATTAATCAAATCAATCAGGGTTGACAAATGAGAAATATTTGAAGGAAGGTGGTAATTTACAACTTTGTTATTAGTTAAGAATCTCCCGCCTTGTAAGAGTAATTAATAACTCCTGGATGGGAACAATTTGGAGAAGGAAAGAAGACAGCGTCTTGAAATAAAACAGGATAAAGAGAGGGGTTGAAAAGTGAACTGCGCCTCTGTGAAAGAAAAATTGCAAATGATTTTTTAAAAGATGTCTACAGGGGCATTATACGTATAATATGTATATAATGTATACACACGTATAAATATGGCATAATCAGAGAGAGGGCGAGCGAGCGAGGGAGACTAGACAGGAAATAAGTACTGAAAAATAAATCAAAACATTGATTCTTGTGGTCACATCTCCCATCCAGAGATTAGACGCGATGCTGGATTTCAAAGTACTTCAAAGAAATTATACCCAATATGCAAAAGTGCAAGTTAGAAACCAAAGGAGTGACTCGAAGCTGATTTGAGAAATGTTTTCCCCTCTCTCTCGTTCACCCCCGCACACTCTCTTCAATGCCTGATAAATGTGAAGACCCCTTTTCTCCCAAACTCCCGCTCAGATGGGAAAACTCAATTGTCTGTAATGTTTATAGTGTTAACCCTACTTATCTGCGGAACACTCCCCTCCCCACCCCTCCCTTTTCACTTTCCATAGACACACATTGATTATTAGACTGTATGGACCCCCCTCCTTTTCCACAACCCCACCCTCAACAACTGACCAAAATAATGACTTGTTGGAAAACTATAAATCATTTTCGTGTTTGAATCCCTGAAGACTCTATTTAAGTAAATAGGCTTACTGTGAAACAATGCATAGATCCAAGTCCTTCTCCGGATTGCTTCCAAATGCTGCCATCTCCAAAACTTTTATTTACAAGAGAAGAAGAGGAAGAAGAAGGGGAGGAAAAAAAAAAAAAAAAAAACTTTGGCAAACTTTATCTCTTCTTTATTATAAGCTTCAGCCTTGCCTTGGTAAGCCCCAGTCTGTTCTACAAAAGGTGGCTAGAGATTGAGATTTATTGGTTTCCAAATGAAAAGATTCATTCGATATAAGAGGTTAACTCAAAGTTCCTTAAACCGTGACTAGCATTGGCAAGGAGCTTTGCCTAGTCAGCACAAAGGCAGTTCAAAGAAACCTTTAAAAATACACACAGATATACATACACACAAACACACTCTCACACTTTAGCCTCAACTGCAATTTTCTTTTCATTTTTGTTTCTTTCTGCCATTACAAAGCCCTGAGCCCCTTTGTAGGTAGCTGGAGGTTTTTTTTTTTTTTTTTTTTTTTCCAAGCTGAACTTTGCCATTTTGGTGTTGACCAACCCCCTTTTCTTTTGCAACCAGTGAATGAAAAGACTCAAGGAAAAAAAAAAAAAAAAAAAAAAAAGATTAAGAAGTAAACGGGGTGAGCAAAAAAAAAAAATCCTTCTAATTTATAGCGAGCAAAACAACGTTTAAAAAATAATACTAACCCCCCAAAAAAACCAAATCCGTACAAAGGGGGTGGGGGGTCAGGCAAGGTGACACGCAGGAGAGAAAGGGAGCAGAGGAGGTGGCGGTGCCCGGAGAGGGACTGCCAGGGGCTGGGGAGCGGGCATGGCACACGGGGGTCTGTCTGTCTGTCTGTCTGTCCGTCTGTCTGGGGGTCTGTCCGTCTGTCTGTGCGGGGGTTGCCCGCCTGGGAGCCGCACACGGAGGCAGCCGGGGCTCGGGCTCAGGGCTCCGTCCTGTGTGTGGAGCCTGAGCTATGGAAATGGTAATGAGGGAAAATTAACCCGGCCGTTTGTTACATTGCAGGGAGATCAATGCCTGACCCAGGGCTGAGGGATAGCTTACTTCGGGAGGAAAGATATGAGATAATCGCTCTGAAACACGCTGGTGGCGAGGACAAACAGGGACCGAGCTGAATATCGCGTTTCATAATAATAATAACACCAAGCACGAGAATAAGAGCAAAGAAAGCCCCGCAAGAGCCGGGCGGCAGCTGCACGGAGCGGCCGCTGCTTTCGGGCTCCGAGGCTGCAGGGGCTCCGGGGAGGCCTGGGGGGGACCCCGGCGGGTCAAGGGGAGCCCCGGCTTTTCCCGGGGGCTGCGAGAGGCCGGGAGCCCCGTTCTGCAGGGGGGATGCCGGCAGGGGGTACGGCACGGCACGGCCGGGCTGCTGGGGCTGGGGGCGGCTGGGCTCCCCCGGCCGGACCGTACGGGGGGAAACGTCGAAATAAAAGCTGAGAAAATGAAGGGGTTGGCCAAATTCAGCTGGAGGAGAGACAGGGTGAGCTGCTGGCTTAAAAGCAGACAGCGGAGGCTAATGAGACCTTTGGGGTAGGAATAGTGTACTTTTTTTTTTTTTTTTTTTTAACTAAGACATCACTAAACCCACAAAACTGGAAACAGTGACAGTGCAAAATGAATCATCCTCCTATAAAGGGAATAGGAAGCGCAAAATACGAGCGGGGAGAGGGTGTCTATCAGGCGGGGATCATAATAAAAATAATTATTTTAGAAGGCAGCACAGGAAGGTAGCGGTTCTGCCCGGGCTTCAGCAGACAACATGGGCAGCGGGATGTGCTCTGACCTGCCTCCTATTGTACAAGCTCGCCGTTGGCTTCAGGGAGGCAAAGATCGGGTTGTAGCTGAACAAAGTCCAGCAAAGTTTGCTGGATGGCAGCCCTTCCTCTGCCTCTTTCTCTGAGCTTCAGCCGGAGCCGGTGTAAAAGCAGCCTGGATGTCAAATGTCTCTCTTAAGGCTGCTCCCGCAAGCCAGTTTGCATATGCTTCTCCCAGAGGTTTTGCCATTATTTTTATTTCGTGCTTTATTTATTTTTTTTAAAGTTTCTTTTTAAGGCTCAGTGTAACCGCCAGCCGAAAGGAGGAAATTTTAGGTCAGCGTACAGTTAATTTCCAGGGGTCGTTAATTAGTAATGTTGCAGGAGTTAAGGCAGAAACTTGTTGGCTGAGATTAGATTCTGGAGGAAGGAAAAACCTGCCAGTGGACTCCATTACATCCACAACCGGGGACTACTTTCTCCGGAAAAAAAAAAAAAAAAAAATGCTTTTTCAGGCCGGCCCGTGGGCTCCAGCCACCGGCCGGGGACCGCTGGGGGGGCTCCGGGAGCCGGGGCTGAGCCGAACCCAGCGGCCGCAGCGTGGGCACCGAAATGCGGCTCCGTAGGGGCCAGCGTGCTGGGGAGGGCTCTGGGGCAAGGGGGGAAGAATACAAGGGTGGGGGGAGATGGCACTTAACGTGACGGAACTGTCCGTGATCAAGGGAAGGGGGCGGCTGGTGAAGCCGTTTTCAAAATTGGGATTATCCCGAACCCTTGGAATTAAGGGTGGCTGAATGTGGCAGGGCGGTAGTGCGTAGGTAGCGAAGGATAAAGTTTTAAGCCTGATGTCTGCCAAATGGAAATATTCACCGTAACAGTTAAAAAGACACCGGGAAGAATCAAACAGGAAAAAAAAAAAAAAAAAAAAAAAAAAAAAAAAAAAGAGAGAAAACATCAAACCGCGAGGCTGGCCGAATAGCCCGAAAGGGAACAAACGGGGGACGGCGGCAAAGAGGGGAGAAAATGATTCTGTGATGCCTGCATATTCCGACAGGAATAAATGCAAAATGAGAAATCGGAGAAGCGACTCTGTGTAGCCTGTCTGGTCTATATAGCAGGGACTTAAAAAATTACATCTGGAGCAGAGCTGTCCTTGCCTGGCCGTTATTACACGTGGATTTTTTTTTCCTTTTAGCAACAAGTATCCATGCATCTAAACTAATTGATGCTGGAGTTTCTTGGAATTTATCCAAAGAGCAATACACTTTTAATTGTACGTTGCTTAAAACACCATTTCTTGAACAGTGTGAAACAAGTCATAAAAGTCATAAAGCGTATCGCAGTTTTTTCCCCCACCCATAAATACTCAGCCGACACTCACAATTCCCTCCTAATACTCCTAAGGGGGGCAAAAATAATTTCGAAGACGTGTAACTACATCATAAACTTGGGCACTGTTAATCCGTTTTAACTCATTTAGAAGGCGCTTCTGAATTTATTTTTCTAGGGAAAAAAAAAAAAAAAAAAAACGTACACCTTCCCAGCTCTTTCTATTTATCCACGAACAAGCGAGATTTCGAAATCTAATTTCAAACCCAAACGCTAATGTTGTAGTCCAGCTCCGGGGTAGAACTGGGTTACTGTGCAAACTATTTGGGTGGAGATGAAAAGGCCTGTAAAGTTTATATACATTTCTGTTTTCCCCATCCCTCACTTGGAAACTCAGCCAGCAGCATCCGTAGCTAATCAGCCAGAACCAACCTTAAAAAGCTAACTTTTTTTTTTTTTTTTTCCAATTAACAACAATATATTTTCATCATTAGAGGCCATGGCTATAAATATCTGACTATATTTTTTTTCAAAAAAAAAAAAAAAAAAAAAAAAAAACGACAGAAGAGTCACTGTCTCCCTCCCCCCCCCTCTCCCCGCACACCCACACTTTTCGTGTCTAAAATTAGCACGAAAACTATGCACTGGAGAGAAAGTGAAATGTAGCTAAGGCAGGGAGGCTTCGTTAGTTCCCGCAAAGGCTGGGGTCTCAGCCTGGGCCGCAGACACAGCAATCAAAGGAAGCCAACTGCATCTTTGCAGATCATTTTGGAGCTTCAGAGAGCGATTCAGGCTGGAAATCTGTAAAATCCACGCAAACCTTTCTCCTCTCGCTACTAGCCACCCTTTGACACAGTTGTATTGAAGTTGGGGCTGGAAGGTCCTTGGAGGTCTCTGAGTGTGACAGTACTTAGAATAGCGGGTAGATGGCACAATTTTCTAACATTTAGAGAGAAGAACCCACGCTGGGAGCAATAAGTCCATTTAAAAGCCCTTTATTTAAGAGGAACAAAGATAACTGACAAACAAAGTACAGAGACATCTCAATGAAATTTCTAGAGAAGAATAAAAAACTCTCCGCAAAGGAAAATACAAGTTCTCGGGTTTATTTATTGTTATTTTAAGTACAATACCGAAATTAAATTAAATTAAAATATATACGTAGCTAACAAGACAATATTGCTCCTAGAACTGTGGATGTTTAAATCGGAGATCCAGGATAGTAAAATACGAGGAGCTATTTGAAAGGAAGAAAACTCAGAAAATAGGGTTAATGTTTCAGAATGAACACAGCTCTCGCACGCCCGTTGTTTAAAGGACTCCATCAAATCAGCACATGCATTTTTTTTTTTCCGAGGCGAATCGCAGAAAGATGTGGTCAAGGGGGGGATAAGACCGGGGGAGGAGGGAGAAATTTGAGGTTAGGAGATACTTTCTAGGAAAGGGAAATAATCTGAAGGTCGCTATGTGGCCGCATTTCAGTAATTTTTTTACAGTGCTTGAATCCAACAATGAATGGTGGTTCCTTCTGAGTTCACTCCTTTTATTCGCATACACGCTAATGGGTAGGGATCAAAGCAAGGGCTAAGAAAAAGGAGAGAGAAATTTCGGCAGAGGTGGGCAGCATCTCCCCGCGGCGGTGCGCCTCCACCCGCGGCTCCCAGCGCCTGGGAGAGACACACGGACAATTCGGGGACAATTGCCCCCCTGCCACCATCCATCTTGAAGCCCGAAACTCGACGACTTTTGGTACCAAATACACATCTCGTCGACATTTTAGGGGGTGAAGGAAAGAAGCAAAGGGGGGGTGAGGGGGTGTGGAGCAGAGAAATCAGGCATTGATCCGGTTTGATCGAGTCTGTGGGCTTCCACTAGCAATAGGCAGGCAAACACTCCCAAAACAGAGACAGACACACGCTCCCAGCTCCTCTGATTATGTTAAAAAGGGGGGGAAATAAAAGGAGGACGGAAGATATAAAAAAAATGGGGAAAAAAAAGCGGAAAAAAAATAAAGAGAAAAGGCAATAAGCGGTACGTTCCCTCGAATCTGTGGTGCTGTAAAGAAATCAGGTTCCGTATAAATGATTGTATTTGGGTGGGTGCTTTTCCGACTTATTTGTTGAGTAAATCTCCCTCACTGCGCTGAAGGCGAATCCCTGTTGATAAATCCATCATTACCGTTTGGGTACAGGGAGACAGCAGCGCCACTAAATTTATCTTACATTTGTAGCGCTTTAATAGACATTTATTAAATGCTTTTAGAGAGAGACATGGGGCGCCTGATTACATCCTAGTTATAGACAGAACATAAAGACACACGTTAACAGCAATTTACAAGAAGGAAAAGAATAAAGAAAAGAAAACAAAGAAAAGGCAAAGTTTGGGAGCAAAGCTGCTGGGAGACAGTCATTGTGCGCCTTTCGGCATGGACGCCGACCACCGGCTTTTTCTCCTGCATTTCTCGGAATATTAATCGTGGCCTATAGACTCGTGTGCGTGCAGCCATATAGATACGTGTATAGGACATGCACACGGATGCAGAAGGAGACGTGCGGATGGATCAAACGGCGCTATACGCGCATTTCTGTTCCGTAAGGCAACATCAGAATACAGGAGAGCAGTTACAATAGATTCATCACCCTCTTTCACACTCGCCCTCCACCCCCCGCTCCCCCCGCCAGCTTTTAAC
The DNA here is from genome assembly GCF_964211825.1 of Aythya ferina. Classification (NCBI taxonomy): domain Eukaryota; kingdom Metazoa; phylum Chordata; class Aves; order Anseriformes; family Anatidae; genus Aythya; species Aythya ferina. The sequence continues at coordinate 5,078,442 of NC_140307.1, forward strand.
TCTAATTTCAATCTTCTTCAACTGGAGAATCTCCAGGGACCTGGGCAAACTTGTGTAAAATAGTTAAACCAAGCGTGTTTCAAAGAGGATTGCTGAGTTCCTCTTCCTGCCTTAATAAACCGAAAGGCCCGGTTCAAAGCAAACACACTGGAATCAAAATTCAAAATATCTCACGACTCGCACGGATCGAGCAGGCTCAGAGCAATGCATTCAGTCTCACGCGTTGGTGGCCACGTAGTGACAAACATTTCGCCCTGCTTTTTGTGTGTGTGTGGAAATCCTTCCTTTGGGCTTTTTTTTTTTTTTTTTTTTTTCCCCCCACTACCTTTTTTTAACCTTTCTATTTTTCTAAAAATCCCTTCCGCTGGCTCTCAGGTACACGATTAAAGCCACCTCTGGCTTTTCTAAACTTAACCCGCTCCGGCAGAGCTCGGACCAAATGCGGCTCAAGCCCGCACCGCAGCGCACCCGCCCCGCGCCGCCCCGTTTAGGGAGCAGTGATTTTTTTTATTATTATTTTTACTTTATATATATATATATTTTGCGGGTGTCTTGCGAACATCGCGTCTGCCTTGCCTTCCCACCATCCGAGTCATGCCAAGGACAGCAGCAGCCGGATTTCGCGTTCAGCTCGGAGCTCATCCCCTTTCAAGACCCTTGGGTCGCCTTTAGCGGGGGACAGGGAGGCGCACACACTCGGGAGATTCTCCGCACCTCCAGAAAAAAAACAAACAAACAAACAACAAAACCAACAAACCACAAAAGCGAAACCTTCCCCCCCCGCCTCTGCCCTTTTTCAAGAACACTTCTTCTATCTAAAAGTTTCCAAAAGAAAATAAATACAAGTGACACTGTGCTGGGGGAAAGCTCATTAGTTCGTTGTCCAACTCTAATAAAAGAACAGAAGTGCAAATTATAGAGTTCAGCTTCAACACACGCTCTGTCAACTAAAATCAACCGAGTGCAGGCTTGATTCAAATAGCTGCGAAGTTGGTCCGCAATTCAAAACCACCTTCCCCCTCCTCCCTTCCCTTCCCACCCCACCTCCACCCTCCGCCCTGCCGCAGGGACATTTGGTGGAAAAATATTGTTCCAAGGAAGGTAATGATAAAGCTTAACATTAGGAAGAGGAGTGCGCAAACTCATTTCCCCATCGGTGATCCCACTAAAACGAGCGTGGTGCTGTGCTGGGCAGGGCTGGGATAGGGGCTGCGGGGGGGGGGGGGGGGGGGGGAGGAGGGACGGGACTCCTGAAATAACATCTTCTTTCCAGCAAGGTAGAAGAAGAAACGGCCCCTTTGTTTTGATAATTAGCTAAGCCCAAACTAGGAAAGCAGATGTGTTTGCTTAGCTAATCATAAGACAAGTTTCTTTCAAAGAACTTCATTGAGCGATTGCAATTGTGAAGCAAAGAGAAGGATTTCATTTTCCTCTCCCTCGCCTCTCTTCCCCCTCACCTCCACCCCCCCCCCATCTATATTTTTTACTCCTTCTAATACGATATAAACGCTTCCGATTACCTAGCTGGGAAGGAGGCGAGCCCTGCGCATCCCACCGCGGGCATCACCCCGACCCGCCCGGCCGCCCCAGCATTACCCCGGCGGAGCTGCTGACATTGTACGTCGGGGGGATGGGAGAGCGAATGAGAAGGGGGAAAAATAAAGTTTTAATGACATGTATGACATATTAAATTAGGCAGTTTTACAATTGGGTTTGAATGCGATGCTAACTGATTACAACTGTGTTATCAAAAGGGTGATAAGATTTATAACTTCGCGAGCACAAGCCTCTCCTCTTAATGACAATAGATGTTCAATAGCAAAATCTGGTTTCTATTTTCCAAGAAGAGACGCTGTGTGTCTCCGTTGCCCCTTTATTACCGCGGGATTCAAGATCCTCTCTAAAACAGCTTGGCACTTGGAAATGCGCAGGCCAGGAATACCTTTATGGTCCCTATTAACTACTGTGTTATTTACACTTTCGCTGGTGCTTCTCACTCAATACCCGTATCACATACGGGGGATAACACAGTCCCTCTCCTTCCCTGTCGCTGCCTGTTTTTGGATTTAAATTTCGCATTTCTTCGCTTTACACACACACACACAAAAAA
>NC_140307.1:5080751-5523905 GCF_964211825.1 Aythya ferina
CCTCTTTTGTCCAATTCAATCTTTGGATAGATCTTTTGTTCTAACTCAGCATGAAAAGAAAAACTTTCTTTAAATGCTATAAACTTAAAACTAACTGAAGTCCCTAAACAAATCCTCCTCTGAGCATTCCAAACATATATACATGGGGCTCGTGTGTGTGTGCGTGCGTGTGTGTGTGTGTGTTTTTATTTAACCCTGGTGCATTTTCTGTTTACTATTATTCTCTGTGAACCAAAGCTTGCTGCAAGAAACTTATAAATACAGAGATAGCTTACAGGCTTTAAAACATAAAAAGCAGAGAATGTTTTGGATTTGAAAATCATAAATTATAATTTAATGCCAATAACAATTTACAACAAATGGTTGTTTACAATAAACTAACACAAAACAAACAAGTCAAGATCCTGTGTTCTTAGTAAGCATAAAAACTTCACACACACACACTCACATGGATAGCACTTGCAATAGAAAAAGCTAAATCTAGAGGTCAGCAATCCCCTGCAATAATAGTATATTTATATATTTATATATATTTATATATTTATAGAAAAGGAGCCATGATTCAGATGTGAAACTCTGCTCAAATTCACAGTCACACGCCCCTCAGCCCCCAGTACAGATGTGTCTGACTGGAACGCACCAAAGATCAGGCTTTAATCGACTTTACAGAATGATCTCTCTCCCTCCCTCCCTCTCTTCTCGTGAAACCACAACATGGTGTAGTAACGTGTGCTGGAAGGGGAGAGGGGAAGCCTCAGCCGGGAACAAAATTGCAAGCTTTCACATACAAAGCATCTGCTCTAGACCAAGGGGCGAGAGGGCGGGCGTTGGGGGGGGGAGAGAGAGAGAAAAATAAAAAATAAATGACACGCACACGCACGGACCAAAATCCACCCCCCTGGGCAAAGCACAGCGTCTTGCCTCCAATCTTGCCTTCCTGCGGGGCTGGGGGGCTCCTACTCGGGCCGGCGCTGGCCGCCCCCGGGGCCCCGGCCCCGGCGCTCCACGATCGCGCTCCCAGCAGCGGCGGGGAGCGGCCGGGGCAGGGCTGCGGGCAGGGCCCGGCATCCACCCAGGGAAGATGCCCGGCCGCCTCTGCAGGCGTGTGTGCCAGCAGACACACGGGCATGCATCCCCTATGCAAAATATAGAGATGACCTGTGGTCACGCTTTCACAGTCTAAGGTAAAAAAAAAAAAAAAAAAAAAAAAAAAAAAAAAAGCAAACCCACTTGAGAGTATATGTACATTAAAAACCGAGTCATCGGTGCTAGAAGCTAAAGCCACTCCATTTGAAGACCTCTCAATGACAACGATAGATGGCAACTACAGAGTATTATAAAAAATCACACGTACTTAAAGAAAACTCATTGCAAACAACTGACCTATATTTACAATACTGCTATTACCTTGCTTGAATGATCTTGTGCGCGTATGTCAGACATTTACAAAAGATTTTTCGCCCCATTCTGATCATAAAATAGATACTGATCTCCAGATTTCTAACACTTTTTCACAACAATACCTTTCCTACGCAGGCACTTAAGTGTGACAAAAATAAGGGCCTTTTTTTTTCTCTTTTTCCAGAAAATCCATTTTTAATTAACAGGAGGATTAGATGAATGGGGGATGATGGTTTACCATTTCAGCATGGTACTTCCTAAAACCATAGATAAACCACGAACTTAAGTCCTCCACCCCCATCCCGGAATTAAACAGGTAAATACACTACAATACATCTGCTACAAACTTACTGTGACAAGTAAACAAATCAATCGCCTATGGACTTAAATGACTGCAAACTATAGAGAAGTAATGCGGTTTCTGAAAGACATTTATGACAGCCAAACAAGTTTCAGATATCAAATAATATTTTAATTTCTGAATACTTTCAATTTTCCTTGGAATATAACACACAAAGACTCGACCAAACAGTTCAGTTATTATAACTTTTACAGTATACAGAAATGTTGCACTTAAAAAAAAAACCTTCAGTTTTTTTAAACACAAAACTGTAAACTCTAAGATACTGAATCAATCACGTTATCTATAAGTGCCAACAGTGTTATTTTGTCATGCTGATTTCAATGGTATTTTTTAAAAAGGGAAAATATCAACAATTATTATAATACAAAGGGCTTGCAAATATACAAACAGATAGAGGAGTTTAATAACAATTCATGATGAACTATGTGGAACCCAATTCAAATTACAAAAGTTCACTTTGCTAGTTTGTTTGCTTTTAAATCAAAACTGCAGTGTGTCTTGGACACGAATCCTTCTACCTATAATAAATCCCCACAGTTCATTTTCTGTCCGAAATATCAAAAAACCTAGATTTGGGGGGAGTTATATGACACGTGTGGTTCATTCGGGTCTATATAATTATAGTTCTCTCAGCTTCAAGCTAGATTTTGGGTCACCACCTTAAGTGCGCTTCCATCATTGTGTTGTTGAGTGTTTTTTTTTTTCTCTTTTCCTTTCTTCCTATGATACCTTCGTGGACTCAGTTTTAATTCTTTCAGAACATATATTTTAAGGATACACAGTTTTTTTTTTTTTAAAGAAGCCAAGATTATATCAAAAATTATTATAGAACCACAGAATAAACTGGTTTGAAACCAGAAAAATACAAAAAAGAACAGCTATAGGTACATAGACACATAGGACAATTAATAATTTGGAAAAAAAAGACTTACTTTCTTCCATTCTGCTAATTTTCTCCAAATTTCCTTTAAATGCACTTTAAGCGAGATTTTTTTTAAAAAGTTTACCCAAAAAAAGAAAAAAAAGAAGAAAAAAGAAAAAAAGAAAAAGCCCACCATCGTTTCTTTTCTTCTTCTTTCTCTTTTTTCTTTCTTTCTTTTTTCTTTCTCTCTTTTTTTTTTTATTTTTTACAAAAAATGATAAGTAGCAAGTTTTTTTTTCTGAACGACACGGGAGTTTTTAATGCATTCTGTAAAAGTTCATTTGACAGTCTCTTTTTTAATTCACAGTCCATTAATTTTTTTCCTGTCTTCTCTTAGCAAACTTGTAACATCCTTTTACATCCTTTCTTAGCAGAAGGAAATTTAAGAAACAACCAGAACCCAAATGTCATTTGCTTTCCTTTCACTCTCTTTCATCTCCCTTCTCATTTTTTTTTTTTAATTTTTTTTTCTCTCTCTCGATTATTTTATTGAATGGACATATAAGGCCAGTTAAAACTGCTGCCAGACAGTAACATATCCCTGATTAGGGTTTCTATGGGGGTTTTACCTACCAAACGGACGAAAAACAATTGCTCTATGACAGAAGAGGAGACAGTGCGAAGGGAGGGGAGACGTAGTAATAGCTTCCCGAATCGTGTTGGCTGGTTGGGATACTGGCTCCTAACATACTCTTCCAAAGCACACTGTGACTTCTCCTGTAAACTTTCAACATGGGCTACATCAGAGAGACCACAGGCATCTAGAAGAAAGTGTATTAAAAAAAAAAAAAGAAGAAAAAGAAAGAAAAGAAAAAAGAAAACAATCATCAGATTAAAAAGTTTTTTTTTTTTTTTTTTAATTTTAATTTGATTTTTTTTAAATTCGCTAGAATGAAGTGCGCCATCACCTTGCCCCCCAGAGCCTGAGTGGGTTTCACCAAAAGGGACAATCTCCCTCTTTTCTGCATGCGCCTGCGTTTCTCCCTCTTGGAGGGTCTCGTTAGGATGGAGAGCAGCTCCAGGAGCGGGGGTCGGGGCTGCACCCCACAACCAGGAGGTGCCGCCGGGCTAGGTCCCTGCCTCGGGGTCCTGGGGGCAAGGCCGGGGGCAGGGAAAGATTGGGGCGAAGGAGGGAGAGGCAGCTTCTCTTCCTCCCCCCCTTTGGAAAATAAGCGCGGAGAGCCTGAGCATGCGATGGGAAGGCACACTACTGATAGCGATGGAAATAATAATCAGCATCATAATAATAAAAAACTGGCCCAGCCAAGGATAATGGCGCCCCGGATCCAGCAACAGATTCTCCCCCAAAGAAGACAACGCGTTTTTCTTCAGTCTTTGAAACTGATTTAAGTGGCCCTTTAAAACTGATCTTGTCAGTTTAGCCTATTCAGAGGCAGCCATGCAAACTGTGATCTCTCTGTTCATTTGAGCTGTTTCTTTTCCCCCCTCTTTTCTTTTCTCTTTCTTTCTTCCCCCCCCTCCACTCCCCCCTCTTTTTTTTCCTCTTCTTCTTCTTTTTAAACCTAAAGGCCCTTACAAGAAGAAAACTCCCTGATAGGGTCTGGACATTTTTTTTTTTTTTTCTGATACGCTAAAATACAATAAGTTCCCTTTAAATCAGAGACGTCTGTGCTGAAAGAGCACAGGTTGTGACCTGACCTCCCTGTGGCTTTCCTAGGCACAGGGCTAACACATGCATATTCTGCGAGTCATTAGAACCCAGATTTTTTTTTTTTTTTAAAGAAAAAGAAAAAAGAGGCAGCAGCAAACATTATATGCATCTCTGTGCGTCTGCTTTCCATCAGTGGCTGTTATTGGGGTGCTGCAGGAGCCGCATGCGTAACCCAGCTTGTGCACGGGGCTATCTCCCCAGAATCAGATAACAAGAACCGTTTATCTAGTTGGGAGGCAATTTACACGCCAGGCCTCACATTTGGAAAATAGCAATAAATTTAAACAGTTACGACAGGATCGGACGATTGTTTTCTCAGAAGGCTAAAAAAAAAAAAAAAAAAAAAAAAAAAAAAAAAAAGTGGGGTTTTGGAGAAAGGCAGGGTTTCAGCTAAACTCGGGCGTGGGTGTGCGCTGGCCAGGGGCTGGGGCCGCCTGGGTGCGTGTGTGGGATTCTCGCTGGGCGTTTGGGCGAAGGGAGAGGAAAAGGCATCCTAAAAAGCGACAGAAAATCAAATGAGCGCCCCACGGCCAGGCAGCCCCACTCGGGATCCCCGTGTCCCTGTGGCGAGGGGCGCCCTACCCATCGATCACCTCAGGACTTTAGCACGAGTGATTGGAGGGGGGGTGGGGGGGGGAGAAGTTTTTTATGTGTAAAGCAATAATATATAAAAGGAAGTTTAGGTCACGACCCAGAACCTGGACAAAGTCCAGAAAATGACTTCGTTCCCCAGACCCCCTTTAACACAACAAGGAACGGATTGTGAGCCCTTCTTTTCCCACATAAACTACATTTTTTTCCTGTTTCCTGATATCAGGCTTTAAAAAACTCCGATGAGTAATTATTTTACAGGTCCTGCTTCCATTCATATGTTTATCGCGTGGCCACTTTCCCAAGCTTTCGAATGAGTTACAGAATAAATATATGTATTTTTAAACTCAAACCCCAAACTTCTAGGGCTCCAGCACAGTGGGTTGCCGCTGCAGCCTTAAAGTTAGCAATCTGAGATAACGTATTGCACAAATTAGCGAGCAGATTTTTTTTTTCAAAAAAAAAAAAAATATTTAGCCTCCAGAGTTAATATCAGGTTTATTACTCACCCAGGTTAAACTCTAGTGCAAGCTAATTAGATTTCACAACGCACTCAATTATTGCTTTATAACTCATGCACTATTTCTAGGCAGCCAAAGTTGACACATATTTTTCCCCCCTCTCTTTGATTATCCAAGAAACACCTCGAGCTCTGCCTCGGGAGAGGCGGGCTTGTGCCACCCCGGGACTGCACCGCCGAGCGGCAGCTTCCCTCTCCCTCCTCTCCTCTCTTCTCTTCTCCTCTCCTCTCTTCTCCTCTCCTCTCACTTTTTCATGCTGTCCCTGTCTACTTATGGTAATGATCCCTTCGCACCCGCTACTCGCTTTGGACGCTGCAGTTCCTGCTGGGTACAAATGCAAACTTTTCCCCTCAGCTTAAATGACACAGAACTGCTCACTGCCACATTCTGTTTAAATCAGAGACAGCTCTTTGGAAAGTTGATTTATTTTATTTTATGGGATGGCAGGGAACATATTTTAAACTCAGCTTTGCGCATTTAACTTTTTTTTTTTTAATTCAATTTTTTAATCCTGCAGGGCTTTTTTTTTTTTTTTTTTTTTTTTTTTCCTTCCCCTTCCTGGCTGCCCATAAAATGATCCTCTTTTTAAAGTGTGTTTCCCTGATAGGACGACTCGTATTTAACAACATCAAACAGATTTTTTTTGCTGCTGTTCGGATGCGTGTCATTAAATGCAACAACCCAGAGCTACACTGTTAAATAAAATATTATTTTCAATGGGAAAAGCGCAGTCTCTCGTGGCGAATGGGTGCCTCCCCCCCGCGCCCCCTCTCTTCCCCCTTCCCCAGCGTTACGCAGCGAGGGACCAGGGGGCTTGTGGGGGTCCCCTGCTCGTCTTTTCCTCATCGCCGTGGCTGTTATTATTTATCTGTTCGCTCGCCCTCCCTCGCAGGGGGGGTGCTGAGAGCCGAGGCCCCGCAGGGACCCCCCAGAGCCCCTCTCTTTGCCCGGGGTGCCCGGAGGGGCCGCAGCAGGGCCGGGCTGCGGGCAGCTCCCCTTGGCAAGAGCGAGCACTTCTCAGAGGGGCCGGGGGAGGGACGGAAGAGCAAAGAAACGCTGCCTACCTGAGGTGAAGAGGACTATGGCCTTTAAACAGCTATATTCTGCGGAGTCGACATGCAAGGCTTTCAGTTTTTCGACTTGCTCTTGGAAGATTCGTATGTGGTCCATAAAGGCGACCACTCGGTCAGCAGACATGGGCGAAGCGTGGAGGCCGGCGGCTGCCAGGAGCGGGGCTACGTGGAGGGGCATGGAGCACTGGGCAGCGTTGAGCACAAACAACTCGCTCCAGGTCAGCCTGAGCAGGGCCACCTGGTCTGTGATCTGCAGGTCTGGGAAGAAGGGGATATTCCTGGCCCACTCCACCGCGCTGAAGAGCATCCTAGCTGCCAGTTCGCAAATGTTCTCGATGCCCATGATGATGTTGTTGGGTTGCATGCACTGACTGCCAAAGCGGGAGGTGGGGTAGGGCTCGGCTCTCAGAAGAAGGGAGATATATCCGGATAGGTAGGAATGGCAGTTGAGAGGGTCCCCGTTTGTCAAGGCGAACTGACCGTGAGTTGGCTGTGTGGGTGGCATTCTGCCCCTCTGGACCGCTGCAGTAAATAAAGAAGAAACTACAGCTATTAATATCTGAATTGCCCCTCTCGCTTCAAACCCAGCCCGCTTTGTGTGCCGCTGCCTGCCGGGCTGACCCGGGGCCGGGGGGGCTCCGGGGGCTCCGCTTCCAGCACCGGCAACAACAAAGCTGAGCCAGGCCGGCGGCCCCGGCGCTGGGAAACCCAGGATCCCCCCCCTTGTCCCCCCCCCCAGCCACCCCTCCTGCGGCTCCGAGGGGTTCGTCTTTGTGCCCCCCATCGGTGCGGGGCGGTCCGGAGGTGGGGAGCACCGGCAATACGGCCCCCAAAACCCGGAGCACGGTCCCCCCCAACCGTGTTTCTCATCCCCCGAGCACACGGGCACCGCTGCTGCTGCTGTCCCCCACCCCCAGCACCCCCGGCCCCAGCCTCGCTCGGCCCTTTTATAAAAATAAAAATGAAGGCGGCCAGGGCAGCCCCCGCCACCCCCGGCAGGTCCCCCCGCCGGGCCGGGGGCATTATCCGGCGACACCTTCCTCGGCTGCCGGTGGAAAGTGGGCCTTTCATTTTGTTAATAAATTTCCACGGTGACAGCGAGAGAAAAGGGAGAGAGAAAAAGGGCTCGGAGGCAGGGAGACGGCGAGGAGGGCGAACGCCTAAAACGTGCTTGATTTATATTTGTTCTCGCCCGCGTTACGAGGTTAGTTACTCTTGCAGAAACACAAAGAAGAGGAGCCCGGCAAGTCCCGAGCCCCCTCACCCTTAACCTACATAGCGGCGTCCAGCCCCGGAGCACGCACTGGCAACCCGCAGGCTCACATTTCTCCTCTAATTTTATATCACAAAGGCTCAGCTCGCAGAGAAGCCGGGCACCCTCACTTACTTCTGGGCTGCTCCTTTTCCCCCCAGCCTCCCCTTCTGGCCCCTGCCTCCGCCGGAGGGGCGAGGGCAGAGGGGGGAGAAGAGAAAAGTGAGCTAAGAAACCGGCGGGGAAGCGGGCACACGGCGCGGCCGGGCGCGCACCCACGCGCGGGGCTGTGCACGCGTGTATTTGTGGTTTTAAAGGAGGAAAATCCGGCTGGGAATCCACAGTGGAGTGCTGTAGAGCCTCGGTAGGGTGAGTTCCATTGTAGCAGTAATTCGAACCGCCTGGGTTTATGAAAAAAAAAAAAAAAAAAAAAAAAAAAAAAAAAAAAAGAACTCGCGAGCTAAGGCAGGGTGCCGGGGGGCTCCGCGGGTGGGTGGGTGCGCGCAGCCGGGCGCACGGGGGGCTGCCGGGGCCGGGGGGCGACGCTGGACATGCAGCCCGGAGCGCTAAGGACAAGCAAGCAGGCGTCAGAGCCACCGTTTCCTCGCTCGCAAGCGGCGTGAAACTAAAAATCCACTGGCAATAAACCTCCATCAGCAAAATGAAAACAAACACAAATCAATTACGGGCGCGGGGGGGGGGGAAGCATGCAAGAGCCCCTGCCTCCCCTGCCCACCCTCGCCGACACCTCTTCCTTCCATTACGAGAAAACTTTCTGGCTGTTTATTCGAGGAGGGGGGGAGGGAGCTGGCCGAGGGATGGGGTGGGGGGTCGGGAGGGGGGGGGGTAAAAATAAGAGGAGCAACAACAACAACAACAATAATAATAATAATAATTCAAAAGGAAAAAGGAAAACCAACAACAAACCAAAAGCAAAACGCAGTGAGTGAAAAAAATTGCAAAACAAATGAAATCCCAATACCTTCCCGTCTCATGCCAACTTTGAGGCATTTTTTGAGGCGGCAGTACTGACACTGATTGCGGTGGTGCTGGTCAATGGGACAGTTCCTGTTGGCACGACAAGTGTAGCTGAGATTCCTCCTTACACTCCGCTTGAAGAAACTCTTGCAACCCTCGCAGGTAAACTGGCCATAATGTTTGCCACTAGACTTGTCCCCACAAACCACACATTCAATGTGCTGCTGCTGCTGCTGTTTGTCTCCTTGGTTCTGCTGGCTTGGCGGGTTGGTCTGGGCTGGCGTACTGGGAGGGCCCCCGGGCCCCGGGGTCTGTGGGGTGTGCGGGGCCCCGGCCGGGGGTCCCTGCACCGGCGGGGCTTGCGAAGGCTGCGTTCCCTGAGCTCCGGGCACATCGTCCTGGGGGTCTCGCCACGCACCGACTACCATTGCCATATCTATTGGACACCGTTTCCAAACTTCCTGTTCCCCCTTTATTTTCAAAGTTTGTTTGCTTTGCTTTTCAGCTCAGCTTTGCAGCAGTCTGTTTTTTTTTTTTTTTTTTTCCTCCTCCTCCTCTCTCTCTCTTTCTCCCCCACTCTCTCTTTTGTTGCCTTTTTTTTTTTTTCCTCCTCCTCCTTTTTCTGCCCCTCTCAGCGGGGTCGGGGCGGGGGGAGCTCCCGGGGCCGGCGGCGGAGGTGCGGGCGCGGGGGGGGGCGAGCGGCGCGGCGGCGGCCGGGGCTCCAGGAGAGCGGAGAGAGCCGGGGGGGTTGGGGGAGAAAAGGGGAAGAGAGAGAGAGAGAGAGAGAGAGAGAGAGGAGGGAGGAAAAAAAAAAAAAATCTCTTCGGAGATCTCCCCCTCTCTCTCTTAGAGCTGATCTGCAGCAGAGGAGTTGAAGGAGGAGAGGCGGGTGTCGGGGGGCCAGGTCCAGGGAAGCTCGCAGTCAGCCATTCAGGAAAGCCATCAAAATAAGAATGAATAAAAGGTTAAAGATTACACACACAGCGGAAAAAAGCACGCACAGCTGAGGAGACTTTTCTCGGCGCGGAGTGCGGACGGTCTCGCCGTAGTTTTGGGAAGTCCAGCTTGCGGCAGCAACATCAACTGCGATCGCTTTGTTTTTGTGGGCTTTTTTTTTTTTCCTCCTCTTTCCTCCTCTCTCTCTCCGCTCTGTCTCTCCTCCCTCCTTCGCTCGCTTTAATTCTTCCTCTCCGCCGCTCCGCCCGGGCGCTGCTCTCTGCCTCCTCTCTCTCTCTCTTTTCTCTCCTCCTTTTTTTTTTTTTTTTTTTTTTTTTTTTTAATTTTCTCTCGGTGCGTGCGGGTGGGTGGGGGGGCTGTCTCTTTTATTAATTATTATCAGCGGTATCTCCCTGCCGGTGGCCGATCTTCTCCCGGTGCTGCTGCTGGTGCTGGTGCCGGTGCCGGTGGTGCTGCTCGGGCTCTTGCCGGTGCTCGGTCGCCGGTGGCGGGTGCCGGGGTGCCGGTGGCGGTGCCGGGGTGTGCCGGTGGCGGTGCCGGGGTGCCGGTGGTGGTGCTCGGGTGCCGCCGCGCTGCCTTATGCTGCTTGTGCCGCCTCGCAAGTGGGCTCTCGCCTCCGCGCCGCCGGTGCTCACGGCGCGGGCGGGGGAGAGGGGGGCGGCGGGGGGGGGGGGGGGGGTTGCGAGGAGGGAGGGAGAGGAGGAGGAAGGGGAGGGAAGGGGGGGGGGAGGGAGGGAGGGAGGGAGGGAAGGAGTCAACTCGGCAGCGCAGCGCCCGGCCGGGATGATAAAAGAGGGGAGAGGAGGAGGAGGAGAGAGGGAAGGATCACAACCCAGCGCGCAGCATCGCTCTGAGGGGGGGGGGGGCGCGCTGAGGGAGGGGTGTGTGTGAGGGGAGGGGGGGGGGGGCGAGCCCTTCCCCCAGCGCCCCCCCGGCGAAGAGGGAGGGGAGAGAGAGGGAGGAGGAGGGAAGAAGAAGGAGGAGGAGGAGGAGGAGGAGGAGGAGGGAGGGGCGGCCGGGCGCGCTCCCCGCCGGCCGCTGGCCCCGCTGGCGGAGGGAGTGAACTTTGACACGGCTGCTGCAACTCGGCGCGCGTCGCCATGGCGACCGGGCGCCTTGCGCGGCGGGGCCGGCGCGGCCTGCCTGCCTGCCGCCTGCCTGACGGAGGGGCTGCCTGAGTGGCCCGCAGCGCGCGCGCCGCCCCACGGCCCTCATTGGCCCGCGCCGCCCTTGCGCGGCCTCGCCATGGCCGACGACGACGCCCGCGCGGTCCTAGAGGCCGCCGCCGCCGCCTCCTGTGGTGGCGGTGGTGGTGGTGTGGGGCAGGGCGCTGCGCGCTTCGCCCCGCCGCCTCCACCTCCTCCTCCTCCTCGCCCTCACCTGGGGAGCTTCCCCCCCTCGCCCAGTCACGGAGGGGGTCAAGGGGGTGAAAGAGGGGAGAAGTGGAATAAAAATGAAGTGGGGTGATGTTATGAGGGGGATCAACCCCGAGGGCAGGCGCCGCCCCGCTCCCTGACCGGGGCAGGGAGAGGCCGGGGCCGCTCACGGCTCCGCCGCACCTGCGCGGGGTTTGCGCGGAGGTTCCGCGCCCGGTCGGGCTCTACCGGGCTCCACCGGGCAGGGCAGGGCGCTGGGAACCCCCCGTGCCCCCTCAGCGGGGTCCCGGCCCCGGCCCGAAGCCGTCCCGCTTCTCCCTCGCCCCCCGCCGCGCAGCACCGCGGGGAGCCTGGGCTCATCCGGCCGCCTTCAACTTTGTTTCTCTGCGCTTTTTTTTTTTTGTCTCTTTTTAACGTGAATTTTCTGTCACCCGCCCTGCAGGCGCAGCGGGAGCAGCAGCCGAGGGTAGACCCCCTACGGACGCGGGGAGAGCCGCCCGTCTCTGCATACACCGCGACCGGCCGGGGGACGGAGAGAGAAGAGGAAAAAGAGAGAAAAATAAAGCATAAAAAAAAAGCAAAACCTGAAAAAAAAAGAAACAACAAACAAACACAAAACCTCCTCAAAGAGAGGGAGAAACACCAGCTCCCAGCCACGCATCCGTGCCCGCTCGCCCCCGGCCCCGCAAAAGGACTCAGCGCCCCGCACCTCTCCCCGCTGCTCCCAGCTCTGTGCCGCAGAAATATCGGGGTCCCCCCCGCCGCAGGTGCCGAGGGGATGAGGAAAGTGCCCAAAGCCCCCAAAAGTGTCTTTTTATCCCCCTGCTCAGCCCCCACGGACGGGGATGCTCGGAGGCTCGGTCTGAAAAGACGAGGCTGCGGCATCCCCGTCGAGGCTGCCGGGGCGAAATTCGCTCTCCCCGAAGAGGGGACGAGTTGGGGCCGGGGAAGGCTTTGAGGATGGGGAGAGGAAACCTTTCCCGGTAAAAGGAGAGCAACAGCCTTCTGGTTCCCAAATAACCCGGCCACCCGGCCCCGAGGAGGTCACCTTTCGGGGATAGAGGGGGAGAAGGTGGGGGTGCAAAATGCAGGATAGTCACAGATTGTTGCTGATGTTGAATTTCCTGAGGAAAAGAAAAAAAAAAAAAAAAAAGGCTTTCCTGTCTCGAATCTGACAAAGTAAACAGGATTAATTCACCATATGCAAAAAAATGCATTAATACCGTCCTGACAAACGCAGAAATCAGAAGAGAAAGCGGTTTTAGCAGGACCTGCGATAGGAACAGTTTGAACGTATGATCGTAAAAATGAAAAGCCATTGATACACGCTTAAAAGCTGCCGTATACGCTGATTGCTCAAGCATTAATGAAGAATGCCCCAGATTAACTATTTGCTCTTGCAGGGATGTAGTCATATAACTATCTATTAGCACCATTAGATGCCTTGCTATTTATTTGAAAACACCTCTGCGACGGGGTAGAGGCAGAAGAGGCGAAGGTAGAAATGGTCTGCAGCTAATTCTGCTAAATAATATCTGCAAGCCGAGCGCCTCGAGAAGAAGGGGGAGATTCCCAACTGTCCTTCTCCGAGCCCAGTCACAATAGAACCGCTCTCTTTGAAAAGTCAGACTGTCTTGGTTTCCCCAAATAAATAAACGCATCCCTCCTGCCATTTTACTGCAGATGTAAATTTATTTTAATGAGAGGGAGTGGAAGGATTTATTTTGCTAAAATAGAGTTGGGGATAGAGCCGGTGTAAATCTTTGGGTTTTAAAAAAGAGGAGGAAGGAGGGGGAAGCTGCTTTCCCGGCAGAAAGCTGCCTAACAGTCCTCTAATTCTTTCTAGATTAAATCGCAATATGAATACAGCATCGAACAAATACCGAGTTTCGCTCTGAACTCAGTGGAAAGCAGTTACGTCTAACAGAATTCAATGAATTCCTCTTCTCCCTCAATGTAGTATGTGTGTGTTTTTCTCTTCCACCACACTGAAGTTCCATGAATAGGGAAAGTGGCTCCTATTGTGTGCCTCTGAACTTCCAAGTCAATGCAATTTTTAACCACTGGCTTGTGGTACTTTGAAAATCACCAGGGGCTGTCAGAGTTGGGTCCTCTGAAAAATTTACAGTGCTAAATCAGAGCATATGCTGTGAGAGAGGAAAAAAAATTGCTTAAGATTGGAGCAAGTACAGTATCTGGCTGCCCCCTAGTGTAAGTCTCTTATCTGCCTAAAATTCAACTTTAAAAGAAAAGGATCTCTTAAAGGGAAACGACTTTTGGCTCACGTATGCATACGAGAATGAAACTTCTGTACATTTTAATCTGATTAATTCCTAAGGATTTAAAATTAATTGGCTTGGGCACTCCTAGACCGGACTATAAGATTTCTGCAGCAGGGTTTCTGCGAGCCCTGGACCGAATAGGTATTTTTAAGGCATAGTGGTAAGGGATGGGGGGGGGTGGGGGGGGGGGGGGGAAGAGAGAGAGATCCTGTTTTGTGATTTTTTTTTTTTAAACGAGGAACCGTGCCTCGCACGCTGTTGTCAGAGCAAAACACTTTTGCTGCCTTAAGTCAGACCTGCGCCTTTTGCAATAATACAGGATAAATAATTGCCTTAAAGCCTGAGCCGCGCTGCCAACCACACCTTCGGCGGGTGAGTATATTCCGGCTTCTTTCCATTGTACGTGCTCTGCCAGGGAAGCGACCGGAGGGGGAGAGGGGAATCTCAGCACCAGACCTTCCCCACCGACCTTCTTTTTTAAAATTATTATTATTTTTGGTACCTAAAACTGCGGCCGCAGCCGGCGGCGCTGGGCAGGTGCCGCCTGCGCCCCCCCGGTCCGAGCCGTGCCCCCCCCTTCTGCCGCCCCCTGCCCGGCCGGGCTCGGCTCGGCTTGGCCCGGCATGGCCAGGCTCTGCTTGGCCCGGCTCGGCTCGGTTTGGCCCGGCCCGGCCCGGCTCGGCTCGGCTCGGGTCTCTGCCGCCGCTCCCCGCAGCCCCGGCCCCGGGCTCCGCGTCCCGGGCGCCGCTTTGGAAATGACTTTGAGGCGCTTTCCTGCCTCGGACCTGAAAGCCGGATTCCGGTCGTTGGGTTTCGCTCGCTTGTTTGTTTGTTTGCTGCTTGCTTTATTTAGCTAAAGGACGTGCTAGCTGCTGGTGCTGCAATTCCACCGAGTCGGGTCTCCCCCCCCCCCCCTCTTCCCCTCCTTAGAGCAACCCACGTAACCTTAGAAACGATCGTTTAAGACGCACGTTAGCTAACATTTGCTTTTTTGGATTTTTTGTTTTCCTTAAAAGAGAAACACAAGAATCACAACACATTGCCCGAAAAAAAAAAAGTGTCAAAGAAGAAGAAAAAAAACTATAAGTAAACATACCAAAACCATATTTGCCTTGTTCAAGGTCCCAAATCGCTTGCATCTTCCTTTTTCTACCTCTCCTTTAGTTTGGCAGGTGAAACAAACAAACAAAAAAAATAATCAGACCGCTGTTTGCCCCCCAGAAAGATGTGCGTTGGGTAATTAAAGAGAAGTCTCCTTCTTGGTGTTTATCTAAGCGATTGTGCAAACTGATTAAAAAAAAAAAAAAAAGAAAAAAAAGTAAAGTTACAGCCTTCAGGGGGGAAAAAAAGGAGGCAAGGTGAAGGGAATAGATTTCCCACAACCTAAAGGGAAGTGCTTTCGATGTATTATTAGCGATCAGCCTTGGGAGAGAGAAAAAAAAAATCCTGAACACACTCTAACTTTACACAGACAAGATTTCAGGGGGGGCTTTGTACATAGCTGCTTAGGAATGTGCGCCTCGCCTTTAAGAAAAAATCCCCAAGCCCAAGGTAGGAGATGTCTTTGAGTGATCCTTGTCTCTCATTTCATTCCTTAGAAGGAAGAGCGTCTCGCTACACCTTGTTTGGAGCTGGAAAGGCGAGACTTAAAAAAAAAAAAAAAAAAAAAAGAAAAAAAAAATCACAACCCACCCTTCCAATTGGGGAGAAAAAAAAATAAAGGGGGAAAAAAAATAAGAGGGAAATCTCCTAACTTAATGACTGTGGGGGTAGGATGGATGCGACCGATTTCAGCCCCCCCTTTCCCACCTCCCCCCTCCCGGGCAGGGAGAGAAAGAAAAAAAAAAAAAAGCCAACCGCAAACAACTACAGGCTGAACTATCAACACATGCACCGAAGGGGAAAAAATATATAGTGTCCTGTGTAGGGTCGGCAGGGAACGCAAGCACACGCTACAGCAAGTTGGGAAAGAATCCGAGCTAATCAGCAATCTCTTTCTCTCTCTCTCCCTTTCTCTTCCTCTCTCCCCCCCCCCCCCCCCCTTTCACTGCCCCTGAGATCCCAGCTAGAAAGAGGTACTCCACATTTTTTCATTACCAAAAATCCGTTGCAATAATCATTTGTTGCTAATTGAAACCCTTGGAGACATTTTCCCCACCCCCTTCACAAACATGGCAACTTTTAGGCATGGCAAGCACGTTTGTTTTATTTTATTAAAAAAAAAAAAAATACGGTTCGGGGGAGGCTGGAGCCCTCAGCCACGAGGAATATCAGTTCGCCAGCCCCCTTCCCCAGGGGGGGAAACGGGACCCCAGTACAGTGAGGGCTTGGGAAAATTTGGAATACATTATACCGCCTTTGGCAGGAGAATACTCTCCAACTAATGGATTCCTGCTCCTTTTTGTGTGTGTGTGCGTGTATCAGTGTGTGGGGTTTCTGGAAAGAGGGGTGGTGGTCGTGGTGGTGGGGAGCCGAGCTTTTATTTTCAGAAACTGTTATGGTGAGAAGTGTGTCATACTTGACAAATGGAACAAACGCTCTTCCATTTCTTGCTTGTCCTTGCCTTAAAACAGGAATTAAGTTAACCACAGTGCTGCATGTTAATTGCATGTTTACTGGGCTAATGAAAATTACAATGGGGTTTTGCCACCAAGAACAGGGATGAAAAAGTATGGAGGCAATTGTCACCGCAGCCCTCGGGGAGGGCCGGGGCCGGGGCGGGGACGGCAGGGGGGGGGCGGCCACGACCGATATCGATCAGAGGAAGGAGAAATCCTATAACTGCCCCTTACCACCACGCACAGGGGCTCCGCAAGTTCCTACTCCTGCTAAGTCCATCCAGCACCTGAAAGATGGAGACGTGTCCCACTTGAATGAAATTTTCCTGTCGCCAAGGGGGTGCTGGCATCTGTGAGGGGGGGTCCTTCCCCTGCCCTCCTCACCCCCCAGCCCCACGATGTGCCCCCCTCCACGCAGGGGTCGGTGGTGAGAGGGACGCAGGGAGCACAGCCCCTCTTCTCGCCCTCTCTCCCCTTTTCCAAAAGCCCCTTTCCCTGCAGGGCTGGAAGGGTGGTGGTGGGGAAAGCCCGAACGGGGGATGTCATGTGTCCCCCCAAATTTATTCTCGAGGTCCGTGGATGAAAGGATGACCTGGGAATTCAGCTGGGTGATAACCATTTTCGTGCCTGAAAACAAACTGCCAAATTAAAGCTAAATGGAAAGAGCAGTGGGAGAGGCAGTGGGAGCAGGGCATGCCGAGCTTGCCCCTACCTCTCTAAAAAGGATTGTTGGGTTAGGAGGGGGACACAATTAAATAGACTGAAGATGATTTAAATACTATCCACGAATAATTCCAGGGAGAAGTCTCCCCCCCGGTGCTGCAGAGCCCTGCATTTGAAAACTTTGGCCCAACTTGTG
This sequence comes from Aythya ferina, assembly GCF_964211825.1. NCBI lineage: Eukaryota > Metazoa > Chordata > Aves > Anseriformes > Anatidae > Aythya > Aythya ferina. The sequence continues at coordinate 5,097,558 of NC_140307.1, forward strand.
GCGATAGCTACGGCTCCGCTCCGCAAGGTCAGAGGTGAGGGCTATTTTAACCCTAAAAGCCTGCGAGTGACCAGGGCTGAGGCTGGGCTCGCAGCACTAATAGCCATAATTACCTCCTCCCTCCCTCTCTCCCTCCCTCCCAGGGACATTCCTCGCAGCAGAAACGTTAGACGCCGAATTGAAGAAAATCCTGGAGCTGAGCATATCTTGTAGGGGGGTGTAAAGAGGGGAGGGGGGAAATAACAGCAATATGAAGGAATTTCAGAGCTCACCCTTTTGCTTGGGGGGATTGAAGCCTTTTTTTTTTTTTTTTTTCCTTTTTTTTTTTTTTTTTTTTTTTTTCCCTTTGCCAGCATTCCCAAGGCGCTGGGTCTTTGTCTTAGAAGGAATGGAGTGTCTGAATGGTGTGAAAGGGACAGAGAGGGTCGCTTCAAATCGATTTTACTTGTCCTCTCTGTCTTTTCGGATCAACGCCCTTCAATGGACACATAGGTGCTCTTTCAACCAAAAACTTGTGCAACATTTTCTGCCTGTATTGGTGCTAAATACAATAAATGCTGGGCAGATTTTTTTTTTCTTTCTTTCCAAAGCAGAAAGCACCCTAATTAAATTGTTTTATATGGACAGTCAAGACAGACCAATTAAGTATGCATTAGTATAAAGATATATACGAGAGATAAGCGCTCTATAGGAGCCCTGTCTAGGCAAGGTGTGTAAAGCGTCCTCTCGAAGAGAGGATGTAAGCAGGTTTTCATATGGATTTTTCCCCTCCATTGCCTCCCATACCCGAGTAACGGGCTGAATAACCTCGCGGAAAGCCATTAGGGAAAGTGGTTTCTAAACAAAGTTAACAGGTGGATGGAGCCGGGTTTACATTCGGATAACAGGCGCCCGGCTGCCCAACCCGGCCCCGTGTCTTTGTGCGGTATCGGGGCTGCGGGAGCCCCCCCGCAAGGCTCCGGCACCCCGGGGGCTGCGCACCCGGCCCGCAGCCGGACACCCGCGGGGGCACCCGGCCAGGCGCGGAGCTGCCCCTGCGTGGGGAAGGAATCGCGGGGGGGCGCTTCCCAGGCCGGGCAGGGGGAGAGCTGCACACACGCCCCAACTCCTCTTTCTGCCCGGTTTATCACCCTGGGAAAGCTCTCGTGGAGGGTCAACCCCAGGAGCTGAGCTTTAAGCTCTTCTCCATTCCCATTTTTTTTTTTTTCCTTCGCTGCAGGTTTTCCACGTTTTTAGAAAAATAAAAAATAAAAAAAACCCAGATGAGAAACAACCCGAAAAAAGCTCTCAGCCCCAGCCCTGCTTCAGCTGAACCCGGGGCAGGCAGAGCCGCAGCAGGAGGAGGGCTGGCAGCCGGGGGGGCACCGCGCAGCCCCCCAAAACCCGGGTGCCCTCCAGGAGCCCGATGCCGGGGATGCTGCGTGAAGGGAGCGGGGACCGGCCCCAGCCGTGGCACCGAGCTCCACGGCTGCCACCCGTGGGACAGGGGGGCGCAGGGAAGCCAAGAGCCCGTGCGACGGCTGCCTGGGTTGCCATTCCTTTTTCCAGCAGCGTTTTGGAAGCCCCAGACCACCAGAGAGGGGACGGGAGGTGGGGAAGAGCAAGGCAGTTCTTGCTTAGGTGGCTTAACGCTGCGGTAAACAGGTTGGAAAGAGCCGCTTTTACAGCCTCAATTTCTCTCCTCGCTGGTTACCTTCGAGGGTAAATCATAACAGGCGGTATGGGGGGCAAGGAATTCATCTGAAGGAGATCTCAGCAAGTCACTGCCCGGACAATAGTCCACCTCCTGTTGGGTTGCGTATTGATCAGCAGAGGAGCTGAAGATGTCGCCACACTAAATATTTACTGATCACACACAAATAGCCGGGACTTGAACGATTTTCTCCTGTGAGGAGAGCAGAGAGAGAAGGGTAAATCATTTTATTAGTGTGTATAAAGCAAAGAGCACACTCTGGCTTGGAGTGTTTTAAGATGTGTCTTCAGCTGGATGAAAAGAGTTAGGGAAATCGATATGGAGTGATTAGACGAGCCAGTCGTGTCAAAGAGAGAGGCTGTGAATTTCATGGATTTGGTTATACCGGGAGGGGGAAAATATAGTGAGAGATTAAAGGGAGGAACCCGTTGTAGCAGAGCCAATGAAAAAATAATATCTAATCAGACCCGGCAAAGGTAGGGACGGGATGAGACCCGCATTCCCAAGGAATCACGCCAGCTAGGGAGGACTCGGGGACACGCGTGAAAGGGGCGATCGGGGGGAGAGCAGGAGCCTAAAATGCTCCCGAGCAAAGAGAGGGAAGGCAGAGGAAAGTCGCCACCAAAATGGGGACAAAAGAGACAAGAGTAAAGGGAAGGCGAGGGCTGGAGCAGGCGCCCGCCTGGCTCCGAGGTGAGGTGCGGGGTCGCAGCCCCCTGTCCCCCTCCAGGCAGGGAGGGCAGGCAGCAGGAGGAGGCACGGCCCGTGGGAGTGCCAGGGGTGCAAACCCCTCTCCTCCCACTTTGTCCCCCCCTCTCCTCCCCTCCCTCGCCAAGCAAACGTGGCGAGGGAAATGGATTTTAGCGTTTAACCACCTCATTTTACCCACGTAATGACAAGGCTCGTAATATGTAATCTACAGATTACTGCCATTCGAGGGTGACCACAAGTGGCATTATATATATAAAAAAAATAACATAAAAAACATCAGCATTTCTGAAAATGACAAAATGCCTCAAATCATCCCGAGCTGGACGGGTGGGAGCCGGGGGGCCGCCGGAGCAGGGCACGCTTGGGGGAACTTTGCTGGGGACGAGCAAAGGTGGCAGAGCCAAAGGGCACGGAGCTGGGAGCAGGGCAGGGCTCTGCCCATCCACGTTAGATATGTTCTTTAGGGAAGCTCCGCTTTTCTTTCTTTTATTTATTTTTTTATTTATTTTTTTTTTCCTTTGCCTCGCCTCGCTGCTCTTTGGGCCGTCTCCCAGCGCTGCCTGCTCTCCGTGCGTTTGCCTTTAGCAGCGAGGGGATGCGACAGCGGAGGGCTGGGGGGAAAGGAGCGACAGAAAAGAAAGTTTGAGCCGCGGTGTGAGAGCTGCTGGCCAAAACAGCCCTCCCAAATTAGGACCCGAGCAGCAGGGCAGATGCTGGAGCAGCTTCCAGCCCCCATCCGAGCGTCCCTCTCCCCGAGCCGCACAGAGCCGGCCGGGCAGGGCTGGGGGGCGAGGAGAGGGTGACTTTTGGCCACCGCTTTAGGGGAGGGGGCCCAGGGAGTCTTATCCTGGCCCGTGGGCATCTCCCGTGGGGCCCCCACCCGTGCTCGGGACGGGCGCCGGCTGCGCCTTTTTTGGGGGGGAGCATTGGGTGTGGAGGGGGGGGGGGGATTGGGGCGATGCGCTCAGGTGTGAGGCTGCGAGGGCCTGCGAGCTCTTTGGCGATCAGCCCCTAACCTCCTTACCTAATTCCTTAGATTGCAGATAGGAAGAGTCTGACCCCGGAGGTCGGGAAGAGCTGGGTTTCATTAACCCTTCCCGCTCCGGCCCCGCCGCGGGTTAACGGCGCTGGACGGGGGGGGAGCGGGCGTGTGCCGGGGCGGGGGGCAGGGCGAAGGGGTCAGGGGGGGCTCTGCTCCCCCCAGCCCAGGGCAAAGGGGGCTCAGGGAATCGGCTCCGCTTTCCCGGCACCGGGAGTTGCCCGAGGGACCGCCACCGGGCCGGCAACGCGTTCCCTTCACACCATTCCTGATTTTTTTAAAAAAATTATTATCATTTTTTTTCAATCGTTTTCCAAATGGGAGGAAAGGCACCAGTCTGGAAACGCCACATATTGCAAAAGGCAAAGCGGGCTCCATCTTTAGGACCAGCACCAATCTCTTTAGCTTGTCCACAGTCGAGCTGTAAGCTTTAAAGATTTAAAAAAAAATATAATAATATCCAGGCAAGCTTCTCGGGCTGTATTTGGCTTGTAACACACCTGGTTTATATTTTAATAGGTAGTTACACTGTATTGATTCAGGGTACATCAATGATGTTGAAAGTTAATAACTCTCAAATTATATCTATCTGCCTCCATACATAATTGCATACACAGTATAACACTGGAAGAATTTGCATTTTGCTGCACATTCTTTGTTCTTAAATCTTTTAACACATTGAATTGTTCCTTTGAAGAAAATGCTATTGAACCGCATGTTTAAGGAAAAGATGCTTCTAAACTATATATTTAAGCAATGAAATTGTTGAGTGAAATACAGGTTTCTTTGTATTTCACACAAACCTTGCCATCCGCCAATCTTAACCTATACATCTGAAATGCCTTTTTTTTTCCTCTTTTTTTTTTTTTTTTCCTTCTTCCAGTCAGAAGGCAGAAATATGTGAACTGCCGAGAGAGGTGGGTACTTTTTGGTAAGTATGTTTAGATATGATCTTCAGATACATTTATTGTACTTTCAAATTCTTTGGATACTAATTGAGCTAGCAAACAATATCCCAGCTGAATGTCTCAACTCCTTCCCTATTTAACAAACGCTTAATATAGATTTATATTGTAGCCATCCATCTAGTGAACAATATAGCTGAGCAGTCAACAAAAAATAAAAAAAATGTTAAAACCAAATTATACATGCTGCCTTATTTCTGACTCCTCTCCCTTTCTGCACCTCTGAAATTGAACTCTTTACAGACTATATATATATATTTAATTTCTGAGTGACAGATCAAAAATAATTTGCAGAATCAGAAGTGGATGGAAGTTTCAAATAATGTCTCTAAATATTTCATATTCTTACTTATAGTACCAGCCCACCAGCTGTAAAAAGGAACCATTCCCTATTTTTTTTTTTTTTCTCTGCTAGTTTAAAACTACAGAAGGATAGATTATTTAGGCTGGCAGTTCCTATTTTCCAGGGCCTGCCTCAGAGATGACATAAATAGAGATTGAATGATCAGAAAAACAAAACAAAACAAAACCCAAAATAAAACCCAAACCCTGGACAGGAATAGAGACAGACTGCTATATAACTGCATCTGAACAATGTTACATACTGCATTAGGGGGTGGTCAAAAAAAAAAATAGATTGCATATTTATAACCTCATAATTAAAATACATCCTTATCTCTCTCCTTTGAAAGGTTGCAGCTTTCTTGGAAGTATTTTGAGTGCATATTTTAAGCTCCATGTCCTGAATTGAATTAAGATGAGCTGTTTTGCCCAATACTAAAATACCAGTTTGCAATTTAAGGTTTAAGTTTCAACCACCTATCAGTCACTCTATCATTTTCTTTGTATTTTTCTCTCCTTATGTTCGCAGACCTTATATAAAATGGTGTTAGTTTATATCAGATTCTAATTTCTGCGTGCAAGAAATTAGTTGATATCATCCAAAAGAATTAGTTGTGTTTGACAGAGGTAAATTGGATGAGAATTTTTCACGTGCAAAGAGAGTTCAAGCCAAACCGAAAACTTTAAAGCAAAGGGATACCAGCAAACAGTGAAAAATGGCACGTCTGCTCCCTCTTGACAAGCTTGCATTATATCACATGCTAGGAAACAGAAATTTCTGAATCTAAGACCAGTTTTAGTTTTTAATAGGAAATAATTACATGGAACTTTATTTCCAGAGAGAACGTCCCTTCCAGCTACAGAGTTCTGCTTTGATCTGAGTATTAACTGGTAATAAAATAACCATATTTTGGATCCCGAGCATATTGATGCTTAAAGGAATGTTATGCTTTCAATCAAACTCTAACTTCAGATTATCCAAAGGTATTCATCCTCCCTTTGTCAGAAACCAATTTGTTCTTTTACTCCAGCAACCACTCACACGTGTTTCGCTATATTTTGTCATTATATAGTAGAATTTGCACTGTCGAGGCGGAAAACTTCTACATGCAGTGAGATCATGTTCCAGCCTGGCAATTTGTGCTGCTTAGCACACAGTCCCCCAGCCAGGCTATTCTTTGCACTTGTTGTACTCTACCACCATCGCTCATCTCAGAGAGCGACTACTGCGAATGCCTTCTAAGCAGGGTTTTGTTTTAAATCTCCAGATTGGTATTTTATTTTATTTTTTTTTTTAGTTTTATTTTTTACCTGGCAAATCAATCACTGGGACCCATCCCGAACAATTAACCTCCTCTTTATATGACGGACCCAAGTACAGCACTTCATAAAGACATGAAAAGGACATCCCAGACACCAGGACCCGAGCCCAGGCTTGTCACAGAGCATAAAAGGAGAGCGAAGGGGAGTTTTTATCTCTTTGCCCAGCAAACTCTTAACAGGTCTAAGTTTCGGTGTGACAATAAACCAGTTTTGATAACGCAGCTCATGGGCTTCTCTGCCACATAAAGTTTTCTTAATAATAAAAAAGAAGAAACTTTATCCCTGCTAAATTAAAATAGGGCAGATGTTGGATATGGTTCGTATTAGCCAGCCTTTCACCCCTTTGCCCCTGGCACTAAAGTTCTGACTTTTGCTTTATACCATGTCTGTTTCTAACTGGAAGGTATTAGTCCTGCCCTCGCTCTCTTCTCGTATTTATTTTTTTCAGTGTCTAAAATTAAACCTATTCATTTAGCAACATACATTCTACTTCAGCTTGCTAAACCTGGCCAGGGAGGGGAAACTTTTTCCAAAAAGTGATGCACCACTGACCTTAAAAGAAAACACAAGGCAGGGAAAGCTGTTCTTAAAAGGTTTATTTCTAGAGAGTTTTGTAGCTCTGTTGACATTACAGGGATAATGGCTGTATTGCAACGGGCTTTCAAGGCCCAAGAGGTTTACGTTTGCTTCTGACCATAAGTATAATAAAATTTTAAAGGTGCAGGAAGTCTCATCACTTTAGATATTTAAAACTAGATTGGAAAAAACCCTTGGGAACCATATATTACAGTGGACAGCCCTGCTGAAAAAGAAGGGCATAGGCAAACTTAAAAAAAAACCACCAACATCCCCCCCAACCCAAAGAAAAAAAAAAAAAAGCCCCAAAGCCCCAGCTTTTCCATGCTAGCTATATCAAAACCCTGGCTATTAAGCTACTAGGATAGTGCAGCTCTTTTCTCCAGGGCTGTGAAGATAGAATTTATTGTCCATTTGGAGCGATCAAGTTTAGGCTAATAAAAGGCCCTCTGTAAGCAGAAATGCCAAAGTTGATGTTTGGCGTAGTTTTCAATGGCGGAGTTTATATAGGATGGGGCTCTGCACTATTTGAAATTACTCATATCTCAGCAGCTGAAGATGATTTGACATACAGAAGTAAACGATAGTAGGCAACGGCTGGAGGTTAATCAGCCTTGCTTTCTGAACTGGACATCTGAAAGCAGGAAAAAGTGAAAGCTGCTCTCTCTATCCCTTTCCTTTTCTAAGGCGCTGCTAACTTTTATGATTTTTTTTTTTTTTCTCTTCTTCTTTTACTATCTGTCTTTGTGCCTGAGGGCCAGTGAAAGAACACTGCAGATTCTAGATTGCTTTCAGAGTTTCCCTTTGCTGATGATGGATTACCATGTCAATTTAAACGGCATAGGATTAATTTGTTTCAATGATTTCTCTTTAGGCTGAATGCCAGTCTTTTTTTTTTCTATCTCTCTCCTTGCTCTTCAGAATAATAATAATAATAATAATAATAATAATAATAATAATAAATCCTTAAAAACCCCAAATGCTTTTGATATCCCACATTAAAAAGACAATAATAGAAATAGACAAGTTAGGTGTAATGTTGCAACACAGTTATAGGTTTGAGTGTTTTTATCTCATTCTAAGGGGCTGAAGCATACAGTCAGTCACATTAAAATGAAATTGGATCCAACGTTTATTCAATAAATACTTGTCTTGTAGGTAATCCAGAGCAGAGTGCTTTTGACACATAAGGACTTAATTTGTCTTGGATAACAAGTTATTAATATGGCACATTTAAACTTGCCACCTACAATAAGGTCATTTAGACCTCTAATATGACTCGTGAGAGAACTTCATAAAGCCAGAAACAAAGTTTGAGGCTGCCTTGGCGTGGGGCAGCGCTGCTCCCAGAGCAGGCATGCAGCTCGGGCTCCGCTCTCTAGGAAGAAAGTTCAGAGCAGGAGAACGCACCCAAGGCCAACCAAACGGTTCGCATCTGCTCTTCTCTGAAAGGCAAGTGTAAATGGAGTAAAGAGGAAAAAAAGAACCCAAACACACAGTTTTGAATGAGTAATCTCGAAAGCTGTGCTGCGTCTGCTAGCAAACTCATCGCAGCTTTGTGAGTGAAAAAAACAACATTTGGTTCCGAGGGGAAATTCGCCCGCATTTGCACCCTGCCTCATCCATGTGCTTTGCAATTTTCTTGCTTTTAATAATAAGCGAGGAAGTTGGAACATAATCCACCCATAAATGTTATTGCAGTAATTTGACTGCACTGTGTTTGTTCATGCATTAGGCGTACACGTAAAGAGAAGTGGGGCTGTATGGTGGTGATCCTCCCACAGCCTGAACAAACAGAGATGTTTTGGTATATATTGGATTTCAGACCCCGAATAGTTTGCAATAGCTTTAAAATTTGGAAAGCTGGAGTTGGGGTGTTTAGTTTCAGACCTTGCCTAACCTAACCATGCCTGCAAGAGTCCCAGCAGGACAGGAACACGGGGGGCATGCCGCACAGGACACAGCTTGTGGCTGGCAATTCCTTCCCCACGCTGCACATGTGAGCATCACTGTGCTGCTTTTTGGTATTAAGCTCTTGATTGCTCTTGCCCTGGCAGATTCTGTCTCTTTAAGTAACTAAATCTCATTTTTAAGCTCTTCCTGGGAAAAGGATGTTACACATGAGTAGAAAAATGCAGGCAAGAAAGGCTAATTGAATGAAAAGAGAGAATTAGGTTAAAAATAGAGTACAATCTAGTATCACATTTTCACTAGTGTAACCTGAAATGAAGGTGTCTCCAAGTCCCTAGTGATGCCAGAGTGTTTAGATGTTGGGCACAGATGGAGACACCTATTGAAATGTGTCTGAAGAAGATTAATAGGACTTGTCAGTGTTGGGAAAGCACTGCTTTGCTGTAAATTTCTACTAGCACAAGATGAATTACCGATGAATGCTCAGTTATCAACCCCATCACTATCATTGGACACTAAATCAAATTGAGCAGTTATCTACAATCAGAAAATTTCTTTTAAAAATAGGCATACACCTTTAGGCTTAAACTCTTTAATAAGACAATAGTCTCGATGGTATGTGTGTGTTCGCTAAGGGATGCATTTTAAAGTTCCTACACAAAAAGCTTCTGTTCTGAAACGAACTCTGAGCTTAGTGTGAAATCAGGCTTGTCAAACAATAGAAGATATTCAGAAAATACTGGTTGCATGATATAATGTTCTGCTGGGGGCCGGATCCAAAACATATTTTCAGCCGTGTCATTAGATTTTGGATCAGACCTTATTTGTGAATGGCTTTTTGTCATCACTCCTCTCCCTTTATTTTTGGTGCTGGTAAAAAACTTCTCTCTACCTTAAAGACTGAGCATCCTAATCATGTAGTAATGCAAAGTAGCTGTCAAGGTGCGGGGTGTAAGTAAAATAATAACATCCCCCCTCCCCAACATATTTAGGAAATGACAGCTTAATGTAATGAAATATGTGATGAAAGAATCAATGAATAAAATTTTACCTAGGAATATTTCTTTTTACTCCTTTAAAAAGGGGAAACTGTCACAAGGAAAGCTATCACAAGCATTCACCAGCCCAGTGATAAAGCATATTAGCTGCATTCACCGTGTGATGCTGCTGCTGACAATGATGTTAAATAAGCATTACATATTTTTAGTTTCTAGGACTTCTCTCCCTCTCACCAAGGCATGGCACTGCTTTATCCAGGGAGATTTATCGTGGCATGTTTTCAGAAGTCAATTTTTCCCTTTTATTATAGACAAGGGCAGTCATTTATGTTTAGGGAGGGAGACAGGTACAGTGCCTTTATCTGATCGGTGTCCCCAGCCCCAGCCACCTTCTTAATCGACGGCAAATTCCCGCTGTGCAGGATCAGGCCCCCTCCGGGCTCCTTCTCAGCCAAGGAATGTATCCTTCCCTTCTCCTCCACATATCTTACCTGTGATGTATGCTACTTTTCGAGGAGGGAATAATATGCCATTTACCACAAAGCACAGCTTCAAAGCCTTTGTGTGTTTTGCATCCCCAGCCAAAGCTTTTTATTTACCACCTTAAGAACGTAACTGGCTAAGGGATAGTAGCTGTTATTGTCTTCATCTTTACACCCTCATTTTCACGCAGCAAACATCCCATATTAGGGCCAGATTCTCACTCAGATGGAAGTTATTAACTTTAAGCAGAACGGAGCCGATTTCAGCCAGCCGCAGCCCGTGCCCTCCTAACACAGGCTCTTTAAAGCATCTCCTTGTTCTTTTTTTTTTTTTTTTTTTTTTATTTTCCTTTGGAGGGCATGAGTCTTTAAACATGTTTGTTTTACAGAAAGCGGTGGTCGATTCCTAAGTTTTTTTCCCCAACAAACATGGAAAGAGAATATTAACAGGGAATATTAATAGAGCCGAGTGCGGCACGGTGCTAGTTAGCTTGTAGTAGCCGAGAAATATGAACTAGTGAACATAATCCATAAACTCCATTTGGTTACTATAATACTCCAATCTGTATTTATTACAACCCCACTCTGATGCTTATACAACTGCAATTGCTAGATTTATACACTCTAATGGTTTCACAATAGGAAAAACCTGTGTTCTTTATCTTTCTTTTCCTGTCCAAAATAACCCCTTCCACATATACTTCAGGCTTCCCTGGACCTTGTCTGGGTTTAATCACAGGCTGTGGGACAAAATGTGCATTATTAAGAAATATAAATATTTTCAGAAGCAATCAAAGGGTTGAAAGATTGATTCGGCATGTAGATTGGATTTAATTCGAAGCAGCTTTGTTCTAATGAGGACTACTGGGATACAAAGACAGCAGCCGCTTATGGCCACCAGTTGGGAGCTTGGATTCACTGCAGTAACCTGTCAAGAATTTCACCCAACTGCCAGGTATTAAACAGCAAAGTGTGGGGGAAGGTGATTTTCAGCATCCTTCGTCAGGGGCTGGATTAGGATTTTGGAGCCCCTGCTTTACTGAAATAACAATTCTGGCTAATTTCTCACTGCCCACAGGGCCAAACCCTGCAGTCCAAAGCTCTCACTGACTTTGGTGGCCGCTTTGCCCAAAGTTAAGGTGGTAAAACTTGGCTCAGCAGCAAGTGCAGCAAACCCCAGAGCTCTGCAGCAGTTTGCCCTGGTGTGTCTGCTTTTGCAGTGACTTCTTAGATTTCACTACCTGCACTGCAAGATATGTCGGGACTCTTATTTTAATTTTATTTATTTATTTTTCTTGCATAGGGAGTTTTTTTTTTTTTTTTTTTTTTTTTTTTTTTTTTTCCTGCAAAAGTGAAATGCTGGCTTGGAAGCTTGTGTCCTCGATGGGTGACCCAGCAGAACTGCCACGCTCATCCTGCATCCCAGGGAAAAGCCTGCAACGTCCAACAAAGCATCCTTGGAGAGGGAGCTGAGCAAAAAGGGACACTCCTCCACTTTGCCCTCAGACTTTAGAAAAAAAAAAAAGTAAAATTTCTGTGCTTGCTGCAGGGGGGTCATGTCACAGGTACTTGGGGAGCGCAAGACCCTGTCAGCTTTCCTAAATGTTGAGCGTACAGTCGGAATCACAGCACACACAGGATCAAACACCGACTAGTTTCTCCCTCCCCTTACCCCCCCCTTGCCTACTTTTGTCCATAAAAGCAATAGAAAGAGAGAAAGCTTGAATTTTCTGAACTGTTTCACCCATCCACAGCTGGAATTCCAAAGTGAAATGAAAATGCCTTTAAAATCAACCCTACATGGGAGCCTGAGAGAACAAGTTTTCCTTTGTTGTAGGGTATAGTATTATTTGCTGTAGGTTTTTGATATACATTCTAAATTAGGCCTGCAAAGGAATGCTTCATCTTTAATTCATCACTCTCAGCTGAAAGAGATTAGCAATGTCTAGCACGCACCCTTCGTATGGTGCTGACCTCATCAAGTATGGCCTGAAATTAATTAGCCTCATTCATTCCAAATGGAAAAGGATAATGGAGCTGCATTTTAGAGATGACCATCACAAATTGTATGCAGCATATTTAAAATCCCTCCCCCCTCGCTCCCCTCCCCATTTAAAAAACTATGTAGATTAAAATTCTTTCCAGAACTTGCAATATGTCAGAGTTATCAAGGCATTGGGAGCAGAAACCACTCACTTTTTATTTGTGGAACTGGGAGCCACATTTTGTGTGTGTGGCTGTAAAAGCAGCAAGTCTGTCTTAATGGCAGAACACCTGGAATTAATTTGATATTTCCAGGTGCTCTGGAAAACTGGGGCATCAAGCACTTGATGTTTAAACATTCTTCCACCCGCTCACTTAAATCAATATGAAAGTGGTGTCCCTTTGTCATTCATACATGCAAAGTGCTAGCACAAACTCCAGCTTGGCTTCAGAGTCCTACATCACTCATAATCTAATTAGAAATCAGAGCAGAGCTGAAGCAGCATTCTTTGTGGATTCTTGGGCAGCAAATAGGGATACTTGTCTTTTGTTTCCCTCCCCGATTGCATCGTTCACAAGCTTTCACACCACATCTCTAAAGGTGGTTAGGTGCCTCAAGATGTTGACAGGCATGAAGGACAAGATTATTTAGGTATTTAGGTGCCAACCCCGGGTGATTTCAAATGGAATTAAGCAACTGGATGTTACTGGGTGAAAAAAAAAAGAAAAAAGCAAAAAGCTTCCAATGCAAACGAAAAGCTCTAACCTTAAACACGACTGATTTTTTTTTTTTTTTTTTTCCCCCCCACAGTAGTATTGCCCACAGGGTGATTTAACAGAAGTCTGCTGATTTTTACCATGGTCCAGCACTTAGCTTTGTGCAGTGCCTCTGTGGCCAGGCACTGCGCTGCCCTGTGCTCTGGTTGCTTCCCCAGAGACAGGGAAAGCAGCAAAGGATGTGGGGTTTCTCCCAGGATTTTGGAAGATGCCTCAGACAATGGTGAGGAGTGGGCCAAAACCCAGGTCCAACCTGGATTCCTCCCTCTGGGTACTCTTCTCGCCAATGCTGACTGCTGATGGATCACAGCAACATGGACATTCCCCTCTCCTTGCTCCCCAGCAGCAGATCGCCAGGAGGCCCTGAAAGAATCTTGTGGGTAAGAGACGTTTTTCCTCACAAGTAATGCCTTTTGAAACTCTGGATTTTGAAATGGCAAGGTCAGAACAGTGCCTCCGATGCCAGGGGCTGGAGAACACCCCTGCAGATTGTACACCAGAGGCTGGATACACTGGGGAAAGTTTCTGAGAAAATTGACAATTAATTATTCCTTTTTAACAAATATTTGTCTTCCAAAGACTCCATTCATTAAGGCTGCCACTGAATCCAGGATTGAACCTGTTATTATTAATCCTAAATTAATTCACATTTGTCTACCATGAACAAAGCTGCTGGCCATCTGATAATCCTAACTTGCTCGGGAAGAAAGAATGAGCAAATGTTATAAGCAGCAGGTGAAATCATACCACAGTTATTAAGCCCTCTTTCAGGGCAAGCACAGGATAGATTAAATTGTTATGTTAGGCCATGTTGTGAGCCCACGTCAATTTTGTTTGAGATCTTATCTTAGCTGAGAACTGTTTCCTCCTAAATTAAACTAAATGCTGAAGACATGAGAAACATATTGACCCAAAGATTCAAAACTTTGGACTCAGCAGCCTTCTGATCTTTTGTTCACAGAGTATCGAGTTGTAAAGCTGCAGAATATTAAATAATCATGATTATCTTCAACTTGCCTAAATTCATTTGTTGTACGGAAACACTGGCATGGATTTTCCTTACTGTTTTTTTCAGAACAAGGTGTTGATTCTGCCTGAAAGCTGGTTTCATTTGCCACAGAACTTACAGTCTGTGGTCCTACGCTTATATTAAGTCTCATGCACTAGCCAGGTTTGGTCATTTATTCTGTCTCTGGTGCTCTTAATCTCCCTTTGCCAAACCCCATTGTCCCATACATAAACAACCCAAATCGTACAGCCACAACGAATGAGCTATACTGGTACTTCATTCAGCTGTTATCATGCACAAGCAGTTCTTGAGATTCAGAAATGCACGGTAATTCACCTGGGATAAGAAATCAGATTTAAAAATGAGCTGAACAGACATTTTTAGGAATAAGAAAGTTTCTAAATAAACCAGCTTTTTAATTCTGCCTTTTCTATATTAGTACTGTAAATCAATATAGTCTGCACTTGGAGGAACCCAAATGAGTTTGAATTGTCATAATTAAATATTGTCTTATTTCTCCCAGCACAGCCAAACAAGGAGTTTTACTCCTGACACAAGACTTTTCTCAAGTAGGGACAACTTACTAACTTACTACAGCAATGATTTAAGCTCCAAGTGGTTCCACATTTTTTAAGAAAACAAATCATCACCAAAATGCATAGCACAACTCATCCCTGGTGTCAAGCACTGAAGAGATGGAATAATAGAAGAAGTAATATTATATAGCTGCTTTTAAAGGCAAATATGATGACTGCACATTAAATAATGTGATCTACCCAGCTGGACTTCCAGTTATGTACAGGAAAACCGTGTTCATCCATCACTTCACCCACCTCAGCTATAACACTGGTGAATGCCCAACTGGTGGGCATTAATATTAAGCCATAAGTTGGAATGGGAAGAAAAGGGGAGTGCAAAGCTGTATATTAGCTTAGACAAGTGTGATGCCATTGCCAGGCTGAATTCGTTGATGACACCAGGCATTAAGTAAATAAATCTTTACCTACCAAAGCAACAGTTCGCTGCCTTTCAGGAACGACAGCCAGGAGGCAATGCAGCAGATTTACAACAGCAGGTATCAACGCACTGGCTGGAAGCCCTGAGCACAATACAGTGATTCAAAATGGAAGCACACCTTTACCCTGAAAAAAAAACATTTTTTCTTATTTTAGTCTCATTGCAAATGTTCAAGAGTTTGGGTTTGATCTTTTTGGCTGGGGTAAGGGTTTCTGTCTGTGAAGTATTGAGCACACAGAGCCAGCCATTTGGGGATTTTCTATTCTCACCTAGCAAATACTATGGAGATGCTCAATGGCACAATGGGGGGGCTGTGTGGGAGGTCAGGCCCTTCTGTGGGTTCTGGTTTGCTCCAGACATGTTACCTGTAGTGGTTTCTCCACTACACTGACTCCCCTCCCCAGTGAGCATGTGTGTTGGAACTATCAGTATGTCGAGTAGCTATTGCTGGTTTTTACCAGCAAGGTAAAATGAGGTACATTATTTGGCTCCTCTTCTGTAAGATTTTCTTCCCATACATCTTAATGCCACCATCCTTTTCCCTTAATAACAACATAAATGAGTACTCTATTGGTGTAATTACAATAACGGTTCTTTTACTGCAAATACTAGAAGCCTGTAACCTGTAATTCACTTTTCCTGATACTCCTTTATTCTAACACTAGACATGTTATTTTAAAATGTCTGGGACCTCAAAGCTAAATTTATATAGTGATATGTATGAGCAATGGGAACTAAGCATCCTCCTTAGCCCAGGCTTTAGAACTAAGCAGCATCTCTTTGCCAACTGGAGCTTAGTTCACCCACCAATACCATAGTCACCACTCCCACCAGGGCTGCAGTGTGAGAGTTAAGCAAGAGGAAGCATCTCTATTTTAAGGTAACAGCCTATGAAAGACTTACTAGCCAGCAATAAGCCTTCTTTTGCATTAGTCCACAGTAGATCCAGGTGCAATAAGTGTATTTGCTCTCTCTATTGTGAATCTGCCATTCCTTTTGTAACACCAATTCTCCTTCTATTTCAGGGATGAACCTAAGAGGCTGGAGAAGTGCTACATGGACTGTGCCTGTCCTGGCCCACCTCATCAGTGCCTTGAGCTGTGTGAAGCCCCAAGAACCAAGCCACCACCAAGGGCATGACTGGGTGCTTGCTCCTCTCATGGACCATACCTGAAGTACAGCGCCAAGGTTCATCCGTAGCTTCTGCAAGTAGGAGCACTTTGTGTAGGCTCACATCAGTGTGCAGCACACACTTTGTGTAGGCTCACTCTAGTTTACAGGTGTAGTGTTGGTGATGAGCGAGACAATAATGTAAAGATAACCCATGCAAACCCTTTTCTAGAACTGACATTGTTTCATCACTTTCTCTATTTTCTGGATGAAGCAGCCAGCATGAGGAGGGCATGCTGGCGCACATCCCACTTGATAGTTGAAAAGAACAAACTGACAAATGTTTCTAATTTGCTGAAGTTTATCAACATCCCAGTGAATAATGGGTGAATGATATTTTCCTTTGGCTATCCATAGATGTACATGGAAATGCTGATAAACTGACACTTAGTCCAGGGACTGTACAGAAATATATCAGATACAATATTTCTGGTGAAAACCTTTATGGAAAGTGTTTCTGCCCCACGCCCCTGCCGGGAGACACACAGTGATGCTCCCTGAGACCTGGCAGCCCTTTGAAGTGAGCATATGGCCCGCCCAGCTCTTGCAGTACCACTGCATGGTGAGTAAACATGCTGCAATGTCAGAGCAAGCAGTGGGCTGGTTAATAGCAAGAAGTTCTCTGGCTCCTTCCAACTTTACCGACACTTTGGGAATGGATTCCCCTTCTCTGCTGCTGAGGCGAACACTGTTTGCAGAACAGGCAGGAGAAAATGGAGATGATCTCTTTGGGGGCAGGTGGTGTTTGTGGCCCTCTCCCACATAGCTGCTGCTGCAGCAGAAGGCTCTTGGTGTGTTAGGAGATGTGATTTCTGATGGACCAACATTGCCTGCTTTTTTTTTTTTTTTTTTCCTTTTTAAGATTCAATGTTATCTGTACGGTAACGAGAGGAGGGACCTGAAGGTAAAACCCCCACCGTTGGTGCAGGTGGTGAAGGGCAGATCAGCGGCTGCAGGAGCTGCATCTCTGAGGCAGCTGACAAAGCCAGGCTGGTTGGTGTGTCGGTGCTAGCAAACAGATCTGGTCCTGCCCCTCCGCTTCTTGCACTGGCAGAACACGGCACTGAAATCACTGGAGCAGGGATCGGGCCAGGAATGAGCGGCTGAGTTGCAAAGCAAATCAATTCCTGCCAAAAAAGTTCAGCTATGCTCAGAAGTATGTAAAGTGTCTGATTTGAGAAGTGTCAAGTAGCATTTGTGACCAATTATCCAAGATGAAGGGGGCAGAGCTATGTTTACATGTACTAATCTTCAGCCAAAGTTTGAAAACTCCAATTCATGGACACGCATCAAATTTCCTTTCCAGGCTTGGCGTTTGCCTGTATGCACGCACGCACATTGCTCGGGGATGACAGGAAAACATGATTACGACTTGCAAATAATACAAATAAAAAAAAAAGTGAGGTGAGCTGCCATGCAGCAGCAGCATGGTAATTAAGCCTATACTATGATAAGTGGGGGAAAAAAAAAACACAGACTGCTGTATGAGTAAAATAGCTTTATCAGCTGAGCTGAAATATTACGGGTGATGTCTCTGCATTGTTATTTTCCACAACCTGTGAAGCCCTGGGAAATGATCTACACAAAAGAATAAGAAATGAAAGCTGCCTCTGCCATCTTCTGTTTAATTAACACAGGTATACCAATTTAATGCAATTAATCAAGATAGTAGGGATTAAACAGTAACTCACAGTTGACAACGACAATGTTATCAATGCTATGGGCATAGAAGGGCTAGAAAATGTGGTGACTGGAAGCACTGTGGGCACGAACAAGCTGACTAGTTTTGGGTGGGTTTCAGGGGTTTGTGCATATCTATTGAAATTTAGGAGCAGCTGATTTTTCATTTGGCTGAGTGTTTTTCTGCCCTGCCCTTCCCTTTCCCCTCTTGGACCTTGCAGGGTAACCCCCAGAGCAGCAACAACTTTTAAACTGATTCCTCTTTCTTCTAACAGGTTCCTGATGCCAAAGGTCTGACCTTAAAATGAGCAGCACACAGGGCAAGAACGGGCACTGCAGCGAGCTCCTGGCCTTCAACCCTTCCACACACGGCTATTTTGGTAACCAGAATGCTGTAGTCATGTTGGGTAAAGGAATAGAGAGGGATTTCTCAGCATATTAACTCTACCAGTGCTGGATGCTGTGTCCCTATATAGGTTGCCTGCCTCTATATAAGACCTTAAGGGCAGATTTTCAGAAATCTTTGGATTTCTTGTCTGCAGGAGAGGCACAGCCCCATTCACTACAATGCTACTCTCCTCATTAATGTTCATCAGGGCTTGAAGTACTGGGACCACTGCTGCTGGCTAAGAAGATGGCTAAGTTTTCTGGGCTCATTCTCTTGGCTTAAGAAGGTTAAATTGGGTGATAATGAGTAGTAACTGTGCCCCTTTTTACAGTGAGGTAGACACTTTCCTTCTAGTAAACAGACAGGGAGATGAGCCTTCTCATCTTGCACAGGTCACCAGACAGCCCTGGGATGGTAAGGGTTATTGGTCATTTACCAAACTGTTTGACTTGGTTCATGGGTGAGAGATGAAAAGCACTGTATTGTGCTACCAGTCCCCAGGGCCAGCCAGTCCCCCTAAAGCAGCATTTTATTTAACAAGGCAACTGCTGGCCCATGGGAACCAGGGAGTTAAGGAAGAGAGGACAGTCACAACTGTAAATGCTTCCTTTGAGCAGATGTCTTAAAGCCGCCCTGAGCCTCACTGCTTCAGTGCTGCAATAGGTGCTCCAGAACACTCAATGGCCAGAATGCTTTTCCCATAAGTTATTCCCCTTCTTCCCACCAAAATTTCCATTAGGTTAATGCAGTGTTTCTCTCTATCCTGGTCTGTTTTGCTCCATCTTGCTGGGAGATGTCCCTTGCTGTTGCAGTGTGAACCACGAGATATTCGGAAGTTGCATTTGTTGTTTGCTAGCGTTACTTCATTGTGGTAATAATGCATCTGCTGAGTCAGCTTTTTTTTTTTTTTTTTAAATTTAATAGTCAATTTCCAACAAGCTTTTGTTGCCCAGTTCCTGCCAATAGCCAGGAAACAAGCACAAGTCAACACAGAAAATGAACGACTAGTAGGTAAGTGAACAAAGTAAATGCAGGCCATTCATGTGACAGGATCCAATTCATTTTTGTGCCAGGTAGATTTTTTTAAATGGGACTTCTCCCAGCGGAGAGCTCACACTGCTCAAGGCCTGCTTCACTATAAAGACAACACAATTATTCAGGGTTTATTATTACTTTTTATCACTAGTTTTCCAGCCACGAGAAGCAAGGGCAGAGGTGAGATCAGGACCCAGTTTACTGCCATGCACTGTACACACTGTACAGTATGCTTTGCCCTAAAAGCCCTATAAAAGGTGCTATCTGCTTCACGTGGCTGACAAACACACCCAGGATGAGGACCAGGCAAGTCTGAGTGCAGAACCCATCAGAAGAAAAACCAGGAACCCAGCCCGAGCTTCTGTCCTGGGATCCTGATGCCTCTTGGTTCCTTTAAAAAGTAAACATTTACATTTTACTTTTGTTTGAATCACCAAAATGATCAACTGAATAAATGCTGCATCCTTTGAAACACTATTTATTGTATTTATAGGAAATATTATCCCAGGCTAGTGGAGATTATTAAGAGTAATAAACTCATCAGGAAAAAATGTAGGTTGGGTGTGACTGAGGAACTTGTGTTTTATCCTGCAGTGCCACTGCAATCCCTGGTTGTGCAGTCCTGGGATCTTCTGCTATCCTACTCTCTGCTTTCAGGCTGTGGTTGAAAGAGCAGCTTTCACAGAGAAATGTGAATACTATTTTGGGGTAAGTGGATTTTTACTCAATTTGGGTTTTATGTAATGTATGAAGTCTGTACAAAGCCCAGCATTAATCCCAGCCTAGTTGTGAAAACACGTTTTGGACAACCTTGTCCAATCCCATAAAGCATACCTGTGTGCCGTAGTGGTACCTGCTCCATTTATATATTATAATTATAATAATAATAATAATTATTTTTTTGCTAGGTCAGCCCTTTCAGAGTTCACATTTAATTTGTAAAGGATTCTGTATCACACATCAGTTGTGCTATCTCTCTACCTTCTGATCAACTGAGAGATTTTCTTAAGACTATTTATATTTTAATTTATTAGAACATTTCTCTACTTCCTTATTTGAATAACTGAGGATTTTACAAACATAATATGATCTAAAAATAACTCTCCAAGACTGAATGGATACTCATTATCATTTTCTCTTTAGTACTGCAAGTCTTGGGTTATCTTATGCAACCTTTACATGTTGGCTAGTGTTTTACTCTTTCGTAGCTTTGCTCAAATACGAAAGGTAGTGATAACAGATAATGTGTGTTATAGGTTTCTTTACAGATGAAATCAATGAAGTGTCCTGAAGTCTGGTAACTACTCAATACCAGCAGCCTATATGGCCCTCTGTGCTATTACTGCTGCTTTGAACCAATTTATTTAGCCATTTTGACTTTACTCAGATGCATTCCTTCCTGCTGCCACAGCAGGGATACAGAAGGTTTTAAACCATGCAGTCATTTCCATCCCAGATTTCATGAGGGGTTATTCTTGTCCGAGTGATGAATCATTCATACATCCTTCTATGGATTCCAGGTGAGTTACTCACATTTAGGTGCTTCCAAGTAATACACAGAAAGGTGCTGAGAAAATGACAAGTCTCTGACCAGTCAGGAAGCTCAGCAAAAGTAAATCTGAGCAAAATGCTTGCACTAGGGCTCAAAATCTTTCTAGAGACCTGGGGACAAAGGGCTTCTGCCTTCAAAACAGCATGGCCAGCAGGGAGGTGAGGTGCTTGCATTACTGACTGACCATCAGCTGCCCTGTCCTCAGAAACAGTTCAGGAGAAGACTGAAAGTACCTGAAGGTATGAGAAGGATAATTAAGTTTCATTGTGGGAATGAGTGTAATCCGTCCAGACAAATCTAGGAACTAATATTGAAAACTAGTATCTGAATATTAAAAATTAGTAATTTTTGAATAAGGATGTCCATCAGGATGGTAAATTTAGGGAGTAAAAAAGCAGCTGTGCTTGATAGATCATCTCTCCATCTTCCTCTAACCCATTTTGTCATTCTCTTTCTCCCTGTTATGTTATTGAAAAAAAAAACAAAAAACAAAAAACAAAACAAACAAACAAACAAAAAAAAACAACAAAACAAACCCCAAAGTATAAAATCTAATATTGATAATGCTTTAGCTTCGTTTCAACCTTCTCTTCTCATAATGTTTTTTTCCCACTGTGAAGATTCCCCCTATGAGATAACACAGGCCATGGTGATGTTAGCCTTGCAGGACCACATTTGCTGGCAGCACAGCTGTATTTTGGGGGATCTCCAAGGAGGCCAGCTTCCCACTCTTCTGGGGCTCTTAAGGATGGTTTTGAACTGGCATGAGAAATCACCTGGCGCTCAGAGCAGAGCAAGGGTGTGTAGGACAGTATTTTCTCTGTGCCTTCTTTGCTGAGCAGAATAGCTGCTCTATAAACAAATGTGAGTTTTGCCTCATTCTTACACAGTGTGAGTTATGAAAGCCCACTCTAGACATAATGAATGTATAGATCATTTTGACCAGATCATAATCTATGAGTAAACGTTCCCTGAAAATGTATAGTTGAAATAAAGAACTTCTTGCTACTATTACTGTATCAGTATCAGGGATTACTGATGAGGCCAACATGATCCTGAGGCTTTGTGCTAACAATGTTTAAATACAGTGCAGAAGTAGCTACAGAGTTTGGTTAGCAATTTACTTTTCATGTTAGTATATTTAGGGTTTATGCTCCTGGAAACAAAACCTGAAGCTATGCAAGGTTTACCTGTCCCCAGACTTTACCACAAGCCCCAAATTTAAGTTCACCGGGAGGCCCATTAACATTTATATAACTTTTCTATTAGGTTCCCCTGATTTTGGTAACAATATTAATAAGCAAATCACGTAGTGATATCTCAGAGCCCTATTCCCTCTGCAAATTAAGTACCTACAACACCTATGACTTCTTCACTGTATAGAAGAAGCCTGAGGACACCAGGCTGAGACCTATGGCTGATTGCCACCACAGCCTCTAGGCCATGGGTAGGTTAAATTTAAAGAAGGTGGCACTTAAGTGACATCTGTGTGACATGTGCTGTAGTGTCCAGAGACTGGACTTTATGTATTCTGCTCTAAAGCTAGAGAGCAAGTCACTAGGAAAAAAAAAATGGAAAGAAACACGAGGGAATAAAAGTACTTTTGAAAGAGAAGAAATCTACATTTCAATGAAAATCCTTTCAAGGCATTTCAAATAAGAGTCTGAGAGAAATAATTACAAAGTTTGGAGAGAAAGAACGTTAGCTTTGATATCTTTTTCTTCTATGAAGCAATTAAAATAAGCAATTTTTCAAATACTAAGCAGAAAATTACTAATGGCTGAACCCAAAAGCTTTCATTTCCTTCTTGGGGCCTTTATTCTTCTAAAAAAAGACAAAAAAATGTGAAGGTGGTTTTCCAGATAGATTAATGCATAAAGCAGTCGCTAGTTGGATGTCATAAAAACTACAGCAGCATAGAATAGCTGAGATTAAGAGCTAGATTTAAATCATGCAACAGTCCAGTTAATATCAATGTCTAATTAAGAAATGCATAAGAAGTCTGTAATGTTGATTTGATGGAGAAAAACTCTAATAGGGTTTCTTTTGGAATTTTCCATTTCAATTGCTGTGTAGACTTTTAATGGATGTCCTATCCAGTCTTTGGTATTAGCAGGAATCATCCTCAAATTAAAACCAGGGCCAAAAATGGAACACAGGTAGACAAATTAGCTTGTCTGGGAAGCAGTCTGGGTAGCATGACAATGTGAGCTCAAGCTGAAATTTTAGAACAAATAAAAGAGAATAAATGTCTCAAATCTGGCATGGAAACCCTATCTGCTTATCATTTTAAACAATTTAAAACCCTGTAATTTCAAACAATGCAGTGCTAACCCATTTCCTCACCTCCCTCAGCCTGCCCAAATCTCTGACAATTCATACGTAGAAATCCACAGACCATTAAGAATTATTAATTAGCCTTTTTAAATAGGAAGACTTTCTATAGCCATGTATATTAGCAGCATGTAGAGGTGGGCTCTTTTTTGCTTTCAGTGGGGTTTAGAGCACACAGCTCCCTATCACCATCAACGAATGCCATTAAGCTCCCACTCTTTTCCGGGTAACTAAAGCTCTAAAACTCTTTGAGCAAAACGAAACCCGTGGCATCTGCCACAGATCATCCAGGATGTTTGGTCTCTAGGTATGAAAGGGGAACTGGTTTTACACCGCATGCCATTGACACCCTGAAGTTGTTACGTTATAAGCAGTGTAACTGTGAGCATGTACAAATCCACACAGCAAAGAGGGAGGAAGCATAGCACTGGATTAAAGCAGCAGTGTATTTGTTATCGCCACTTTGTTGTTGACCCAACAAATCCAGAGGGAATTATCTCAAGAATCCAGGAAGACAGCAAACTCAAAATAACCCCTATGACCTAGGGAGCGAGCACGCTGGGGAGTCATTTTTAAGTTCATTAGAGCACATTAAAATACAACACACTGGCCATGGTAAAGGAAGGCATATTATTCCATCTGTCTATATATTTCTTTCCAATACTAAATTCATCCAGAGACCTTTCAGAATTATACCATTAAGCCTTGACACTTCACTTAACAAAAAAAGTAGGAAAGACTAGAGGTAAAATCACAGTAACAGTGAAAGTTCAGCACTTCTGAGTTGCCATCATTGACTGAAATGTCGGGGTCTAAATCCTTACCTGGCTTTACTCCATCGACCAACGAGGCACAAATACTCACATAGCAATGCTGTGGCACTGAGAGTGCCCCAAGGAATTTTCTCCTTCAAAGAGAAGGGAGCTAGGACATTCTAAGCGAGGTGTCTACCCTCTGAATGATATGAAGGTCTAATGTGGGGACATTCGGGTCAAAGGAGTTTGATTTTTTTTTTTTTTACAACCCCTCCTACTTGACTGTATGACTCGGGAGCTACCATGGACAAAGATGCTTTTAAATCAAAGTGGAGCACTGCTTTTGTGGGGTGCTCTCCCTGCAAGCTTGGATTTATGCAATACTTAGAAAATAAGAGCACGAAGCAGGCTGCCTTTTGCAAAAGCATGCAACAGAAAAATAAACAAACCTTAACTTGCCCAACACACTTGAGAGCCACAAAGCTGCTTAGTTTTATTAAATGAGAGCACAATTTCTTCTTTCCTCCATAAAACTGTCCTTTCAGACATTACTACAGTCATGACCTCACTGCAGCCCTTGGATTCTTTCTGAAAAGATTAAAATGAACTAATATACCAGTGATCTCATCAAAGCGTAAAGGACATCTTATGGAGGGGGGAAAAGACATCAGGAGAACCTCGGTGCTTCATCTGCATAAAGACAGTAGCAAAAGGCCTGTAACATTGTGGAGAAGCACTAAAGATACAACACCTGAGAGGCATTTTTCCACCTTATGAACTCTTAGGATTTGTCCTACCTGATCCTACCTACCACCCTTTTAGCTGCCTCCACGATCCATTCTCTTCCTTTTCCTCCTGCCTTTATGAAAACCTTCCTTTGTCTCTTCTGTGCCCTTCATCCAAGTTTTGGCATACCTGACTGTTCTTTGAATCATGTGCACTACTATTCTCAACTACTTCCAAAATACATTTACAGGATATATATACACAATGCTATTACACAGAAATATTCACACACTTCATCTGTAGCTTAAGTAATCCTGGCTAAGGATGTGCTTCCTACTTGTCTATGCAGTTCAGAGGCCAAGGGCCTGGATCATGGCAGCCTCATGTACTTTGGGGCACCTTCTATCAGAAACCAGGAGGGCAGGCAGGGAGAGATGCTTTCTGTTTTCTTCAGTAGGAAAAGCTGTATTGGTGTAACTGTGAATCCCACCACGTTTTAAAGGTTGTGACAGATCATTTGGTTGAAAACAAGACAACCTTCAGAACACGAGAACAGTGATAGTAACGCAACCTTATCTGTTACACCCGTAGGTGCACCTTGCTCTGGCCTGAGATCTCTCCAGTAAGCAACAAGGTGATGAACTGGTTTCCTGACTCACGCTGAAGGTCACGTAGGAGCCCCAGGCCCACCTCGGTGTGCCCGCCCACATCCCCTGACTTTTCAGGGAGGGACGTGCCGGTGCGGCCATTCCTCTTCCCAGGTGGCCCTATTACCCCAGGCAGGCAGGAATAGCTGCCGCCACTGCCACCGCCCGATCACTGTATGCTTGGCAGGAGGAGACAAAGCTGCTCATTTCCATCTGTGACACTTCTCAGCCAGGAAGAAAGCTGCTGGGCATCAGCCTGTAGGCTGGGAGGCATCAGAGCAGCCACCTGTTAGATGCTGACAAAGAAACCTCCCAAACCCATCAGGCAGAGATGAATTCCCAGGACCAAAGGAATCTGATACAAAGGGTGGCAATGCCTTTCTACCCACCCAACATGATTTGTTCCTCCTAGATGAGGCAGCAGACAAACACATCCGGCCCCATATGCTCCTCAGTTTTTAGATCTGCTTTGGTGAGGAGAGTCCTGATCAGTAGGATAGGATAATATGTGCTGCAGCCCTAGTAGAAGTCCATATAGCCCAAGGAGCAGTGCAGAGCATCTGCTACCACCAAGGAAGCAGCGGGCATAAAGCTGTTGGTTTGTCTGGAGGCACAGACTTATCAGCACTGAGGTGGGTGGGAGAGCTCTGGACATGCACCAAGATCTCCTCTCCCCACAGATTTACCAGCTCAGCTCAGCCCAGGCCAAAGGAGCAGGGACAAGGTCCTGGGCTCTGCTCTGAGTTCACTGCTCTATTGATTCCAAAGCGGTATTTACAGCAGATCAGGATCCTGAACTGAGCCTGGCCTGTCAGCTGAAGCTGTACAAACTAAGTCATATATTCCCCAACTACAGATAAAAGCAATGGCCAATTTTAGCCTAACGATCACTTCTGCCAAAGGAAAGAAACTCTTTGAGGTAAGTTCCCTGGGATATAATTCTTTCTTTACAGGTTAAAGCAGGGGTGTAGCTAATACATATCTGAGTCGTAACATGGATTTGCACCTTTCCCATTAAATACAACTGGTTCATGTCCAACGAATCACTTCTATTCCTAATGCTCACTTATATCTTTACAACTTCTGCATTAGCTGCAGGTGTGAAATGCCAACTGATCCAGACTTCTCTTGTTGTCAGCAGGAGTAATGAATGTAAAGGCCTGATTTTCAGAAGTGAGGTGACCAGCATCTTGTGACTTGCACATCTGCTTCAATAAATAAATCTGTGGAGATTTGCAAGGCTCAAATATGCACAAAATGGGATGAGTTCTCTGGGGTCCATACCTAAAAACTGTTCACACTCCTCATTTAGTAGGCAGGTCACCATTTGCTCTCTATACAAAATATTGGCTCTTTTATAAGAGTAATCAGAAATATATTGGTTAAATGGAATGTAACCTACTATTCCAATAGCAACTAATATGAATTAAAACCACGTGATTTCAAAAATCCATATCATACTGTGAAAAGCCCTCAGCAGAACACGTCAGAGTACTTTTCATGAACATCTAAGATCCCAGACCTGAGATGATGCTCAAAACATACACTTCCTTAAAGAGGTTGTTAAAAACATTTTCATAATAATCAGATGAGATGCACTTTTCATACTGGGGAAAGGAAGCAGTTGGTTTGTAATAACAAGTGTTGGGAAAAGGCTATTAAGGTTCAAGGAACCGTGCTGTTGCAGACAGAATGGCTTGTACGTACCTTCATGGAAGTGGCTATTGAATCAAGGTGTCTTTTTCCCCTGAAACTTACACCAGAAATTCAGTGCAAAGACTTTTTGTGTTTAATCGGGCTGACTTCATTACCCTCCTGAGTAATAGAAATTCCACTTGTTTCCCTGAGTGGTGGAATACATACACATGAAAAGAAAAGGGGAAAAATAAGAGATGTGGATTTTCTTTGGGTGAAGTAATACAGGAGAAAATAGGGCTTGACAAGCGTTTGAGTATAATATGCTTTGGGTTTTTAACAAAAAGTCCAAAGAAACATGCTTGAACAAACATTTTATAATGCATACCTGTTAGTTTATTTTTGTTGCCACATATAATTGAAAAACTTACAGACAACTCATAAGACTTTTAGTTTCCGTTGAGAAGTGCCTTTTCCAAGATAATTCTGTAGGCTATTACTTTAGCCCACTGGGTATCATGTAGGCAAGGTGTAAGATTATGCACATGAATATTTCTGTCTACCACTTCTGTGTGCTGAGACAATATCAATTTATACTTTCTTCTGTCATTGGTCCTTATTCCATAGAGGATATTCTTAATTACCAGCAAGACAATTTGGTAATATCATCTGAAGTGTTACAGCATCATTCCTGTGATGATTTACACCTACTTAGTCTGATCATTGAATTTTAAACCATATATTAAGCGCAGAAGGTGGAGGATATGTTTTTTTTCTCTACAGGACACCCTTTCTATTTTTATAGAATTACTCTCCTTTAACTTATTGGCAGGGTTCTTCTGAAAGATAGAGTTTTTGAACACAAAGACACCATTGCTGAACATTTGAGCTGCCCTGAAAAATTCAGAGCATGCTCCTATTCCAGTTCTAATCCACTCAGGTCTAAACGCCTAAATGCTAATTTTGACGACCGTGCATGAGGGACATGCTTTTATGGGGATTCTAAAGAATACAAAACCAAAAATACCTCAGCTGCAGAAGCAGCTCACTGTATTCCTTCCTCCACTTTCTGATTATGGTTTTAAATTTATTCAATCCTTGCAGGTTTACTCCAAAGTCTTTGGGAATGATGGGAATTATTCTATTGACACCAAACTCTGCTTTCTACTGGATTATGGAAGATGTTTGGGCATCAGGTTTGCTGGCAGTGGCATGCTAATGAAATGGGGAATTTTATAAACACATCAGGGAGGGTAAGTGCCCAATAGAAAAGATGTCATATAGAGATCCAGAAATTAGTCTGCTTGTAACAAATAAACTAAGGAATGCTTACTAACGAGTCATGAATTTCTTTATAATTGTTTCCACATTTGGGGCATTTTTTTTTCCCTAAATAATCTACAGAAACCCTGCAATCGAATGGAGTTTTGGCCAGGGCTATGATCAGAACATCACATCTCATGTAACAAAAAATAACATGTTGAGAAAGATTTTTTGCTGTTCAAATTACTTTTCCAAAGCTTTATTTCAATCTGAAGCCATTTGCTTATCCTCCTCCTCATTTCCTATTTCTAAGATAAAAACAGGAGTTCATATCAATTTAGAAGAGTAATAAAACTAAAGAAAATTCAGGCAGAACTGTAAAGCACAGTCTATTTTAAAGTTCCAAGTCAGATAATAAGAATCTGTTTTGTGCTGTACTTCCCTCATGAACTCAGCTTTCCATAGTGCATTCAGTGTTGTAATAATGCAAATCAAATACAAATTTTAATAACTCCTTCCATTAAAATGATCTATTAATGTTTTAAGACTCCAACACTTATGAGCATGATTCTAATTGCATGATTTTGCTCCAGGCAGGTTTTGCAGATCTGTCTGATCATCGGATATTTGCACTGCTAGGATAATTTTAAATAAGTTATTTTTTGGAAGAGTTTCAGTAACAAGAGTTTTGTTTGATAGTGGTTGTCTTGTGGGTAATTGTATGTATCTGCTTCCATGTGAGGAAAAAAAAAAAAGCTAAATTTAGAACCCTTGGAAAAGAAGGTGGCTGAGGTTTATAAAATGAAAAATGCTGTGAAGAACTTTCTGAAGAGGAAAATGTTTACATAAGGAGCAAAAGAGGCTTGAAGTCAACAAAATTTTATATTTTTTATGCAGCCCAGTAAGGTTGTGGGACTTTCTGACACAGAACAACAAAAGGAAAATAGATCAGGAGAACTACTTTGTGTTTGACTTCCTCTGACGTTTTTCTGTAGATTTGCTAGGGGTTTCTGCCCCAGGCAGCATAACAGGCATGCTGGACCTTGGGTCTAACTCAACACAGTTACTTGAAAGTGAGGCAGATGGTTTTTTGAAAGCTTGCTCCTCTCTCCGCAAAGCTGTGCAAAACCTTAGGTTCTCATCACTCTGCAAAGAGGGATGTGCAAAATGAACAGGACAGGCCTTGTAAAGAGGGCAGGCAGGGCAGCAGAGCTGCAAAGAAAGCATCTGCTGAGTGGCTCGTGAGCCCTTACCTTGATGCGGTCCCTGGGCTTTATCTCTGGCAGCCAGCTCTTGGCTGCCAGCTCTCCTCAGGCAACCTGTTTTCCCCTTGAGCATCACTCAAGATCTACACCAGCTTTCCCTCCTTTGATGACCAAAACATCAACAGTCTTGCACTCATGATTCAACATTTCTTCTGTACAGAATTTACCCCAGCTATTGTTCATGACAAATGCCTACATAAGCCTCAAACAAATGAGCCTTAAAACTAGTAGTAGTCTTTTTTTTTTTTTTTTTTTTTTTTTTTTTTTTTTATGGGGTTAAAGGATTACTATTTAGTGAATGTTGCTAGTTGTACAGCAAAAAGGGATTCCTTGTCTGCAAAACCAAGATGTTACTCAATGTGTAGGGCTTTACCCACTCTGACAGTGCTAGTTCTTCCACTTATTTGGCACATCAGAAGAGATTTCCTCTGATGTTTCCTCAGGTGTGCATTTTTCTTGCAGGATGGAGTCCTATCAGACTTACTATGGAGCTTACATACCAGCAAAGAAAGTGGGCAAGCTGTGCAAAGCCTCCTACATTATTTTTAGGTTAATAGAAATGCTTTGTGCAAGGTCACAAAGTTCTTTACTGTTCCTCTTCAGAAGCTATCCCAAACAAAACCACCCTGAGATACTGAATTGATGATACAAATGGATTATGTTTAGGGTTTCCCATGAAAACCTTGTATTGGATAAAGCCAAACAGGCAAAAAGGTTTGGAGGGAGCAACTCAGTTTTCATGAGGCTTCCCAACTGAAAAAGAGTTAAAGATGTTAAAGATGCATCAAAATCATGTAATGTGCCCTAATAGATACTTTTTGAAATTAATATTTGCTTTGAAATATGCTTTCATTTAATTTTTTAATTCATAAATGAAAGCAAAAAATGAAATATTTTGAAATTACTGAAGGAAATGATTCAGTGACTTTTTTTCCCTCAAACTTATTGGTTTGCCAGAGAATTAGTTGGAAAAATGAAATCTTGAAAACTCCCAAAGGATAGAAAAAAGTACTTCTCTGCTAGCGACAAAATGAGAGGAAAATATAAGGACATTTTCATTAGCACAAAGATTTACTAAAATACTCACATTTTCATGGAAGTTGCACAGACTTGAACTCAGACACACTTAGGGTTCCTTTCCAAGTGTGATGCTTACGTACGGTAAGTGACAACTTTTTTTTTATTACACTTGATCATCTACACTCCTAGATAAATATCTGGAGGTGTTCCAGCCCCCACAGGGCTTAGTCCCTTTTTCATACATTGTCACAAGAAGGACGGAAAGCATGGGCAGGGAATTTCACACAGTTTTAGTCCACAGACTAATGTGTTTAAACAAAAAATGATAATTAACTCTGTAATAATTTAAAAGTGGGTTATCCAAGATGAAGGAGCCCTGGATGCCAAGAGGGGCTAGGCTTTGTAGGGGGCACACAACAGCTACACTGTGCAGTGTTAACGGTGTACGGAAGGAACATCCTTAGATGTTAGCTCAGTTTGTCGGTAATTTTTCTGAACTGTTACCTCCAGCTTTCTCCAGAACACCCTCAGTTCTTTTATCTGTGAGCTATCTCAAAGTTTACTGCCTGCCTATTGCCTTGGCTGAACCACACTAATAGCCGGCTAATTACATGTGAACACGCTAATTTGCTTTATGCCTTTCTCAAAAAAACCATGCACGTGCAGGCAAGCATGTGAGCAAACTTTTGCTTATGCAATAAAACTGCAGCACTGCATATAATGGGTGTACCAGCCCAAGCACTGGAAAATGTTGCATGCTTGCTGCCCATCATTTCTTGCCCCCAGCAGGCCCCCACCAATGCTCATTGTTCCTATTTGCAACACCACCTGTTGCTCCAGCACCAGGCTGCTCTAGACCAGAAAGTGGAGCAAAGAGAAATACGTGTTTGTCATTGAACGGAGAAGAAGGAAGACGAGAACGATAAGATCATAGCCTGCAGCACTTTGTTTATGAGAACATCCTTCCAGTGATATATGTCTGCACCAGGTGAAAGTATTGTGTCACCCCTAACATATTTTAAATGCCAGGGCTGTCATGCAAGAAGACAATGATGAACAAGTTTAAACAGAATATGGTATTGTAGCCATGCACAGTGTTACCCTTTAAAGGTTTGCATCAGTAGCATTTCTTAACAAAACATTTCCGGACTGTTATATTCCCCTCTAGAACCTCTTTTACATAACATTTAAACTCAGAAATATTATTTCCATTGGAGAGAAACTGATGGAGTTATACATAAACCAGTGCGGTTTCCTCATGCAGGTTTTTCAGGCTATTTGAAATGCCTTCCCAGCCATATTAAGAGCTTCCCCTAACTACTTGGATAGGGACCTGGGGACCACACTTCACTTGGCACACAGGTAAATAAAGGCACGTCTACACTGGGCACGGAAGAGCAGGGACTGGGCCTAGGTCACTGCATGTCAGAGTCTTACTTGGATGAGCTCTGGTGTGCTCCCATTGACTGAAAGCCCGCTAGCTGCATCATGCGGTTAACTCTGCACACGAGCACTCACTTTGCGTGCTCCAAGATTGCCTCATGCTGCAGAGCACGGTAAGCGGGGTCAGATGGAGAATTTACTTAAAGGGCACTCCTGGGCCAAGGGGAAATGCTACTGGAGAAGCACCTTTTGTCCCAAAGGAGGTATGCACGGAGCTACCATCACAGGGCAGTTTTCTTCCCAGATATTTATCTTGAGCTCAACTGCACGAACACCATCACTGTGCTCTAACACCATTGCACAACATGACTACTCCAGACTGACAGCTCAAATTGAGCCTTGGGGAAGCCAGCATCCAACACACGGCATTGAACGTGGGCATGACCATATCCACCCCAGGGTCAGGTGAAAGAGCTGTAGCCATGAATGTCACATGAAGGCAACCGTGACAACAGAGCTTTACACCTTGGAGGCACGCTAAGGTCAGAGCCACTCCGTGAACCATCCAGGACAACATTCAAAGTGCTTTACAAGAGAGGAAAGGGAATTTGAGCACCTGAAAAATGCCCAAAGAGCTAGGATTTCTTAAGTGCTTACTGAGGTCCTGTGTGGGCTCACGTAACGTGCTCAGAATCTCCCCATCAGTTTTTGTTTCTGTAAAATGGAAACACCTTATTTTTCTCACAAGGTTATTAGGAGGACTTTCCAATTAAAGTTTCCTATAAATGTAAGTGCCTTGTGAACAGTATTTAATCACCTGACTAAAAATGGTCTCCAGCTTCTTTAGGCAGAACATCAGTTTTTATAGGGACTTGTCAAGGTGCTCAGCTTAACATAAGGCTGCAGGATCACACGCTGCATCTTTAAGACATAGTTTACTCCTGAATCAGTAAATGTACTAGACAAAGCAGCCATTATTTATGCATTCCTGCATAGATGGCAAGGTGAAAATAATAGAATAAACATCATATACTTCATTATGATATCGGTTTACACTTCCAGGGTACACAAAAAGAGGCCATTTCATCAAGCTAATTGCCTGAAAGTAAAAGAGAGAGAACTTTAGCTATTAGTCTATTATGGGGCTTTTTTCTTAATCACAAATAGGGGCCGTGTGTCCCCAGGGGGATGTGTATTCTAATTTACAATTGAACTACAGATCAGAGCAATCAATCTTGTGCAGCACTTTTACAGTGTAATTGCTGCAACATAACAAATAAAAAAAAGCAGCCTAAGTCGAGTTTCAGCTTGAGGTGGAGATATTTACCAGGCATTGGGTCGGGGTGGGAGGGAGGCAGAGAGAGAAGAGAGGCGCCAAAGCCATGAATATGCAATGAGGGCTCATTAGTGCCCCAGTGTTGCCATGACGAATGGCATTATCCCCAGACTGGTGCAGCCTAAACATGAATTTTATAACGACCCATTTATCATGACTTGTCATGGGTTTCTTTACTGTACTTCCTACTGGCTCTCACACCTTCCTCCATTATCACCTCAGAATCCCTTCCTTTTATTTTCCCTTGCTCCAGTTTAGTTTTTGGTAGCAATGCCTATAGCGAGGAGATGACTACGAGGGGCAGCCCGTTGGTGTTCAGGAGAAGCTCGGAGCCTCCTGAGCTGGAGAGCCACTGCCAGACACATAGGTGGTCTTCAGTCCACTTACTAGCGGATAAGTGTCCTCGTTGTCACAAAGATCTGCAATCTTGTCAGTTGACTCAGCAGAAAGGTCTTGGATTGACTGAGCATCGAGACAACTATCTTTCCTTTCTGGCAGATGTGATGGATGAATGTGTTTTGTTGACCTAGGCCTGTCTAAAAGTGCTCTTCCTCAGCCCACGCCAGTGATGCACACAGTAGAAAAATTCACCCCTTGTCTCTACATCAACAGAAGTACTAAATCGGATAAATGGACAAAAATTACATTCTGCCCAGCTGCAGTTAAACTGAAAAAATATATACTAGATGCAAAACTTTAGTGATAGGAAAAGCATTTACCTTCCAGGTGCAAGAGGTAACAGTCAACTCTAGAGGAAAACAAAATTACTGCAGAGTAATTAGTGTGTCTGGCTTTAGCTCATTTTTTGTCACTGCACGTTGTCTCTGGTTTACTGCTGTCCCTTTGGCCTACCCGATTCCACATTTAATATACCACTGCTTATAAAGAAATCCCTGCGGCTCAGAAGGCTGAATTGCCACTGCTGGGGTAGGGCCTGCTCTCCAGTATATAGAGGCTTTCATTTCCCAAGTTATGAATCTGACATCTCATGGCCAAATCCATGCCAGTTTATTTCTGAGAAGTCTGTCCTCATTATTTACCCCAAATAGTTTCACTGTCAGTATGCCTTTTTTTTCCACTGTGAAGTGGCCAGAGTATCTGAAAGTATCAAGCCTCTCTTTGTTGGATTTTACACTTTTGCTATTACAAGAATTTGTCTTTGGGGATAGAAAAATCAAGCAACTTATTTCCAGCTATTACTTGGATAGGACTTCATGTTCTTAAACAAGTTGTGAGCTCCCACGATCTCTGAAAACAACTCTCCCGAGGTCTTACATCAGGATAGTCCTACAGTTCTTTCATTACTCTACTGGATGTTTGAAAATATTAAAAGGCATCTAACATCCCAGTCCAGCAATTTACAGACTCAGAGTCTGGTGCTGTAGCCCTCAAAGCCTCTATTTCTTCCACAAAATCCGCACTTTGCTATTATTGTCGCCAAGACAGGCACGTGTTTCACTAGAGGAGCAGTTTGTCAAAGCAACAGTCCATTATCCAAAGATTCATCACAGGTTCCTACTTCAGACACGACGGAAGGGAGGCTGGATGGTAGAACATGATGGGGAAGGAGAGCTTCCTTGCAGCAAGGTGCGTGAGGCAGGTGGCACACCTTGACCCAAGCTGGGCATAGCTGATTAGGCCAGCGTACGCTGATGTGAAAAAGCCAGGCTTTTTTTTTTTTCTTTCTTTTTTTTTTTTTTTTTTCCAAACCCATCTGTGTTCCTTTAAAATACATAGTTTTTAAAGTCTCAAACAGTACCTTGCACAAATCCCTGACCTTTGGCGGAGAACCCCAGTTCTCACTGCAATACAGACGATGGATGCTATATTAATTATCAGAAGACAAAAGGAAAAAAATATCCCTCTTAAAGAAGCAAGCCAGAAATGCCTGCTAACATTGCAGAAAGCATCCATTGCATTCACAGGGATGCAGTACACAGCAAATGTGACAACTGTTCCTCAAAATACTCTTACTCTGTGGCCTAGGTGATCTGGATCATCTGTTGTGTGAAGAGAAAGGAGAGTCTCAGAAACAATATGACAATTAAATTCTTTTAAACTCCTATTAGGAGTTCTAAAACTTGCTGTAGTTGGTGCAAGGTCTGACAGATACGCCTGATTGCAGAGCCTCTATCTGCAGTTTATGAGAAGGAATAAGCAGACGCCTGTTTGAGTTGATTTTAGTAATTTAGTCCCATGCAGAGAGTTTTCTCTATTATTTTATATCAATACTTTTGGGTCCCTCAGGGAAAAAGGCTCATCGTTCTTCCACTCATCTCATCAAAAAGGCAGACATTGAAACAAAGATTATTAGAGGCCAGCCAATGCAGAAGACACCTAGCTCTGTCACCTTACCACCTGCTATCACTACAATCCCACCGTAGATGTCTAGGTTGAGATCAACACCCACATGGAGGGCAGCTGCCTGAGAGAGAAAAAACATTTGCTGTTCCTCAGTCCACAAACAGCAATAATTAAAATAAAGTAATTCCAATAGTTAAAATATTAAGTCCTTGGTACTAAACCAATGGGCCTCTAATTATAGGAAACACTCAAGTTCCAGGAAGAAAATGAAAACTGTCATTGTCACACAAATCCAGCTTCCAACAAAAATATCATTGGTTCAAGAGAAATTAAAAAGTATAGGCAAGATTTTAAAGTGGAAGACCGGCATATAGCATGGAACTAATTCTTTATCCTGAATTCAAGGCACGTTTAATGATTGACTGCTTTAGGATCAGAAGTTGGCTAGGAGCAAACTCACTTGAAAATACTGCACCAAATATATTTGAATACAATCAAATCCTGACCACAAAATTATGCAAATTTACATCCACCAGTTTGCCACATTTACAGATAGAATTCTTAAGATGCAAGAGAAAACTGGGATAGAACTGCAGGTGTGATTACTACATAACGTTGCTCAGGATCTGTTCAATTGACATATTTAGAAGAGAAACTAAAAAAGCAGATATTATTTCTTCGTATAAAACAATAGAAGAGAAACTAAAAAAGCAGATATTATTTCTTCGTATAAAACAACATACTTTAAAGGCACATGATAAAATGCAGACTCTGAATGAGTTTTGTACTCTAATTTGAACACCTAGACAGTACCAGGAACACACCTTGCCGTGCCTGCAGAGATACCAGTCGTACTACATAAACTTCTGCACTTTTT
Source organism: Aythya ferina (assembly GCF_964211825.1). NCBI lineage: Eukaryota > Metazoa > Chordata > Aves > Anseriformes > Anatidae > Aythya > Aythya ferina. Next base: position 5,133,754 of record NC_140307.1, read on the forward strand.
TTTTTTTTTTGGCTGTTTCTTTTGTAGATAAATCCCTCCCTTCTTAATTGTATTTCAAAAAAGGCCTAATATTTTTCCCAACTGTACTCTCTGAAGCTTAGCATCAGGCATCCTAATAAAAGAACAATCTTTTCCTCTGGTTCTGATCAGTTTTGACTTTCAGCTTTCTCCACCTTTCCTTATTCAGGGCCAATGTCTTGCTGCTTTCCACTTTTAAATAAACAAAATGTCCTTCCCCTCCTTCTTCCCTTATCCCCCCCCCCCCCCCCTTCTTTAATGACATCTTCAGTCATTAATGAGTTAATAAAAATCTCAAAGTCATCTGGGAATAGATAAGGGGAAAGAAAGAAGAGTATTGTACACATAATGACAGGCTCCCTGCTGGCCCTAAGATGTCATGGGTCAGCCATGTTAAGAATGTGTGTGCCCAATCATCTGCTGATTTTTATCAGCAAGGCCTCAAGCAGAATCTGACACGGCCAGTTTGGGAGTTACAATGAATAAACAATGACTTCTTGGATTGTTGGCGGCTGTATGATAGAGTGAGAGGGTTTATATATACTAAAACATGATGACATTAGCAATCAATATACCAATTACTGGACAAGTTATTGGACGAAGAATGCTCATGTCTTGAGCTTTGTGCACTTTGAACATACTACCAGTGACGGAGACCACAGAAATAATGGTACTTAACCCTTCCTGAGTGAGACGTGCTAATTCTTGACAATGCCTTGAAGTTTGTCAGAGTGCGTGGTAAAAGAAAACCTGGTCTGATTTAGCATATTAAGTCTTTCAGATAGAAGACATAAGCCTGACAAATTTCTTTTTCATTGGGACTTAAAGGAAGAAAGGAGCAGATTTTTCAAGTGAGCATTGGGATGTTAGAACAACGGCTTTAACAAATTTAAATTGCTCTCCATAAAATCTCAGAGGAAATCAATTTCTTTTCACCCAAGCACCACTAACTCGCTACACAAACTTCACTGAGACGTTAGAACACACCTTTTACAGGACAGTTTAGACAAATATCCCAACAGCTCTCACCTGCCTATTCTGCAGCAGAGAAAGGAAGATAAAACTAAGATACTTTTCTTATTCCTATGCTACCAGAAACGCATTCCTGAATCTGTTCAGTGTCATCCTCTTGCTTCCTATAGTTGGCTGAAAATATTCAGTGTTTACGAGTTTGTCTTCTATTATTCTGGAAGCGATTGTGAAGATTCAATGCCAGTGTTATAACTGAAGCCAGAATCAAATGTAGTGAAGTCAGCCACCTAATTCAAAGCACAGCTGGAGAAGACAACGGAGGTGGACACCAGCGTGGTGGGCAGACCTGCCATACCTGGGGTCACAGCAGAAGCACTGTCTAGGCTGGATTACATGGTGCCACCTCTCCACTGTCCACTAAGATGGACAACTCCATGACCTAATGGAAAGCCTGTGGGTTTTGCCCTGAGATGACTCACAAACATGTGGGAAAGATTTTATGATGGCTCTCTTGCCAAGATCTGGGAAGCAGAGGTTCCATACACACTCTTGACTTTTATTCAGGTAGGAGCAAACAAGGCAGGGCATAAATATAAGAATTAACTTTGTCTTCTAGGGCATCAGCCAGCACAGTAGAAATTGTGCAAAAAAAAAATAAAAAATCACCACATTCTATGTAGATCAGGGGGCTGAATAAAAGCTTAAGATGCATCTCTTACAGACCACTCTTGTAACACATGAGCTTGAGTGTTGCTTTAAAGTACAATCAACGCTACTTCTCAGAGCACTAAGCGCTTCCCAGGGTTGTATTGGACAGTAATGGCAGGGGGATCAGTCCCAGACATTGGGGAAAAATAGATGAGACTGCATCTGGTTTTAACTGCAATGGTTATGAAATGTTCAGCTGTATCCTCTCAAATGGCTCTTCCCTTTCCATTAAGTTCTTGAAAAGTTTAGAAGTGAATTTGTCCAGCGCGTCTGATATGAATAACAAAATGCTTTTAAATGTAAATGTTTCATAAAATAGCACCATTACCTCGCATTACAGTGAATACAGTTGAAAAAACTCAATCCCTCCTCTGTAATTTACAATTAACTTTTTGCCTCAAGGTAACAGCTACGTTCACAAAAATAATGGTAATAGATTGACCTTGTTATGAATGGATAACAAGCTGGAAACAATATAGTTTGTCACAGAGCATTAACTGTTACTGTTGAAATTGTAAATAATGTGTATAGAACTCACAATGTAAATGGCTCCCCTTAAAAATATTAATTATGTCGATTAAACACTTGATGCATAATGGATTATTCTGAAACCTATTTAAGTCCATGTCAGACTGAATACACTATTCTCTAAGATCCCATTCCTAGACTGCTGGAAAATCTACGGCTGTGCTCTGACTGTTCATGGTGGACAAATGGCTTACAATAGAATATTGCCTTAAAGATATATGGATGCTTCTGCTGTTTGGATTGTTGCATGCTTTCTTACTGAGTACAACATCAGAAGATTAGATGTCTAGAGACACTGGACTCTTCTGAGATGCTTTTAGGCTGCTTTGGAAATTAATGAAAAGCAACCCTCACCCAACAGTGCTGGACTAGAGGATCTCTATGGGACACAGAGCACTCCACTGGCTTTTATGCCTTTTCATGATCACTGGTAATGGGACAGAGGAATACCAGAAGTTTTTTACACCTGGCTGGTTTCTTACACCAAAGTGGTGTAACTCATCAAGGGGCTTTGAGGATTGATGCTACTCGGCTGATCTCTTTGTATGTCCTTTGGAGCCAGGGCTGTAGGCACCTGGGAGGAGATTGCTATCACATGGCTTTAGAAAGCAATCCAAAACTGGTATATAACACATGGCATAGAAAAGATTAAACTTTTCTCTCAAGTGTCTGGGGACTACTAATTCACAAACAGGAGACTTAACCATATTTTTGTGCTTTCCAACCACAGTAAGTGTTCCTCAGCTGTAGCTCAACACTGGACTTAACAGCACAATACTTCAGTGTTCTGGCTAATTACCATGTATAGACTGTTGCATTATAAAGGAGGGATTCCCGCTAGATTATCCACATAGAGAAAGTGATATTAAAACGACAAGACACCAAGAGGTCAAATAACCAGTTGCCAGAAGTTAGAATAACTAGACTGTGAAGCAGCAATATCTGGGGAGCTGGCATGTGTCCCAGGACTGGTTGTCATACAAATGAAAGAAAAGACAGCTGGAATCTTTTTGGATTGGCTGTTATTTTCTCTGAATATAGTGTAAATCTATCACTTCGTTTTTTCAACCAAACGCCTGAACTGGGAGTTGGGAAACTGATTCAGTAAAATATAAAGTCTCTTTATACATCATTTTTCCATGTGTGAGCTTCATCCACTTTAAGTTTTATCCTTTGGGATCAAGGACTGTTCATACTGTGTGAGCATAAAGAGTGATTATAGCTGGGGCTCTCCAGTACTCCTGTAATCCAGTCAAATACCTTCTTGCCAAAAGGTGTGCTCTCCTGTCTTGGGAAGAAAAGCCACTGCACGTGTATAACTGAACAAGCACCTCTTCCCCATGATGGGGTCAAAATCCCAGCGCATGACTAGTTGGTAAGAAACACTCAGATTTCCCTGCACCCTATGCTTTTCTCTGGGCAGCTCTTGTTTCACCTTCAGATACTTTAGCTGTTTGCTATACATTTGGTGCCATCTCTTTAAAGATGTACATTTGAATGGGCAAGAAAGTGAGGGATTAGCAATGAGCAGAGGTCAAGTCCGTCAAGACTTTAAGCATGTCGTTGGTTGTAAAAGAGATTACATTACTGGCAGCTCTTTGCCAGATCAGTACTTCGATGCCAAATGTTAATCCTTGCTGGGGACATGATGGCTTGTAAATGTTATAGGAGAACATAGCTTTTCCTGTAGAAAACAGGCATCTATGGTTAAAACATGGATTATTTTCTCATGCTTACATTTGCATTTCATGCCAATTCACTCTTGCTTGCTATGAGCTTCGCTTCAGTACTTACATTTAATCGCTTAAGATCTTTATTTCTATAGCTAAGGAGGGTGTGGTGGAGTTCTTAAAGCTCTGGGTAGCAGAAGAGCTAGAGCTCAGCCTCAAGCTTTGCCAGAAAGCTTATTCTGTGACACTGGACAAACCCTATTTGCTTACTGAACCTTAGTTTTCCCATCTATAAAATGGAGCTGCATGTAAAAAAGATAGTGTTCTTTTTTTTTTTTTTTTTTTTTTTCTTCTATGACTGTCAGAAGAACAGTAGTTACTGGATTTATAAAGCAATCTGCTTTTTTTAGCATCTAGCTGTAACTTCGGATAGCATGCTTCATATCTGTGACTTTAAGTATCATCCTTTCCTACAGTTACACAGTTAAAGTTTCTAGGTCACACATTTTTGTGCCAGGACAGCCAAGGCACAAGTCCACACAAGATTTTAGAATAACAAATCTTAATTGTCACAAAGTTTATTCTACTGTGGACTGAGAGCATAGCTCTGGGTGTAGCCGGCAGCTGTTAAGCATGTGCAGGACACTATAGGCGACTAAGCGTAGTCAGGAAATTAATATTGCACCAGTAGATCTGCAGCAGCTGACTATGCTTGTAGAGCTAAACCTCAACACCCAGCCTGCAGAAAGTCCTTTGGCTGTTTACAGGACACCATGTGAAAGGGATGATACAGGATCAAGCTGCGCTCCCACCTGCTCTTGGGATCTTGAGATCCTCAGTGTGAATGCCTCAGTTTCTCATCTATCTTTAGGTAATGAAAAACTATGCTAAGGTAGAATCAATAAAGCTTCACTTTAAAGGGTTTGGTGAGGTCAAAAACACTAGTGCCTCCTTCTTGGGGGTTCCAGTGTAAAGGGGATTGTGTAACTTCCCAGATAGATTTGATAACAGAGTTCATAAAAGAAAAACAAATTCAGCATGGGGAAACCTGAGCTGTTAGGTTTCATGCCATATACACTTAGTACCTATAAAATTATAATATTCTAGTAGGAAGGCATTCAACACATATTTTTCTGGCAATAAGTAAAAATGATATGCTCCATACTAAGTATTAAATTGTGTTAGTTTGGTTTTGTTATGCAGATGGATTTTTTTCTTTCACTACTCTTTGAAATGTTTTGAATTAAAATAGCTTACTCAAGGTCACCAAAGGCATATGGTCCTGCTCAAAACTTTAAACAAAACATTAGTTTTTACAACCTTTTGTAATTTGGTATTGTATACAACATGGTTATAGACGGAGTTTCTGTAATCTTTGCAGTGGGTGACAGAAATATGAGAGCCAAATTTATAAGCCATTTAGTGAAGCATTTAATCAATTTCATGCATAGGAAATAACACCGATTGCTTTGCTTTATCAATCTTGCTTTCTCAGAGACCTGCAGTCACCCCAACCTCAAAGCACTTAAGTGTTGGGGGAGAAACCATATGCAAAAATCTAATGCCGTACACAACATGTCAGGAACTTCTGAGGGCTGCTTAAACTTACTTGCCAGCATCAATAATCCTTCTTAAGGCTTTTAATATATTTCACAGAAAAGGCAGAAAGCCTAATATATATTGGAAGTTGCAAGGCCTCTTTCTACAGTTATTCATTAAGCACCCTTTGTCTAGAATGAGTCTTTGACACTGTCTGGAGTTATGCTGATTAAGTTTGCCTCTAATATTGAAATGTTTGTATATGTTGCCTCTAATCACTTACACTTAAAAACACATCGTTGCATTACAAGTCCCTCTGTTTCCATAAACTATAAATGCCAAATATCATTTGACAAATTCAGAGACACTGCTTGAGGCAACAAACTCTCCACAGCCTGAAGAAAAACAAATTGAGGTCTAGACTGTCTTCCACCATGTAAGAGTTAAAAGTCACACTTACCCATGGCTGTAACTTGGGGGCTGGTCTGGGACTTTATCTTGATAGAAATGGCACTGAAGGACTAGAACAGTTCCTCTTCTGGTCTTCAAACCATGGCTCAGGATGACCTGTCTGACCCTTGGCATCAGGCAAGCAGAGGGGAAAGGCATGCTCATGCCATCCACAATGCACTCGGTGAACTGGAAGATCCTCAGCACTGTTCGGGAGATGGGGTAACACCAGGGTATTGGCATATGCGAGACGCCAAAGTAAGTTACTATTTCAACAGGAAAATATTGTCCAAAACAAACACGTTTACTTGTCCTGTATCTGAAAACTGTAACTAGATTAAGAGGTAAGGCTTAAAAAGCTATTTCAGAGCACACTTTTCTTTCTCATGTACTACAACAGCTTGTACAATACCCCAAGCAGAGTACTACAGTGACTTTCTTTCCTGAGTGAAAAATTCCTGAAGGACCAAAAAGGCAATCTCTCTGATAATCATCAGCTGCTCAACTATATTAAATTTAGACAAGGCTACAATAGTGCCAGAGTTGTCCCCTGCCCTCTAAAATTAGAACTGAAAGAATGGCGGGCATAGCGCTAAATATATAACTCATTTAAAAATAATGTGCTCTCAGACTTTCCTAATGCTTGAAAAACCGATCATCATAAATCCCTACAGATCTGTTTGCACAGCGAGCCCACCTCCACCAGCCCCAAACATGTTTCAGTAGGATCCATCCTTTCCTGAACATCCGCTTTCCTCTGCAGTAGATAGGAAAGACAAAGCAGTAGCGTTTGCTGCAGTTAAATGATACATTGCCCATTTATCTAGGGGGACAAAACTTAACCCAACCTCTACCTTCTATATAGAAGAGAGGGAAAAAAAAAAAAAAGAACAAATGAGAAGTTAGTATTTCTTATCTCTTCCTAGTCCAGGCAGAGTGGATTTAGCCATATAAAGCACTAGCTAGCCCTTTAAAGCACTCAGAAGTAGTAGCTTTAACTTTTCAATCTGCAGAACTAAGCAAACCTCTGCAGGGGGAAAAATTAAGAAGCCTCATCTCTCTACTTCTGTTTCTTAGACCTCACAAAGCCTAGCATTAGTAACTTTGGAACAAACGGGAAGGATGGACTGAGAGCAGTTTTGTGGAGAAGCAGAGGAAGAGAGTGGCCTTATCCCTTCCTTCAGGTTCAGAGCAGTTTCTGCCCAAGTAAAACCTCCCCTTTCCTTTCCAACTTCACTCCAGCAGCATGCAGGGTCCCCCCAAAGAAGAAGATACACTGAAATAATTGAGCCCAGGCCCACCAAGTTTATTGCCAGCTGGGGCCTGTGGTGGAGATGGGCACAGAAGACTGCTGGGAGCTTGGAGGAGGTAGAGCTCTCCATTTTGAGAGGGAAAGTGTATCTTAGAAAATGTAGGTTTTTATTTGTCATCTGTTTCTCTTTTTCAGTTATTTTGACCACTAGAGCACCTGTAGCAGATGCTGATCCTTTCAGAAGAGTAATATGAGGGGCTGGGGAGAATTTTGTGGGGGAACCTGAACTCCTGTTTGGTGTGGTTCCTTGTGAGGGCAAGGGAATGCAAACCTGGGATTTATAAAAAGCAAAACCTTGCTTGTTCTACAAAATAAGTCCTGGGTGTTTTTTGTGAAGTGGAGCTATTTTAGGTAACTCCACTGCTTCATTACAAAATTTGGCTAAAAAAAATATATATATATATATATATTTTCTTTAGATGCCCCTTTACCTCCTACTTTTGGGAAACTAGAGAGGCCTCAGGACCGTGTGCCTAGCCTCTGTGGGGCTGGGAGGTGCCTGTGCCACTGGAAGTGGGTCTGGACTTGATCTGCCGCAAATATAAAAGCTTGTTAGTGAAGCAAACAGGTCATATTACACTATTCTTGTGCCTTAAATAAATCAAGAAAGGTGTAAATGTGCTAGTCCTGAACTTATTTCTCCCCTGGGCTGCTTCCATGAGATGTTTCTTTCTCTTCCTTCCCCCCCTCATTTCTACCTTTGCTGCTTTGGATGGTATCCACTTATTGGAAGGGTTTTCTGAAAATAGTAATATTGGAAAGGCGTGTTCTCTGTTTGCTCATCTGGAATATTCTAGGAAAGATTAACTCGTTTAATTCTTCAACCCATAAATTTGGGGTTCCCTTTCTAGTTTTGTCTTGCAGATAGGTTAAGGCAATAAAAACTATAAGTAAAAGAAGCTGCATTTTTTTTTTTCCTGGCCAGAGAGATACTTCTTGCAATCTTAATCACCAGGTGATGTGTTGTTTTTTAAAATAGCAGGTGGAATAAGAACATCTTTGTTTCTTTCCTAATGGAGGAAGACAGATCCTACCTGGAAAAGTTTGTTGCAATATGAATCTAAGCTGTTGGGAGGAGAAAAATACTGCAGGAACTCAAAATTAAATATTTTTTTTCAGGAATACGGCATTTGGATCCAGTGATAAGCAGGCAGTACGGAGCTCGTGCTTGGGGCTGGTGGCCATTCACACATGGGACATCCCAATTTGATGTCAGGGGGTCTGCTGTTGACTAATGCTCTCAAGGTACTCCCTAAAACTTAGCTAGCAGAAAGGCAATTTCCCTCCTTTTATCCTTTGTATCCCCAAGGAAGTGGAGGTTTGTGTTTATTCCTCTTTGCTCATGAGTGTGAAAACTTAAATCTTGTTGCTGGGAGAATGCCTTAACGCTGTCAATGGGATGTTTCTGGGGAAACTTGTGTTTTTGATAATCCTATTCTTAAAATGGTTCCTGTGCTGCTCCTAGGAGCTGTTTGCTATTCTGTGGACGTTTTATTTTGGGCTTGGTCTAGAGTTGTTGGATTTTTACCAATGAAACTAAACTAAAATTAAAGAAATGGCACTGCCTGCTCACTCTGCAGTGGTTGTTTTCTTGAGCCAGGATAGACACAACAATTTGAAAACCTCAGTCAAGTTTTTTTTCTTTTTCTTTTTTTTTTTTGGGGGGGTGGTGTGTGTGTGTGTGGTGGGCTGTTTAAAAATCACATAATTTTATGGATGTAATTTATATACAGAAAAGAAGAGGGCTATTCCCAATATTATCTTTATCTTCTAGACATAAATAACAAACAACTCCGGTAATCAAAATTTACTGCAATTGTAATAGGTTTTGGCATCGTTTATGTATCGCAGGGAATGTTAACATAATGTTGACTTTCAGGACTGAGGCCAGGATTTTTGTTGTTGTTGTTGGCTTTTTCTTTTTTTTTAGGCATTATAAAAAAGTCCAAATATATTTGTGGCTTTTACAGTATTCAAGAGTTTAATTTTCATAAATAACGCTGTTTATACCTCCTTCTAATCAGAAAGTTGAAATTATCTGTGACAATGTGAACACTAAAAAGTTGTATACTATGAAAATATTTCAACAATTAATGCATGCACTATCTAGAGCAATTGACAGTGAGGTCATAAACATAATGGGCCATCTGTGTTTGATTTGTATCTGAAAATGCTTAAAGGGAAAGGCAGGTAATTCAGGCTGCTCTTGCAAATGTAGACAAGCAAGATTTTTCACCTTCTCAGAAGGTTGTTGAACCATTTCATTGTTTTAAAGAAGGGGGAAAAAACAGTTCTTCCAGGCTACAGCCTTTTAACATGCTTGCATTTGGCTCCTGTGTTCTTTGAGAAGCAGAGCACACTGGTGGGACTTTTAGTTTTCTTTTAGAGTGCACAGAGGGTTGTCATTCTCCCTTATTTACTTTATATTGTTTGCTCTATAAAAATGCCACTCCAGACTCCCAAGCAATTCCACTAGCTCACTCTGCATTCTGGGACGTGGGTTTAAATAGTTTCCTTTGGACCTTTCCAAGTTCAAATCTGCACTGGCCTGTTGAAAGGCAGCAAAACTTTTATGCAGGGATCTGGCTCGTTGCACCTTTATGACCCTTCTCTGGATGTGTCCCAACTTGTCTCAAATCTTTTCTCCCTTGTGAAAGTCGAGGTTCAGGTTACCGGCATATCTGGGATCAGATTTAATTTAGCATTAGGCTTCTGTGCCGTAATGGGGAGAAATGGATTGTCCTGCTATCGTTAGGAATAACTCTTTATCTCTGAACTTATATGCATTGGCATAAAGCCAATATCAAGCTGGAATGACTCAATAAATAAACAACCAAATACCCCTCTTGTTTTCACTGGCTGATTTGATGACAGTCGGACTCCTGCTTTTGGCACTGGCTGAGGCTCTACCGAAGGAAATGCCATTATCTCTCCTGTGCCAGGCAGAGATTAATAAATTCTTAGAAATTGAATCCAGACAGGACTTCTAAATGATTTCATGTGACCTCCTGTATATCAGAGCTATTAAATACTACAAATTACCTATGATAAACCCAGAGATTGCAACCTATTTTAAACTCTGTGCAATTTTTCCCCCTGCTCTGCCTTTCCTTGTCACCCAAATATTTAAGTGGAGGCAGAGAACAGGTCATAGCAAGGTACCATCAGTGTTTGGGGAAACTAGCTGAAATGTGTCCAGGTAATGCCATGCTGTAAGAATTGCTTCACTGTCCCTTATAATCTGATTTGGGGTTAATTTCCTGCTCAGATCTGAGTCTGGTGATTAGTGTGATCTGAACATGAGAAAACAGACCTCAGCTACCACCTGTGAGATTTCCCCCATTTCCCTGACAGTTCTGACCACCTTTTCAGAACCTTAACCTTAGCGTTACAAAATCATTTGTATAGCTCAGGAGAAGAAATACTGGAATAAAGCAAGACTGAATTATATCACAAAGTTGTGAGAATTATTCTTGAAATTGCAAGTATCTGTCATATTCATGACTTGGAAGCCAACATTTCCTAGTGTTGGAAAATCAGGAAAATGAAAGACAATGAGGCCCGAAATGCAGGAAGTAGTAGTAGGATGAAGGCTTTTGTCTATGTATTCTGACACTGGCAACGCAATTCAGATGTTTGGATAAGCATCCCTCTTCTTTCCCCACATCCTCTCAAATATTTATGTATAAATTGCTAGGTGTTCCAAGTGAGACCATGAAGAGAAATTCTACATTGTCTCAATTAAAGTAGATAAATACCTATGTGTATCTTCAGCTGTACCATTGTGTCTCCAGACTGAAGAATTTCTCCTAAGAGCTAGAACAGAACTTTTACTTAGAGAGGAAATTCTGCCTTAAACACTTCAAGCCCGCTGGTCTCAAAGTGTAGCAGCTTTTAGTACTGGGAAGCTGCATCGTACTTCAAAGCTGAGTTTGTCTAACTTCTGTATCTTCAGCTGGTCATGTTGGCAGAAAAGTCAAATACCCCATAGAAGTACCACTGCTCAGAAACCAAATCTGTGTTCCTCCTTTTTGTCAAACTGCAGAAGTTGTTGATATGTGACGCAATACGACTTGTTTCTAGTACATAGTTTATTTTTTATCTGCTATGGTGCTGTCTCCATTTTGAAAGTAGAGTTGGACCCAGTTGTCTACTGAGTTCTTACCAATGCTTTTTTCATAAACAAGATCATTTCCTTGTTTCTACTCAGGTCTTTTTTGTTCTAGCTCTGGACTCTGAAGGCTTTGGCTTCTTTATGCTGTAGTATACGAAGTAGGAGGAGATTAAACTCCAAATCCTTCAGGCTCAACTGTTTTGAGACAGTTTTCCATTCTATAAAAGTAGCCTTGTTCCCAGACTTTTGCTGTGTTTAGCTACATTACAGTAAAAGGAGAATAACAGGCTGCTTTGAGTCATAACCTTTTCCTCTCCCATCATTTGCTACTGTAATGATTCTTCACATAATCTACAGATTTTATTAGCACAATTTTATGTCGTATTTGAAAATTTCATAATGAAGTTCATTGTGTTGTAAATGGCAAGTCAAGTCAAACCAAAGCAACTCCCGGGGCAGACATAGTCTGTGACAGGTGCTTAGTGAGAGGCTGAGCGGTGGGACTCTGTACCCTTTTGGTTTCCACAGTTAAGATATTCAAAGCTGATGTTTAGTAGTGCGCAGTGAATTTTCAAGTTTTTTTTTTTTTTTTTTTTTTTTTTTTTAAACCCGTATATACTTTAGTTCTTGCAACATCTGTGAAAACGAGTTCCATCATTTATTTTGTTCTGAGGAGAAAAATACTTTCTTCTAATAGGTGCCACATATTGTATTATGAAAAATAGAGAATAATCATTCTCTACTTACCTTCTCTACTTTATTATGGATTTTGTGGGCTAGATACCATGTCCCCTCTTTCTTTTTTATCAGTTATTCTTTACTTAAAAAAAAAAAAAAGGCAAAGTGTTATAATCTTCTGTATCTATTTTGAATTAGAATGACCAGAGCTACTATGGATTTATATGTGGCACAAAGATATTTGCTGGGTTTTCATTCTCTACTCATATTCTCGTATCCTATTTTCCCTTTTGTGGAGCATTGAATTGATGCTTTATGGCAAATTATTCACAATCACTGAGATCTTTCTGGCATAAATGTCTAGAGCCTGTGTGTGTCTCTTGTATGTGCATTGCTCTCCCCTCAGTGACACTGAATTTCTTCAAATTATTTTGTTATAATACCCTGGTACTCAGTGAGATCTTTTAGCTTGGACAGTCCTGGATAATTCTCTGTCATTTGCACACACATGATCAGAATAGCTAGTAACATAGGCTCCTGGGAGAGCACTGCTCAAAACCCCTTTCAAGTATTAAAACTGGGTGTTTATTCTTTTAACCACCTCATCCTATAATAGATCAGTTTAATGGCTTTTGCTGTGAAACCTTCTCAAAATCTTTCTGAAAATCTGTGTACCCTCTGCAGTGCAGATGCAAGGGCATTTGGTGGTTCCTTCAGGGAACTCAGATGATAAAAGGGGTTTGTGGGTGCCCAGGAATGGTGCTGAATATCATTTGGCATTAAAAACTGTGGTGTTTTTGTTTTACGTAGTTGAATATAGGATCTATTTAAAAGAGGAGCATGGCTTTCTTCTTAGGACCATGGTCTGGCATAGAGGATATGCAAGTTATATACTCATATGTCAAAAATCTGTTTTATTGAGCGTGTTTCATCTTTCCGTGGCTTAGTTGCTCAGGGGTGCAATCATTGCTTATTTTTTCCCTTTTCTCTATTTAGCTTCTAAACCTTCAAGTACAGGGGCGAAGTATTTATATGCATGGCTCTTTAAACCATTTTTTGTAACTCTGGGTAATGTCATAATCCAAGTTGATAATGCATTTGTTAAGGTCAAATAGTTTGATAAAGGCGCTATGTTACTGATTTTAATCAGGCTCTGTTTCACTCTTTAAATTAATATATATTTTTTCTGGTTTTGGTGATACGTTATCTCAATGGGAATGTTTGTTTTGGCCACAAAATCAACCAGCATGCTGTAAGCAGTTTTCAAATTCTGTGTTATTTCAAGCAAAATAATTTTGCTGTTATCCTGCTGTTTTAAAGAAGCTAGTTGGGCTCTGGCACTAATGTTGCCAGCAAAAGAGCCAAAGAGTTTTTTTTTTTTTTTTTTTTTTTTTTTTTTTTTTTCTTGAGATTTCACTAAGGTGTGGTAATTAAGAAATGTGAAGAGAAGAAAAAAAAATCCCAATGCTTCTGCACTGAAGATGTTGTGCCATAGGAGTCTGAGTAATAGCTGTTGGGTCAGCGACCATAAAACAGCCCTATAAATGCAGAATATAAGATCTGAGCTGGGGCATTGCCTTGCAACAATTATGCCAGCAGCTAATGGTAATATCCAGTGGCGTGCCCGTCCTTCCTCCTTCACCACTTAAAGTGACACCATCCCTGTCTTCACTCTGCATCTATCATAAAGACACATTGATTTCCTTTCGGAGGAAAACACATATTTCTTCCCTCCTGCTAAGAAGATAAATCTGACAGATTTTAATCAAATGTAGTTGTTCACAACTATAGAAATGTTTCCAGTGTCATAGATGAAAACCTTTCCCCCCCCCCCCCTTTTTTTTTTCTTCTTTTTGAAAAGGAGGAGGCTTCTGGAAGCTAAGTTTATTTGGAGAGTACACCTGTGCTAAAAATCTTACTATATGCACTGGCAGTTAACATTTCAGGATGCCCTATGGGCAGGTTTAACTTTACTGCCCTCCAACATAATGCCTGTCTTGTAGTGGTAACCATGAATACTGCTATAGTTAAGGGTCTGTCAGTGGTTCTATCATAAACTCCCCTGTTTCCAGGGTTTTTATAACTCAGCCATAAAAACTCTCTCCAAGCTAAAGCTTAGCTTACCAAGGCAGACCTGATTTGGCTCTTGGAAAGGCAGATGATACATATCCCTCTGTCTCTTCTAAAATTAGCTATGGTCCCCAAGGAAGGGCTCTGGCAGGCCATGGGTGCCATACATGTCCAGCAGTATATGATAGATGAAGGAGGAATAGTGTCTTAGAAAGGCTTTCATCCTCTTCAAATGGCAAATAAATTGGCCTTCTTACTTTGAAGCAAGAGGAGTCAAACAACACAGTGCTTTCCAATTTAAATTGCGTTTTTACTTCAGTCTTTTATTTCTTAAAGTAACTTTAGGAGTTCATTACTTCTTAGCCTGGGCCACAGGCAACAATCTGATAGCATTTAGAAATGTGGAATATTATTCACAGTTGAAGTATTACTCTGGATTTAAATCAGTGGGAATAAATGTAGAAGTGGGCATCCTGAAGAAAGATCAATCAAATCCGAGGAGAGCTGATGTGCAGAGTAACATAGAAGCCATGGCTATTGTGGCTGAGAAATAAAGGAAAATGCCTTAAGAATGGAAAATTGCAATTCAGCTTTCTGCTTATATGACTGTAGACTTAACCCAGCTTGTAGGCCAGGCTGGCTGCAGGGAGCTCTGGAAGTAGAGGAAGTGTTGGTACATAATTATCTTCCATAAGGACAGCTGGGATAGATTTGGAAATAGGTTATGCGTTCTTCAGTCAGATCTGAATGTGGTGGATGGCTGCTGGTTGTGCTGATGACGTGTTAATGCCATTAATGAAAAAATGCAGCAAATTTTGGATCCTGGAAATGTTTTTTTGGGGAGCAGGAAGGAATGTTTGACTCTGCCAGGATATCCACAGGCTTTCCAATCTGTGGTGGTAGGTATCCACCAAGCTTGGAGGTGCTCCCAGTCCTCTTTAGCTGTCCCATAGTTGTACGCTCACTTGATATTTTAAATTTGAAGCTTTGTGTAGATCTGGTCAGCACTAAAGAGAATGTCAAGGAAACACCTTGGCTGTGGCTGTTTGGATCAAAGCACAGCAGTGCTGAGCCTCTAGCAGAGTGACTCAAATTGTCGCCTCTCCTACAGGTGTTTTATTTCTAGGCACCACACAAGGTGCGAGGTATCTGCTAGCACTGGTGTAAGTGGGAAATAGATGGGGTTGCTCTGCCTTGTACACTGTCTGTTATTGGTAATGCTCATTTGGTGTGACCAGGGAAATAACGGGCCATGGCATGAGCTGGTCCTGCCTCTGCTCCCTCCAGGGAGTGTGGGAGAGTTGGGGTTCGAAATGTGGTTTGGTCCCCATTCGTCCTGTACCCCTGGGGCAGCCGCTGCATTAAGTGCCTTCGATTCATGCCCTGGTCTAGGATGGGGAAGGTACTACTGATCCATCTCTCCCAAAGGGCAGTTTACAACAGATGAAGGAAGAACCTTGGAAAATGAAAACAAACGAAATAGGAAGGGGAAAAGTGCCTTTTATTTGCTATTTCTATGCTGATAATGGAATGCTAATTTAAACCAGGACCCTTTTTGGAAATGAGTCAGAAGTAAGCCCTGGCCAGATACTTTTAAACAGTATTTCTGCTTCTGTGTTGCAGGGAGCTTTTACAGCCCCTGCCCCTAAGCCAAATCATTAAGGCCTTGCACTTCTTTTAGATCTAAGCCAACAAGATGATGTTCTGGTGGCCAGGCTTTTCGCTGACCCTCGTGCCTTTACGAATCTCCTCAAGATCTCAGGGAAGCCTCTCCTTTTGAGGAGCCTAGTCTCCCAGTGATCTTGGGCTGGATTTGCACATTTAACTCCCATCAAATGCTAATAGGAATTCCTTGGTCAAATCCTCTCCCCTGTCCCTCTTCATGCCTCACTGGGAGAAAAGAGCCATTAGTGTGTTTAAAAGTAAATTTCAAGGTTTCCTTTTTGTGTGTTCCAATGGCCGAGTTTGATTCCTTTCGTCTTTTTTATTTTATTGTGAGTCACCTTGGGTTATTTGCATGATAAGACACCCTGTAAATGGATTATATTGTAATGTATTGTGTAGGTTTAGTGCTGACAACAGCTCGGTTTGGAAGTAAGATAGCAACTTAGATTTTTAGTTTCTGATGTGCCGTGCAGAGAAATGCCTTTTGAGAGGCATGAGGCAAAGCAGGAGGGATGAGGAAGAGGCAGCTGAAGTTAAGTTGTATGAATAACGCGAGGGAAAGCTGGCATTAAAGAGGAGCTGAATATATTAACTTCTCAGCCTCTGCACTGGAGAGAATCAATGGCACAAACTGGAGCATCCCTTTCCTCTCTGCCATAAGAGTTAATGTGGTTTTTCCTCTCCTTTTTCCAAGGATAGCAAAGGAATGGTAATGCTTTCTGGTAACAATCTTTCATATGTGATGAGTGTAGCTTTACAGTCACTGTGCCCAGAATATTATGTTGTTATATACTGCCTACTTAAAAATTGGACTTGGTCCCTTAGAGGAGCCCTATATTTCAGAAAAAGTGGTGAAATGAACAAAAATCTATTTTTTTGGAGAGGGGGAACTGGACCACGTAATGATCGCTGGTGCAGGAAGTTTGGTATTCTGAGCATGAAGCATGGAAAACATACACTCCCCAGGAACAGTATGCTTAAATCCTGGCAGAAACAGCTTGGCTTTCCCTTCCAAGGTAAACACGCAGTTTGCATTGAGTGGGTATGTTAGATAATACCATAAAATGTGAACTTAGTATGGACACTAAAGTGCTTGTCATCTGTGCTGAAGTCCTTGCACATGGCTGCCTTTAGTGTCACATACTTGAGATATTTTGTGGCAGACTTATGCTTTGTGCTCCATCTCTTTTGCAATGATTAAACTGGCCAGTTTAATTGCATTTTTTTTTTTTTTTTTTTAACGTCTATTCCAAAGCTTGAATAAAATGATTACAGACAAAAGATGAATAATTTCTGGTACTTATATTATGTTGGCTTAATCCTGTGTGGCTCCCAGCACCCTTGTGCTGGCCTAAAGTTCTTGAGCACCTCTTCAGTTGTCAGCACACACGTGGTATCACTTCACGTGGGTTGATCTATTCACATTAGTAAACCTCAGTTTGATGGGTATCGGTAAATATTTTAACAAACTGTTCTTTACCTCTAGTGGTTGAACGGTGGAAGTTGAAGTGCAAAATTTATACCTCCCTTAAACTGAAACGAAATGCTGCTTGAAATCGCTCTTTCTTTCTTTCTTTCTTTCTTTCTTTCTTTCTTTCTTTCTTTCTTTCTTTCTTTCTTTCTTTCTTTCTTTTTTTAAACTCAAAGTTGTCATGAATAGCATGTTTTAAAAGCACTTTGATCATTGCTGTCTTTAAAAAAAAATGAAGAGGAGGGAGGCATCTTTTTGAAACTGGGGGGAGAAGCCTTTGAAATCATAATGTGTAGCCAAACTTAGCAAGCATACTGTGACCTGTTAGAAAGGGCTGATCCTATTAAAGCACCACTGCATGTAGCATATATCTCTTTAAATACTTTAAAGAGAACTCTATAGATTTCTGTTTACTGACGTCAGCGTGGCACAGGAGGAAGATTGGCTGCTCTGTGTTTTTAATCGAAAAAGAACTGCCTAGAAAAGCCACCAAAGCATTCCTGATTTATGCCGCTGTATTGATGACGATGCAACTTCTGGGACATATTGTCACTTGATTCAGCTCCCTGAATCTGTGACGGTTCAGACAAAGGGAGTTTTTGATTTACTAGTCCATTCTTTTATAATAACATACACAGAGCTGCTTGTCTTCCTTGCAATTTGGGTCAACTCCACAGCTCTGAGGAGAAAATTGGGCACAAACTGTCCCTTAGAGATGAGTGATGTGTAAATCTGGATTAGTTCTAGCAAGCTGAGGGAAGCAACACGAGGATACATCTCACTTGAGTGTGTGGTCTTTATGCCGTTGAGCTCCAGCCTTGATAAAGAGATGCTGTATAGTGGTATAGCCAGCACCAGACTCAGGGCAAGAAGCTTTTAATATTAGTTTAAATTAAAACAACTGGTGGCTTTAAATAGAGGAAGAGGTTCTTTGTAAAGTACAAATAAATTCTTCAGCTCTCTCTGTGAAGACGTCACTAACAACTCATTTAAGCACTTCTAATAAAAAGAACGTTTGTGCTCTAACAAGAAGTTTTGCAATCTGGAACAAAATGTTACTGATTGGGGAGATTCGGTTCTCAGCTACTCCTGAACGACTCCAGATTTCATTCCACTCATCTCAGTGCTGTTTTTCTGTATTGGCATACAGGCAATAGACCATACCTAAGAGAAACTGGCATTACTAAACCATTTATCGGTTTAAATAAAAAAAAAAAACAAGCAAAAAACAAACAAACAAAAAAATGTTGTCCCCAGAAGTAGCATTGTTATGCATTTTGCAGCAGAGAATGCCTGAAGCAGGTGAAAGCAAAGCCATGCAACTGGTATTGCATTTCATGAAAATAGCTGGCTGTACAGATTTCCTTTCCTTTTGTGGCTTCACCTGCTTGTGCAGCCTCTGTGCTGTGTGGGGTGAGAGTACGTATCTGGGATGGCCTAGAAAGCAGCAAATACACTGTAAAATAAATCAGCCTGCCTCTGGTATCAGAAAGAAATTTGGATTATACATACAGGAATACAAAGGCTGGTACAGCACTACTGTTATCTGAATGAAAACCAGTGATCAAAATTGATAATAATTCTTCCATTAAGTGACAGATAAAACTTTAATTAAGACAGCCTACTTGAAGCTCATGATGCTTCATGTGTGACTAATTCTGACTGGCAAAAATACTGATTTTAACTAACATCAATTAGCAAATTTTTGTGTGTAGCAGGGAAGGCAGTTGTGCGCCTATGCGCATGTGTCTGTGTATATGTGCATGTAGGGGTGTGCATGTGACATCATGGGAAAAAGCACAGGGGTTTTCACATATCCGGTAACATTTAATACAAGGTTGTCTAGTGTCTAAGCAATGTGTCTAAACACATGCACGCATGAATTTCTTGGTACGATAGGGTGCACTTAGCATACATAAACACTAGGAAGCCAGTGGCTAATGTGAGCTATTCGTACAGTAAATGAAGCACAAAGATTAGTGTGGTGATACCTTATTTCTTCTGTGTCTGTAGCCATGCATCTATAAAATGCATAACCATGCTGCTCCTCCTAGGAGGCTGTGGCAAACTGCTCAAGAAAGGTGGGCTCTGGAAGCCCTTTTGGGAGTCTTGGTGGTGCTTATAGATGAGGCTGCATTTAGCACCTTCCAGTGGCTCATCAGTTGAGCACTGAGTTGGTGTTTCTCCATTTTTGTGTGCCTGAGCTGAAGCAAACTGGGTGAGAATCAGCTGCAGGCTGCTGGCAGCCCCAGGGAGAGGTTATGACTTGGCTCTGACCACTTTCCTCTCTGGCTGAGTAACCTGGAGCTGTTTCCACCATCCCCAGCACATCCCTGTGGCTCGTAACCCTAAGGGACTGCATCATCTCTTGTCTGAGAGCCAGATCAGGCTGAGGTTGGTGACATAACACGCCCTCTGATTTCTGGGGACTAAGGTTACACCACTGATGTTACAGGAGAAGCACTAAATGGCAGAATATGCTGGATGTAGAGGCTACTTTGGAGTATTTTTGCCCCTTGGCTTGAGCATTTGGGTTATATTTTAGCAACTGAGATGACCATTCTTTACAGATATTAAGAATGCAGAGCCTTGTGAATAGCGGAAAATTTAACATTTCATGGATATCAAAACTCATGCTCTTTTTTTCAGTAATACTAGTGTGTGTTGTAATTCTTTTTTGCTCTCTATTATCCTTTTACCCTGCTACAGAATGTACTTTCATCTTTTGGAAATGACCCTTTAATGTAGGGACTAAAATTTAATTTAGGATATTTTGTTCTAAAAAGTACAAGCTTGGTTTCATAGGAATAACTCTGAGGCTTCCATGTTATTTACTGTGTCTTTGAGAAGCAAAAATGGAGTTTTTGAAGACTTCCTTTTTTTTCCTGTCTGCTCAGTCTGCAAACTCTCCTCAGACTTGTGGGCCATGCTGAGCTCCCACTGAGGTGTGTGTTCTTGCTCGCAACATGAATCCTGACTTCACATCCTTCCAGTGATGGCTGTCTTGGCTCTTTCATGCTAAAACAAGCATAAAGTAATTTAACCTTAATTTTGTTTGTAAGATATGGAAGGAAACATGTTTCTAAAGCACATGGGAAGAATCTTTTGAGAAAGAAACTGATTTTTATGGGAGTTTTTTTTTTTTTTTTTTTTTTTTTTTCCCCAGTGTAATGCAGAACTTTGGATTTTGAATGAATTTTATTCTCCTGTGTGGGCCCTACTATAAAAATTGTTACCCACCCTCATCTCTTGGAAGCTTTGAAACCATGTTAAACTGGAACACCAGACAGTCCCTTCAGCTAGCCAAAGAAATTTCAATTTCAAACATCTTTATAAAGAAATGCAAGAACAGATGCTTGTATCTTGTTATTGTCTTAGTGCCTAATTTTCTTGACTTGTAACTGCAGAGGACTTTTGCCTATATTACTGTAACTTTTAAATTTTTTTTTCTGTGCAGTATCAAAGTTTTCTTCCATTCCAGCTACTGATTTTATTGCTTAATGCTGGCAATACTCAGTTATCTTTATCTCATCTTGATCTATGCTTTTTATTTGAGTTGCAAAAAACCACAGCCACAATTCAGCCTAAGAAGATAAACTAAAGTAATTCAAGCCCAGTGAATGGTTTTATTCTCTTGTGTTCATACTTTCATAACTTACTACTTGTCTGATCCATTTTCAGCTGTAATGTACATATAATCAACCTTTTCAGACTTCTCACAAGAAAAGCTTTTGTTCACTGTGCAGTAATCAGTATTAAAGGCCTTTAAAATGGTGGAAGTCAATGACACTGGCACATTGTCCAGATACATTGTTGTTGATGAAGCGAACTGATATTACTGTGAAAGACCAATTTCATCTCAAAGTTCTTTCATCTGTGGTGATCACAACATTTTTCACGTACTGTTCTTCACAATCATGTAAGTTGGTACCCACCTCTGATATTTTTTTTTTTTTTTTTCCCCAGGATAGCTACAAAATTATTTGATAGCTTGGAATAGCATCGAATGGCCTCGGTCCATTAATGGAGCCTTAACAGACACCATTTTATATGGGATATATGTATTATATCATTTGAATCAGTGAAGACCTTGGTGTGAGAAGATACTTATCATGACTGTGATTGTGTCACTATTCGTTTCTAAACCTAAGGAGAGCAGCTCTTTAAAAATGAGCAAAAGCAGTGAAGTTATGAAGTCAGATTTCTTTTCCTAGGGGAGCACAGTACTGCATGCTTGGTTATAAACCTAAAACAGAGGTTTCAAATCCTTTAATGTTAAACTTTTGATTAGATGATTCAGTGTATGAAATTTCTGGGGAAATAGTCATGTATTTGTCTCCCAATTTAAAATATTTATTTTTGACTCATTTCAAATTAGATTTCTAACTGAGGTGTCAGATGTCTGAAATGAGGTCCTTCAAATTTTAGTCACCATTAGTATACAGCTTATAATGGTCTCCACTGCTTTAGAGCCTGTTGATTCAACTGACAGTCAAAATTTGGGTCTATACTGAGGTGGGGAACACCCTTGCATCACCCAAAGTTACCCTACGGAGGAAGAAAATGCTAAGTGGAGTCTCTGGCTCTGATTACTTTCTGTTTGCCCTTAGGGTGTCCAGCTGCTGAAAGGCAAGCTCTTATTAGTTTCACCACTATATGAAGCAGCTTTGAAGACAGTTGGTTTTGGGGCACCTTTTTGACTAGGATACTAAATGGAAGGGCTTACAGACAGTGGCATTCAAAATGAATTGCATCAGATGCAGTTTTATACCTTGATGTTGTCTGAAAACATATTTAGATTGAAACATCAGTACTTTTTAATCTAAGTCAAAGCTTATTAGGTGCAATGTTTTTTGTTAGATACCATAATAAAACTGGAAAGAACAGACAGCTGTTGGGCATTGGAAGCCTTCCTTATGTCTGAAACACAGCATCAGACTTGGCTAAATGGAGTTGAAAATAGTTGCCACATGTTAACTATATTGGGAATTTTAATTACGGAACTGTTTGATACTCATGAGAAGAAAATAAAGACAAAGCTTCTTTTCAGATTTTCCTACTTCTATCTTGTTTGAAATAAATAATAAATACCTATATTCTGATTTTTCTTATCAAAATAATAAGTAATGGTTTGGATTTTTTCCATCATTGTACTTTTTCCCTCCTTTGCAGTCCCATCCTTCTCGCTGTTTTTACTAGTTTTTGGACTAACTCTTTCAGATCTTTAACTGTGGAGAAGTTACAGAAGGGAACAAAGGAAAATTGAAACTCTCTAAAGTGGTTGAGCTAGTTTAATTTTTCTTTCTGCTGTTACAACTTTTCCAAACCAAACTGAAATTTTGGATATCATTCACTTATTCAACTACAGTAACAAAAAGGAAAGATGAGAGGAAGGGGGCAAGGAACAAAAACAATTCCAGCATTTGCAAAAAATATCATGTAAGCAGTAGAAAAAAAATCAAATTATTATATTTTGGACCTTGCCAAGGGAAAAACACTTGAGTTCTGATTTTTTAATGAAAAAGTTTTTCCATTTTTCATCTGCTTTGCAAAATCTGAAGAACTCAGCTGTTTTCATCACTAGTGTTACTGCATTTCTACTTGTCTTGGATCGTGCTTTTACAAGATGCTATCGCTGCTATGCTGTGTCTCTTCTGAATTAACTGAGCTTTTCAGCTGCATATTTTAAGTCTACACAAGTCAAACGTTCATTGGACTCATCAGTCATCAGCCCCATATATCACTAATGCCAACTATGATACTAAGATGACTCATGTCCTAATTATTTTGAATAACAAGTGTGCTCTTGTGATAGGACAATATGATTTTGCTTGCTACAGGATGGATTGGCAGAAAGTAGCCACATAAAGCAGGCTTGCAAAACAATCATGAAAATGCATGTTGGTACAAAATTGCTCACTCTTCCCTCTTTTCACAAGGTTTTTTTCCCTAGTGGGTCCATTAAGCCCCTTTCCCCTGGCTCTTTGTAGGTAACAGGTACTTGAAAGTTTAAACCTGACAATAAAATACACACTTTTAAATTACTTTTATGCAGTTGAATTATTTCAGCTGTGATGTGTTATGAAAACTAACTAGGCAAAAGATCCACCAAAGTGGTTGTATTTTTTTTGTGTGATTGTAATTCCCTTTTGATCACTCAACACCTATAATTCAAGAGAACCTTGGTAACACTACTTTATGTCCATTACATCTTCTATACCTGTTAATAAAAATTAGGAGAAGAAATCTCAGGCATACATGGTGGACATCATGTTGGTTCTCATCATACGAGAGAAATGTGGAGCCCAGGGAAACTACTGGATTATGGAATAAGATAACTCAGGTGGAAGGGACCTACAAAAGGGAAGGGACCTATCAAGTCCACTGACCACTTCAGGGCTAAACAAACGTTAAAGTGTGTTATTAATGCTGGGCTGTAAATTGTAGTGTCTTGAGTGGGGGCCGTTCCTCTTCAGAGCTTGGCAAGTGATGGCGAGTGGTGTGAAACAATTTGGACCATAATTGCTTGTCGTCTTCTGTTTTAAAACCTCAGTGATTCAGCACCCCAAGAATTTGCCAGGAGATAGGTGGTGCTGAGCTCTGCTCTCCTCCAAGCAATCTCACACTGAGCTATCTACTTTAAAGCATCTCTACACTGTTCTTTAGTTCACTGAAGACTTTGTATTTACAATATTGACCACGGAAGGCTGCCTCTCATTTGCAATCTTGCAGTTGGTGCTCCCACCTTCATACCTTGTAGCCACATGTTAATGGGTGACAATTTCTTGGTTGTGGTTTTATAGCCATTTTGTTCCCACAGTACTTCAAGAAGCAACGAGCAGAGTTTTGCTTCCAAGTGAGCGTATTGGGAAGTTTCCTTTTGTTCTTTGAGATGTGAAGTTGTCCAGACTATCCATGTTGTAGACAAGTGACAGTGAAACACTTGGCAAAGTTATCCCAAATCCCCATCAGCAGAAAACAAACTGTTTCTAAGACAAAGTTGCCCTTTTAAGCTCAAATGGAAAACAAAAAGGTAAAATGTAGAGGAGCATGTGGACCACACAAAATGTAAACCGCTAGCTGATCTTTGGCCTGATCCAAACAAATACTGTTGAAATCATTGAAAATATGCCAATTGACTTCTGTGGGATTTGCAGCAGGTTCTAAGTTGGCAACTATCCTTTCTAGCAAACAAATCTTGTCTACTTTTACATTTCAGGCTTGTAGTTAATCAAGTTACCAAGACAGAAATGTCTTTGGCATGGACATGGTTCTCTGTTTCTTTTCCCTGCAACTAATAATGTTTCCACAGAAATCACTTCCAAAAAAACTCAAAGGCCAGTATTTAGATAAGCAATATCAAAATGCTTCAGCATTAAGCTGTGATAAGTATTTCCTCCTGTTTGTTGTAAGAAAGAAGGTTTTACACAAGCCATGTAGTCTTAACTTTCACCAAGTTAAATAAAGGTTTAGTAAAGGATTTTGTGCCCTTTTAACCCCCAATAACCAGAGTGCATCCTGTGTGACCATTCATTACGTATGAAATGGCTGTAATTTATACCAAATGGGGTAGGTGAATTCAAACAGAAAGATACCAGCGATGATAAAAAGATAACACTTCTCCGTAACAGATGCTTCATTTTATGATGGAAATGGGGAAGCTGAATGCTGCAGGTGCCGGCCTGACACTAGGCCTGTGGAGAATCATTAGAGCCTCCTCAGAGATCTAGGTTTACTCTGTGTTTAATCAGCCACAGTCAGAAGAAATGGCTTCATTTCAGCTTGATGAGAGCCAGATTACAAAAGGAAGATAGATGGCCAATAAGGTTCATCACTATAAGCATATTGTCTTAATTTGAAGAAACAAGCTGGCATTCTGTGCTGAGGAAAAGTGAAGTGCAATATGGCTAGTATCAAAAACTAGTTATTTCAAGTCTCCCTGCTCCCCACAATGAAAATATTCTGGCTGTTCTTCCTTTGACTAAAATATTACAAAATATTGCATATGCTGCAAATGCCCGTGTTTACTCAGGAGATACCTCTGCTTTGGGTTCCGAAATGCTGAAACCTCTCAAAGTCATTTTGCTCATCTAAATTCTCCAGCCACTTATTTATTCTTACATATATTGTAAACATAAATACGTTTGTATGTAATCACGAGTGAAAAGGTTTGAATGGACTATTGATCAAAAAAAGTCTCTGAGCATAATATGAGCACGCACAGTCTAAAAGGGTCGCGGTGCAGCCATCTATCATGACTTCCCACGACAGGACAATGAGGCTGTCAGCTGGGGGCTTGCTGTGACAGGGGATGGGCCTTTGGGAAAAAAAAATAAAATAAAATAGGGACCTATGCCAGGGAACTTGTTCGTATAAAAGATAAACACAACTAGAGTTCTCTGCTTCCCGAATGAACTGCGTGATTCATTGCTATTGCTTAGCTTTTCCTTAGAGCTGGCTTTTTCCTCTTGTGCATAGACTGACTTTTATAAGCTTCAGGAGTGTTCCTTTGAACCAGCAGAGCTTTCAGGATAGGAGTATTGGGGCCTAGCAGGATGATGGGAGCAGTATAATTATTACTGTTTATTTTACAGTAGAATCCAGATGTTTTTATTGAAGTTGGAACCTTTTAGTATCAGGCAATCTGCAAATACCTGTAACAGTGATTTTTCTTCCTGTTTTGAATTGTGAATCCATAGGAATTTTCTCTTCAGAGTTAAATTTAAACATCCTAACAATAGGTTTACTTTTCTAAATTCTCACAGATCTCAAAGGAAGTCTTGTGCCTGGGGGCTACCCAGATCACTCATGCAGACCTTGGGGAACAAAACCACTGAGCATGATAGCTATAGTTAGGGAAAGCTGGGGACTGAATTTAAGATAAATTGGGAATTGTAGAAAATGAATCCCTGTCTCAAAAGAAGTGGTGTGATAAGTACTTGATCCATAAAGCCCTGGAAATCAGAATTTCCAGAAACTTACTGGATTTTGGAGCAGACCCAAAGGTGTAAGAAAGCAGAAGACTTGGATAAAAAGAGAAGACAAGGGAAAGCAGAAGACAGAAGAACATGTAAAGACGAAAGCATTAAAAGGATGCTTTAACAAATGCTATTGTGTGTATAATTTTGTAATTGTAATGAGCATTGTAATGATTTTCTATGTGTTGAAGAATTTGAGTGTGGTAGATCGTTTTGATGGGTGAAACTATAGTTAATTTATGGAGTTTGGGAAGCTCTGAGAGTAATCCTGCTTGAGGGAGAAGTGGATAGTCAGGTTGAGCTCAGGACAAAAATGACCAAGATGAAGGAATGGTTATGGGGGGGACCCAACTGGGAAGCGTCTTTGCATTAAAACAAGAATTTTGTGCCTTGATCCAGTGGAGGAAGAGGAGGAACTGATAGAAAATATGAAACAAAAAGCATGATACAGCCAGAAGAATTGGGCATTAAGTTGGTCTTGAACAGTATTTTTAACAAAGTCCCAGAGGATATTGTGCTTTGTTCAGGACATGCTGCAACTCGGCGAGTCACCATGGCAGAAGAAATGGAAGAAAGATGAGCGGAGTACTTCTCAGAAGATGGGGCCTGAATGAGTGTTCCCAGATAAACAGTATGTTATGCAGAGGAACAGTTTGCTTTTGTTTTTGTCCTAACCCCACGAAGACTGCTGGTGTTTTTGCTCTTCCTTACACTCACTTTGTAAAAACAGGCTCATTTATTTTTTCCACCATTTTTTTTTCCATCTTCCTTTGTTCTAACTTCACCCAACTTTGCATATTAAGATGAAAGTGAAGCAACTCCTACTGACTTTACAGGTCTGAAGGGAATTAGGAATTTGACTCATCAAAATTATCTCTACTCCCACACTGTTTTTTTTTTTTTTTTCCTGAAACGCTGAAGAAATGCACTCCTTCATTCCTGACACATTTTCCTAATGTCTATTTGGAACAAAAGCAGAACGATCCCAAGCAAGCGGCCGCTTTCAAACAGCTCAGGCTACACCACATCTGTGTTTCTGCTGTACCTGCTACCCTGCTAGCCTGAGACAGCCTGAGCTGCCGCCTTATTTTATGGCTGTACTGACACAATCCTGCAGTGAACCATGCGACCCCTGAAGTGTTTAGAAAGGTGCATTTGTGTAGGGGAGATTTTTTTTTTTCCTCTGGAGTAAATCAGAGGCTCCTAGATAATCTCGCATGAACACATTATTGACTCGGACCTTTCCCTAGGCAAGGAAGGCTGCATTTTTTTCAGAAAACGATACGCTGAAGCGTTCACAAAGTGGAGACTTAGGAAGCTTAACAATTGGTAGAAATATTATCATCAGCTATCATGGTAACATTATCCAGCCATTCCCACCCACAGATGCACATGCACGCATGCTGGATTTCGGCTCAGAAAGCCTTGCAAATAACGCGCTGTAGGTGTGTGGTCCTCAAAGTGTTTAAATGTTTGAGGATGAAGTGAGCAGGAACATCTTGCATGCACCAGCTGAAAGAGGGTTGGGAGAAGTGGGGGGTGGATTTCCCTGGACAGATGATAATTCTCTATCCTTCTATGTGCTGCCAAACTACCTCAGCTAGTTGGGGTTTATAAACTTCTATTTTTTTTTGTCTCCAAAGAGCAGATTTTCTAGTGTTTTTGGAATGCATCAAATGCAGTACAATTAAACAGGAGAAAAAATATTCCCAGGGCTCTTCATTCACCTCCTTTCCCCTGTCAAGATATTGCTTAATTTAAATGCTGCCAAAGTTAATAATGAAAGACAGCATCCGCCAGCGTGTCAGAGCTCAGTGCCCAAGCAGAAAAGCGTGAGTGGCTTTCTGCACTCTTACCTTTGCTAAATTCAACCCTGAAAAAACACTAGAGCAAATTTAGGGATACCATAATTAGCAGGAATTAAAATGTTCTCTTCAGGTCACTTATTTTGGCCCAGAATTGCCCAAGAACTTAACACCTTTACCAAGCATCTGATGCTGCCTACAGCCTAAAGTCAGAACTGCCATCAAGTCAGTGGGTCCAGGAACATGCCACCCACAGACAGCCCATAAAAACAAGCTGCCTTGTAGCAACATCTGCCCCTTATAAAACCTGTTGGAAAGTGGACAGTGAACAGGTCAGAGATATGCACCAGGATTTTGTGAATGTAACTGCCAGGGCTTTTAGCGGGAGGAAGGAAGAGATTTGGGGCTTGCTGAGGACCTGGGAGGTTTGGGGAGGTGACAACAGTGAGGGCAGCCTCCACATTTTCTCCTTCTTCCCCCTTCCCACAAACCTAATGCACCACTGAGGTGATGAGCAGAGCAGATAAGCGGTGCCAGACCTCAGTTCTTTGTGTTTTTTTTAGGAAACATTTTTTCTTTTTCTAAAAATAATTGTGTGTGATTCAAAGGGGAAAAAGAAAGGCAACACACAATGATACAGAGCAGCTTATTAATTAGTTTGAGGTGCTCTCAGTGCTCCTGTAGGTATGGAAGGACTGAAAACACAAAATACTGAGGTAATGTTTTTGCCACCGCTGGGCCTGTGGAGTGTCACTGTGATGTGCATGCCCTCTTTGCCTGGTAGCTCAGTCGGTGTCATCCCAAGTGGGGTCATCCAAAACCAAGGCAAGGTTGCTCAAAGGGATTTGTAGTTTTGGCATGGAGACTGGGGATTGGGAATTGTGCTGGATTTGGGCAAGAAGGAATATTGTCCCACAACAAGTCTGCTGTGTGAAGATGACATTTGGTGGGTTTTCCTTCCTCTCTCCCTCCCCTTAAAAAACCTGTCTGCCAAAGCCTTCTTGCAGGAGGTACTTTGTGTTCTCTAGCTTAGCAGCCTTTGGAGGCTTGCTGATGCAATATTGTTGATGAAATCAGCGAGGGAGCATTACATATACACGATGAAATAGAAAAGTTTCATCTCATGCTGAAAGTACCAAGGATAAGTTAAACTTCTCTCCTCAGTGCAATCAGTGCACTTAGGCTGAGGTTGGTCCAACTTCTGTCTCTGTTTAACCTCTCTCCCCTAAGTAACTACTGCTGTTTATCAGCTGCAAGTTTTGGCCAACTAATTGTTTTTTATTTTGATGAGCTAGCATAGCCTGTGTCATGGAAAGGTAGGAGAGAAAAGGTACCAAATAAAGATTTTTTGTTTCTGGAGCTAGTTACTATCTTCTATAAGATTAAACTGTGCATAGCTTTTCAAAAGCAGTGAGTAGGCATGCCTGGATCCATCACCCAAATGCTGTGTACCTGCTTTCCTGCTGCATGTCTCCTCATTTCTTTGCTAGGTAGTGGGAAGAAAAAAGGCCAGTAATTTATGACTCCTATTAATACAGTAGGCTGGATGTGTTGACAATATGTCAATAATTATTTCTGGCAAGACCTTAACAATATAGTATGGGTCTCTGTAGGATGACTCATTTTACCAGAAGACAGATATGTGTGACCTGAGTTTTACGACAGATGTCAAATATATCGAAATGTGGTGTGAGGAAGATCATCTTATTGGCAAAGTAATGAGAGGCCAGAGGGAAGATTAATGTTGAGGCTGAATGGTGTGGTGCCTCTTTCGTTCTCCTTTTTTGATAAGTGATGCTGGGGCAGAAGGGAAGGGGTTTGTCTTCTACCTTGTGTAGGCCAAAAGTGGGAGAAGTTTGGGGGAGCAATAACATTAACCAGTATGACACCTTAATTTTGATGGGCAATCAGAAAATAAAAAACGTTTTGAAAGGGGAGGGAATTGTCAGAGGGTTTTGATAAACGTGACAGTGCTGGGGGAGCAGCCAGCTAACCAGACAGTATGGCCTAAATCTTTCAAGGTGACTGCTGTGGTGACAACTTAAGTGGGTCTTATTTTCAGCAGGTGCTAAGCCTTCCACCTTCTGAAAATCAAGCCCTCGTGTTTCATGCTGGCTGCCATGACGTGGAGATCAGCTGCTCCCGTAGGACGAGTAGGCTCTGAAGCCTCTCTTCCTGCAGGATTTCTGTGCAGGCTCGATCCCTTTGCTGTGGAATGCAGTTGTTGCACAGCCCTGTTGACACAGGCAGGACCCTTCCAGCCGTCTGTGTCTAGCAAAAGAAAATATTTAACACTACGCTTGAATCCCAGAATTGCACACAAAAACATCTTTTTTGTACAGAGAAAGTGAAGGCTACCCTCCGTTCCTTGCTCCTGATGGAAGATGGGCAGAAGTTGCCTGTTCACCAAGAGGTGGAGAAAGCCCAATGCTTGGTGGACGCAGGGATGCTGGCTGGAAAAAATGCACCCTGTAGCTCCATTGTTTCTGTGTCTGCTCATGCTCCACAGAGAGGGCGTTGTCTGTTCCCCAAAATCACAACATTATCCAGGGAGACAGGTTTTTGGAAAAGTCTGCGTTGTGATGTGCAGATATTTTCTCCCTGTTTGTGCAAGAAGGCCACTTTTGAGTGACACAGGTGCTTGGAAGTAATAACAAGGTCAAACCTGAAAAAATGATATACTTTGAATAATTGAGCTGTATTTTTAGCCCTCATTTTGTGATCTGTGTCACATATATATATATATGTGTGTGTGTGGCTCATTTCCCTGTTCACCAGAGACGCTTTTGCCATATCCAGGTTTGCTACCTAGAGAAGAGGTGCACGGGTACATGGTGAGGTAAGGGCACCTCTTGACTTCCTTGGGCACAAAAAACATTGCGGAGTTTTTCTTGCCTTATCTTTTTCTTGGGAAGGTTGCAATTATAATTTCATCACAAATAGGACAATTTTCTTTCATTCAGCTTTAATAATGGCACAAATTTAACTATATTGTGCTAGCAGGCACTGATATATTAATTAAAATATAGTCTAATTATTTACCCTAGTTAGTTCATACAAATCTCAGTAGTGTAATCAGTGGACTCCCTTAAGGATTTTTGCTATATTCAGCTGTAGAAATGGTTTGTCTTTTCTATTCTGTTCAGGAATAGAGTTAGTTTGGGGTTTTTGCTTCCCGGTCACTAGTTCAGTGACTGACACGGTGCTGGTCTAAGCAGGGGGATTGTGCAGCCGCAGCCACGCTGAGCAGTGCTAATGGGTGGGTAAAGCCTCTTTTCCTATTTTTTTTGGTAAATCTGTGCCTGCCATTCAAATGAGGATCAACTGAGTGTTAACTCAACTTAGCAATTATATAGTGATCTCCACATCCAAAGGACTGTATGAATGTTAACCAGCTACTTTATACACGGGGATAATCGTAGTTATTGTACGGATTGTACGGGGAACTGTGACAATGGGGTGAATCGACTCCTCCAAGCCTTAGCTTTGAGGAGACTGACCTCGTGCTGGTTCTTCTGCGATACGTTTGGTCACACGTAACCAGAATGGTTTCTGAGAAATGGTGCTCTGATGTTCCTCAGTGTGAACAGATGTGGAACAATGTTTACACGGGGAGAATGTTCAGCCTGTTTCGTAAGAAAGGAAAGGAATGCCTGCTGGCAAAACTGAGGCAGAGCGCTGAACGATGGGGATCTGAGCCTTTATTAAAAGGACAAGCGAAGCTGACATCTGGAGCTGCAACACAACTTGGGATGCCCAACTTGTGTATACTTAGGGCTTATTTGCTGTCAGGTGTTCATTTTAAACACAGGTGGTATGAAAGTTGCAGATGGCTATGTTGAAAGGGAAGGAAAAAACATTGAAAGCAAAGAGGTGGAGGAGAGGAGGGACGAGGTGAGGCTGAGGAGGATGGAGACCAACCCAATCTGCAGCTCTAGGAATCTCAGCAGCGCCTTTTCTCCCTTTGGCATACAGCCACCAGTCTTCAAAGCCTGTCTCTAGAGCATGGAAATCAAAAAGAGTGGGTCAAGAATTCTTAGGTCTTATGCACCCCCCACTTCTTCTTCTTCTTCTTTTTTTTTTTTTTTTTTTTTTTTTTAAATGCCATTCCTCTACCTTCTCATCTCACATCCACTTTTTTATTTTCTGAAGAAAAAAGCACTGAGCACAGAAGGCTGTATCAGTTAAGCTAGTGGAGTAGACAGCATTGCAACTCCACGCAGCTCTTCATACCTGTGTTTGAGATGTAATTAAAAATGTGTCCTTCCCCCTGCTGAAGAGAGGGGCTTGACTGCTGCACTTTGGGGTGTTGAGCACCAAACCCGAGTTGTCTGTTGTCTGTGTGAGAAGCGTGGGTAGCACCTGTGAAACAAATTCTCCACAGGCATTCTGCCCCTCCTTAATTATATACTTTCTGCAAACAATCACTAAAAAGATCAAACAGAAATTAGCATATGAGCTGAAGAATCAACGAGGTAGTGCAAGACTATATAAAAACCTGCCTTGAACAGCAGAGTCATCAGCGTTCCTGGTAGTGCAGCCTGAATGTCTTTGAAAATCAGGTACTCTTTAAGCACATTTTCATCATAATATATCCAATATAGCTTTTATTACATTTCTTGTCCCTGTTCTACTCTTGGTTTAACCATGTGTGAACCAAGCTAACATGATTAGACACCTTGTTTTTCACCAGTCATTTCTGTTTGCAGTCTTCCATAAAGTGCTTCAGATGAATTTTAATACGTTGATGGTACTTACTGAAGATATTAATATTCATAATAAATACCCCTTAGAAATAATCTTCAGCAAATCCTTTTGACAGAAGAGTCAGGGCTGCTAACGACAATAACTACTACAAAATGCAATTTGGTCAATTACTTTAATTAAATTTCACTCTGTAATGTCTTCTCATTTATATAGTAAACTAATAGGGGAAAAGTACATCATCCTTATTTGCCTCTGCTTAAATGTCCAAAACTGTTTCCTTATGTTTTGTTTTAACATTCGCAGCTCTCCCAGCCTCACAGAACATTTGGGATAATTATGGGTTTTACAAATAAAGCTTATTCTTCACCAAGAAAGGTTGAGACTTTCTTTTGAATATGCTTTCACAGAATAAAAGCCTTCGCTTCACAGATCCTAATCTGGTATTTACAGACTAGCTGATTTTGGATGGTGCCAGCATTCTGGCGTAAATGGTAGAAGTGTCTACATTTCATCGAATGCTTTTTTTAATTATATTGTTTGAAATTGGAGTAAAAAGGAACACAGCTGTCTAGAGATTTTGGTAGCATACAGGTTATAATGAACTCATGAGAAATAACAGCAGCACTTTTTAATGCACTTTACTGCACCAAGCAAGGAATTTTACACTGTGGGCTACATTCTCAGCTGGAGTAAATTGCCATGTCTCTGGTTTCCTCACTGTACGACAGTCTGGTTCTGAGCTCCTTGCTAAAAAATTTGAACTCTTATTTTCAGCAGTTCATATAACAGCAGAGGATCTGGCCTGGGTTTATTATGGTGCAATAGTGTGTAAATATTAAGGTCATCTGTTATCTGGAAAAATGCATGAATTAAGTTAAAATCAGTAACTCTGATCCCACCCTGTATCAGTAAAATCAATAAAGCTGTTTCCATGAGCACTGTGAATATTCATGTGAACAATCATAAGGCATACGGGACTTGGAAGCAAGCATGTGTGTCAATTCAGTGACAATTTTAGGGACAGTGTTGTGCTGGGGAGCCCTGCATCTGCTGGTGCCATAATTCTGCCACAGCATTAGCTACAAATAAAGCTTCAAAAGGGAGAAATATCTCATTTTTATTTTGGGGTAAAATGTGGAGGGATGGATGGGCGGAACCACTCTTCCTAAGCAAATAAGTGAGATGCTGAAGTCAAAACTTCAATCTTTTTTTCACCTGAACTATGAACTGCCTCAGTTTCTTCACGGCTCTTCCAGTTTCTCTAAGGCTGCTATAAATTTCATTGAAACGATGAAGTCCTACAATGCAATTAACTCCAAAAGTGGTACAAAGCAACAGCGTGCAGATATGGGGCTGCAGTACTTAGCACTTAACTCTGAAATTCTGATAAGCCCTATCAACTCTGGGTTGTGTTTAATGTTCACTCCTGCTTATATACTGGAGATACAACCTAGCGGTCACAGTGTTAACACTCCCCAATATCTATTACAATTAGTTTTTGATTAAGAGGCCTAGCATGGCTTTTGAAGCCTTTTATGTTGTGTCAAATGGCTAGTGATGGAGTGAGATGCACAGACACCTCCCAGTAACAAAGCATCTTGTAAAAGGTTTCAAGTGAACTATTTTATCATCCTAATGGAAACCAGATGACTCTAACTCCCCCTTTAATTTCAACTATTTACTGAAGAGTCCTTGTTTTGAATTACTTAAAGATTTATTCCAAACCACTATCTCATGCATTAAGAATCACTAATAACAAAGCCATTCTGAGCGGAGCAAAGCTTTTAAAGAATGTGACTATGCCATTGCATTTATTCTTAAGTTTAAGCCACGCTTTTTAATGGCTTTCACATTTTTCTGTCTTGGTTTATTTTCTTGGGTGTTTTATTTTTTATTTTAGTATTTTTTCTCCCTTGAAATCCTGAGCACATTTTTCTCCAGACACTTCTAGTCCGTGCTGAGTTTGCCCCGCTGACAAGGTCATTGGGCTGGAGCTTGGGTGGTGGAGCCAAATCCGTGCACGTGCTCCCATCTCCCTCCATGTCACCCTCCAGAGAGCTCTATTTTGGGTTTTCTCAGTGGCCTTAACAGAGGAAGGACTGAAAAATAAGGCCCTAGTGGGGAAATCTTTTTCACTAAATTTAGTTATTTCCCCTGAGTGGTAAAATTTTCAGAAGATGAAATTTGTTGCTCAGTGTGGCCCAGCTCTGCAGCAATCCCCCAAACTCCCCAGGAGGATAGAGGGGATGCACTTCCTCTGCCTTTGCCCACTGCTTGCTTCAGGCTCATCCCTTCCTCCCAGCCACTTTGCCCTCTGCTTTGCTGCTGAGGAAATCCTGAAAGAACTGGGATTAACGGGATTAGCGGTGCAGAGCAGGTCTCCTTTCTCTGCTGCTTTGGCATCCGCTGCCTCCCGGCCTGGGGTGTGGACCTCCCCGTTTCTGTGGAGCCTTGCAGAGACACAGAAATTGCTCTTAATGAGCACAAGCATTAACTGGTTTTCATCCCAAAATGTGACACTGTTGCTTACATCTGCCAGTATTTTACCCGGCTCTCCTGCTCCCTGCGGATGCTACCTTCTAAAATGTTTCAGGCAACACAGCTGCAATATTCTTTTGCCAAAATGCCCTTTTGACTTAGACTGTAAAGTGCTTCAATATATATTTTAGTGGCATTAAAAGGATTAAAGAATAGTGTAGTTAATTAAATAAAGATAGATTTTTTTAAAGGTAAATTTATGAGAAAAAGATATGTGTTAGGAAAAAGAGGGTGAAGAAATACAGCTGTCCAAGCATAAGAATAGGTTGTATATTAAAGTGTAGTCATTAAATGTCTTGTGGAAACCATTGCTGTATTGAATAAGAAATTTATACAAAGAGAAGATGCTTTATTTTTAAAAACATTAAGCAGACTTTTGTTGCAATGGATATCAATAACTATTGACCTTTGTGACCATGAATCTTCTGAGCCCCAGAAACAAGCAGCTAACAAATCAAACACCCACTCCAAATGGAGAGCTCTTCATCCTTCACAGAGATTTCCACTGTGTGAATATGCATTTTCAAAATCTAGATCAAACAGAGGCCCTTAGTACCAGCTTGTGCTGGCTGTTGGGCAGACGTGGAGTCCTGGCCATGGGATGAAGAGAGGGCAGGAGTGAAGCGTGTCAGTGGGATTAAGTCTTAGGTGACACCAGACAGGCTGCCAAAAGATGAGGTGTATTTGGCATGCAGTTGTCTGCATCTTAAAATAGGTAAGGACATGTATGTATCTGCCTCTTGTCTCCTCTCATTCTATCATAGCAAGAAATATTTTTGGAGCAATGGATGAAAAGATATTACTTAATAACTCACTATCGTTAACTGGGCTTCCCTATCATACAGTTAAATGGTAGGTCTTAGTTGACAAACAGGGAGCAGGGACCACAAAATAAAATGGTTACATGTTTATGAGATGATAGAAATGTTGTTAATTCTCAGTTCCTTAGTCCAGTTATTAGGCTGAATTACATTGTAAACCTGAGACTGCCTATTAACTGTATGCATACATAAGTATTTCTGGATTTGCAAAATCCATATGCATACAAAGATGATGACTTCTGCGTATTGTTAAGAAAATTTTAATAAATTATGTTTTGGTAAAAGTTAGGGAGAGAGGCTCTCCTGCCAGTATAACATGACTTTTCTGTTACTGGTCACATCTCTAGGTCCACAGAAGACTCCTGGTTCTCCAAGCCCATCATTAGAAACCCTTTCTAAATATTCCTCTTACTAAATTTTCATAGGCTTCCCTAATATGTCATTTCTCCTATTGCTCTGCTATCTGATGTCACCTTCTAGATGACCTTAGATGTTATTACAATTTTACTCAATGTTTGGATAGCACTATTATAAATAATATTCAAAATCACCATTTTTTTTTTCCTTTATACTAGAAAACTGTAATACTTGTCTGTAGGGATATTTGTTTACACTCTCCTATTGTATGAGTACTGTGATGATTATTGTTGCACTGTTTGTAAATTCTACTACCTCCCAATCAGCAATTCTATATGTTTTGTACTATTTTTAGTTAAAATAGTAACTAAAAATAAGAAGCCAGCTGAATGGTATCCATTGAATTTGGTAGTATGAAAACAAGATAGGAGAAATACAATCACAGATATGTCTGCCTTTATTTCCCAGCCTGTATGACCAGGGACCCATTTACAGTTGAGTCCACTAGGACTAACCGTGGACATAGGAGTGAGACTTGACTGCATGTATTTGTATCCACGGAAAACCCTTTACCCATTGAATCTTCACATCTACCATTAATAATTTTAGTATTAATCTGAAAAAAAGAAGATAGGACTGAAAAGGAAAGCTGCCTTGGAAATTAAAAGCCAAAGAGTATTGAGAAAAAAAATCTTGCTTATTAGGAAGTGGGACACAAATGCTGAGACCTTACTTTTTAGGAGAAAGTGTTGGTAAAACTTCTGCCATTGGCACTTTAAATCTATTTTGTTTAGGATCAATAGACAGCTCTTGTGTTTGTTGATGGAATGTTAAATCCAAATATTCATACATTTTAGTATCCTTCCAGTAATGAACAAAGGGAGGAGTTATTATTATTATTTTTTTTAAAGCCAGATATATTTGGGGATGAAATCAATTCTTTAAATATTTTATGTTCTGCAGAGTTATCTGCAAGACAGCATCAGCCTGAAGATCAATTGCAGAATGAAAATCTGTACGTTACTTTTTTTTTTTTTCTCTTTTTTTTCCCATAATTCAAATAACTTTACTGCTCATGAATTAAAAAAAAAAAATATATATATATTTTTTTGTAAGCTGTGAGAGAGAACAAAGAATGAGAAATTAATGCCTTAAAGTTAGGCTCCTCTAGGTTTAATTTTTAGATTCTTTTAAATATTGGTCCTTGCCCTTTCCAAAGTTATTTCTGTTAGCTATTTTCCTAAGCCTGCTGTAAACTGCCAGTTTTCCTCTGTGTTAATTATTAATATGACCTGTTTATGTACCAGTTATCCAGCTAACCATTAATGTCTGTTTACTCATTGATGACCTTTGCAACTACATGCCAGGCTCTTGGCCAGCAAATGTCAACATTTTTTAATAGCCTAAAAATACTCTTCATTGCTTAAGATTATCTACCTTTTTTTTTTTCTTTTTTTTTTTTTTTTTTTTTCAATGTAAAAAACAGAATTTAAATACCTCTTATAATTCACGGAGTTTCGTATAAGGCTATTTCAGCCAAATGGCACAGTTAAAATAAAAGAAAAAAACTCTATGATATCCTTTACTTTTAGTCTTGTTTTAAAATGAACCACAACAGGAAAAAATACAACTCCATGATACAGAAATAATAAAAAAGAATTACCATAAGTAAATCTTCAGGATTTTTCCTTCAGATATTCAGTATTAACCCAAACACAAATAAGATCTCTCCTACTAATAGCTAAAGGCTACACTGGGGACACAACTGATTCAAAGCTGAAAGTGGTGACACTGATTTTTACCCATGATCACAAACTCTATACATATTTTTAATATTTGCTCACTAAATGTGCCTAATTTAAAAAGACAAGCAATAGACAATGATGAAAAAGTATTTGAGGGCTCGTCCCACTCAAATTGATGTGTAGGGTGGCCTCATCCAATCTGCCACTGAGATAAGTGGAACAGGCAGCTTTCTTCTTCCTTGGTCTACTAACATCCTTTTGTAAGAACTGCCTTGAAATATTATCTTTTTGATCACAATTTGCAGGTCTGAAATTGGCCTCCTATTGAAATATTTTTAAGTATTAGCATCATCCCAACCATAAGTAATGGTGATGGCATTTACAGGGATTGCAGCTTTGATGTATATGTAGGGTATACATTCACATTTTCTTGTTCATTGGAGTTCTAACTTCAGTAAAAATTAGGTGTTTTTTTTAGTTACAGCCTTGAACACTTGCTGTGACTGTCACTTCATGTTGAATTTATCATGCAGAATGTAAGTAGTAATGCTGAGGAGCAGTCTGTCATAAGCCATTGTATCAATAATTTCTGAAGGGGTTTGTTTTGGTCCTGGGTGGGAGGTAAGCTTTCTAGATCCCTATCCTTGGTTGCATAGACCATTTGGGCTCTGTAGTATTTTTTCAAAGGGATTTGGCTGGGCTGAAACACATCTACTTAAACACTGTGCTTCTGTAAAGGATGGTTATACAGTACTTCAAGCATATAAATGCCTTTCAGGTTTTCTGTACTGAATGATAACTCACCTTGTCTTTCTCGGTGAGGTAGGTAATAAATAGAAATCTGGACTGTAACTGAGACATTCTGACTTAGTTAGATCTTCTGGTGTCCTGAAAAAGACAAG
The DNA here is from genome assembly GCF_964211825.1 of Aythya ferina. Classification (NCBI taxonomy): domain Eukaryota; kingdom Metazoa; phylum Chordata; class Aves; order Anseriformes; family Anatidae; genus Aythya; species Aythya ferina. Next base: position 5,172,802 of record NC_140307.1, read on the forward strand.
TAGACTCAATTACCATGCCAGCAACTACATAAAGATTGTCAAATTAAATCCAAAAACCTATGTTTAAATAACGGTATGACAAAAACTGAGAAAAGGCAAGAATATCAAGCTCTTCTGACATTTTGACCTGAAGTTATAGCACTGTGGAAAAAAAAGAAAAATGCTCTTTAGAGTGTGCATTATTATCTTGAAAGACAGAGGCACAGGACTTGGTCAAATCCATCTTAGCCTAGAGACATGGACAAGTGGTGCTGCAGCCATTAATCCATTCTGTGTTCCTGCTTTTTACTGAGCTGATCCCACAGTTTATATGATAAATAAATAAATATACAACTAAAAGGAAAAAAAAAAAAGAATATTATTTTTTTCCATTTTTTTTTTGGGAGTCTTTCAACCAGCACTTTAATTAAGCCCCCAAAAGCCACGTGAGTTGGATAAGTGTTCTGTTGAATTAGTGTCACCCACCACTGCCATGGAGCTATCCCAAGGTTCAAGCACAACAGCTGTCTAATGGTGTATAGTGACACTGCACAACAGGGTAGAAACTGAAGAAGCATACAGCATCCGACTGAAACTGCGGGGAGACCTGAGAGAGAATGCAATTATTCCTGTTGGAACTTCTTCAGAACATTGGCTTGGCACCCCAGTCTTGCAAAGCATGCCGTGGAAACTTTAATGAGCTGCAGTTGTAGAGGGTAGGCTTCCTTTTAGATATCATTGAAAGACAACAACTCAGCACACCTTAGCATCAAGCTAGGAAATGAATTTAGTGCTGACTCAAAGGACGGTGCATAGACCAGAATCGTCAGCACCATTCCTCACAATAACTAGGTCTTCCTTGGAGGTCTCTTGTCTAAGACTGACCTAGCTTGACACATCTTAGCTTGTGAGACAAGGGACGAGGCTCAAATGCAATATTCCTCTGGGAAGTGCTGTTTTGTGTTCATCTACTTTTATATACAAAGCAATGACATATTTAATCAGGGCTTTTCCCTCCCCTCAAGATACATATTATTTACAGGGAGCTGTTTAAATTTTCCAGATAAATATGTATTCAGAGTCTTTCCAAACTATATAATGTGCTCTATAGATCAGAGCAACTCCATTTAAAATTGTTTTTTAGAAACACAAATTATAATTTGATAGACTGGAACAGCTCTATCGGTTTCATAGATAGCTGGGCATTTATTTTCCACTATAAAGATCATAATATTTACCCAATGGACCAGAACAGCTCCTTCTTAGCCTTTACTCCCTCTATTATGCCACAATTATTTAAATACATATTCTGCTTGCATTACTTATTTTCTCCCCAAGTGGATGGGGATCACTTGGGTGAGTGAGTAAAAGGGGCAGGTGTTGTCTTAGACATCCCATCATCTTCTGAAACACTGTTTAAAGATCTAGATAAAATAGGAAGAGATTAAAAACTGATGGCTTCCATGACTATTTTTATTTATAATGTATCCTTCAGTTCTCTGTCTTGTTCAGTGGGAGAGTGGCTTATTCAGCCATGTGTTGTATGCATTGCAGGTGGGAGATATTTTAAATGCCTAAATGCTGACAAGGTGAGTGGTTAGGGCATGATTTCATTATATACACACATATATATATTTATATGTGAAAGCACAAGAATAATTTCTATGATTATTACATTCCTGCTTTATTTTTGTATAACTGCAAAAGGCAGGAGCATAAATCCATACCGCAGGGATATGCGTTATCTTGTTATTTATTTGTGGAGAGCTAACAGAGTGCTTGCTGCCATATGGACCACAGCAGAGGAAACATGTTCTAAAGAGCTTTTCTTGGTGGTACAATGGAGATATTGCTGCTGCAGTGGCTTCCTCATGTGGGGGCAATGCTATCTTAGATTTTCAAAACTCGAGGAACTTTTACCCACTGAGGAAGATTATCAGCTATCATTGTCATCAATGGACATTGCCTTGGGGTTCCCTGATGCTAAATGATGGCCATTTATGTACTTTCTGCACACCCTTTTATATTGCTTAATTTATAATTTAATTTCTCAGGGTGTCTGATTTAAAAGAACCCTTTTATCTGGTGTCATACTCTCTGATTTTGGAATAGGACTTATTCTTCTTTTAATTTCATTTATTTTATACATATATATAAAATGAATTAATACAGAGAGCCAAAGGTAACCATTATCGAACTAAGAGCAATACATATCGAACCCATTTTAACTTGTGGTGAAAGATATGATCTGTCAGCTTATTCCCTTCTCTAACTTATTATTCTAGACTTTGTGTCTCTCTTAGCAAGAATGTTCTCACAGCTGTCAATATTCAGCTATGGAAGTAAAAGTAAAAACCATTTTGGTATACACAGTTTCCCTCATTTAAGAGGTTAACCAAAGATGTTGCAGTGTGTGACTGCATTTTTCGCCTACATGTGATGATGGCTGAGCTGCAGGATGGCTGAACTGTTGGATTTTTTTTTTTTTATGTTGTATGTTTCATCCAAGTCTGTGACTCCTTTCTTTCACAGCCCCTTTCTTCAAAGAAAATGCCCTGTCAGCAAGTTCCCAGTCCTCCGTCATGTTCTCCCCTTCTTCAGCTGGTCCAGTTCCAGCTCCACTACAGGCCTCCAACAACACAAAATATTTTACTTCCAGAAGGCTTACTCTGATTTATATCCCAGATGAGCAACTCAAAAAGCATATGAACAGTGAAACACAGTTTGGATTTCAGTGAAACACAGTTTTACAGAGCAAGAAGAACTGAAATTTCCTGAAGTTCAGGGACTGTCTATTGTGGGGCCTGAGCCAAAGGTTTTTCCTGAGCAAGAGTTCTTAGGCAAAGGATTTTCCTGATTGAAACAGGAATAGATGGATGTCAGATGTTTAATCTGGGTTGTAAAGAGTCTTTTTTTCCTCTGGATAGTTATGGTACCGGTTACATGATCAATGTATGGTCAATCTAACTGTAGACTGCTGTTAAAAGGCAGTTCAGGCCTTAGACACATACTCTTTCCATCTAATTTGCATTTATACTACTTCTCTGGCCAGATTAACATGACCAAAAGCTACTATCTTGTTTATTCTCCCAGTAAGATTAGTTTTGAGGTGGTGCAGTGAACTGACCCTGCACATTTACACCACTGTTGGCACTGATACCATAGGGACTTCAGGGACATCCAGCCCACAGTGAAGATGCAGATGAGAATGGCAGCAGCCGGGGCACCAGCAAAACCCCTCCATCTGGGCACAGCTTTGACCAGGACAGGATTACAGTCATGGGAGTTCGGCCCATCCATTAATGTCTGTCTAAACAGGGTCATTGCAGGGTCTGTTACAGAGATCTAATTAGAGGTCTGTTTTTTTCTTTAAAAGTCCTTGCCTAGTATTTCCCTTACTTTTCCAAACACCCTGAAGTAGACAATACATCATAATGAGGTCAAAGCAGAGGGAAGGGGAAAAAAAAATGAATCCCAGCAGCCCCAGAACAATGACAGTTTTCATTTATTATCTAGAAGTCATGTGAGTTTTAAAGTCACCAATCATCATCAAGAGAAGAATGGAGCTAGATGCTTGACAAGGAAGGTGCTGTCTGCAGCAGCATAATATTCAATTTACTGCCAAGGCTAACTGACTTCTGAAGCAATAGGAGAATAAGCGAAATAATTGATTTCTTACCTCAAAGGTACTATGGCATCAGAATTACACTAGCTATGTTCAGTTGCCCCCTTTAAAAACAAAAACAACAAAACAAACCCCCAAACTTTCCTGGTTTTATTTTAGTCCTCAAAAAATTAGAGGTTCTTAAAGCTTTCTTGGGACCATATAAAAAAAATGTCTTTCTTTGTATATCAAAGGTGCAAGAAAACCTAAAATACATACCTACCTAAAGCACATTATGCTGTCTGCCTGAGGTTGCAAATAACCTGCCACAAAATTTAAACTGCTTCTTTGGCATTAATTTTATTCTGTCCCAAAAGCATCATGTTCTTTGTGAAGTTTTTGGTGGGGGTCCTTGCAGAAATGAGGGCATCGGATTTCCTTAACATGACCCTGCCCAATTCCTGTGCCTATATATTGTCTATTTAGGGAAACATTCCACTGTCCTTGCTCATGCTGAGCACTCCCGTAGATATAAATCATTATGCTGTGGAAGCAGGCACAATTCAGCGTGACTAACGGACCCTTCTGTGCTGATGAACATTAATGGATGTGGCATCATACATGTCCACAGAGCTGAAACCAGTGGGACAGCTGGAGTAAAGTGCTACTCACTGTGAGTAAGTGTAGCAACCCCTGAGCTGTGGATAAGTAGCCTATTTGGAATAGGGATCTGCCAAATTATAGAAAGGCACTTTACTGATCTGGATAGCTTAAATAAGTTTTAACTTTTACGTCAATAATCACACTTCACAGTTGGAAGGAGCTGTAAGAATATCAAGCCAACACATACATAGGTGCACTAGTATAATCTTACAACGTGGGATAGTCTGTTGTCGTAATTGTTAAACATAGTCAGTAAGGAGTAGTTATTAATGCCCAGCAAGTGGTTAAGTTTGACAAACTTAAATATTTTCCAAAACAATTTATATTTATTAATGGCTACTACAAAATCCATTTGCCCGTAATCAAGCGAAACTTGAAGGTGCTGGCTTTCGTAAGTGCTGAGAGTCAACAATATGAAAGTAAATAGTGGAGGACATTCCAAGATAGTATTAACACATTGATTTATTGATGATTGCACAATGGGAGGTTATCTTTTGTTAATTGACTCTGTAAATAAGCTCATAGGCGTCTCAAGCAAAGAAAAAAAATCTATTGCTACTAGAAAGTCTACAGGGTGAGGTAGCTACACCACTCCATAAAGTGTTCGCTGTGCTGTAAAACTCCTTGTGTCTGGCTGAGAGGTATTTCTAGCAACAAATCCCAGCAGGTGCTCATGCATATGTGGTGACACTCAAAATGTTGTTAGCATACACCCTATATGTGAAAAAGTTTACCTTGAACTTCATAGAAAAAGACAAGCAAGGAACAAGGAGGGATCATCCTGGAGCTCACAGGTATATTTACAAATCTTCATACATCAGCCAGATCTGATATTGCTTGTCCTGTTTGATCTTTCCAGGTGATATCTTGCAGGTCCACTTTTCAGTGTGAGCCAGGACCCATCTTTGTCACCTCAAACCTGAGGCCAAATCATTGCTGGTTCATCAAAGCTATGTTGCTCGATACCTCCTTGTGAAATATTTGACAGATGCTTAGACATCAGGACAGAGCCATAATCAGTCTGAATGTCCTACTTCACTTGGTGTAAGATCCAAGAGGGAAAGTCCTTTGCTCCTGATTCAACAGACCTGAGCTGTGAGCAAACAATTTCTACTCTTGGCTGACAAAAGCAGAGAGACAGGTGGAACAGGAGCACTTTGGCCACAGAGCTACTGTATGGGGACAACCCAGTAGTATGTTTTTATTCCCGTAAAATGTCATGAGCTCTCAAAGAAATTAGCTGCTTCTGGCTGGTGACCCTTATGAACCACCTGCACTGAGTCACACTCCTTTCCCTGTCATATCAACAACCTCAGTGGACAAAAACCAAACAACTTGTGCTACTTCTCTAGGAAAGCACCCAGGCTGTGAGAACAAAGGCTCTGCTGTTTCCTAATCTCAATAACAATTAAGACATCAGATTAATAGAATCTTTAAATGCTTTGTTGGATACATGTGGAATGCTCTCTGTTTGCATTACTATAAAGCCTATCAGTACCCTTAGCATTAAAGGGCACAAGGGAACATAAAGTATCAGGGTTGAAAAAAAGACCAAGCATGAAGCCTTGCACTGAAATAAATAAATAAATAAAAAGCACATGTCATTTCTTGTATGCCTAGCTTCCTGAATTTCTGCTCAGCGTCACCGAAGCCTGAAGTTTACCTCAGAGAGGACAGGGAATTCCCTTCCTTCATGAGATGTAGTTTCCTTTTTTATCTCCTTCACCTTGTTCCTCGACACAAAATTGCATTCAGTGGTTCACTTAATGACTGTAATGCCCTTGGTTAATAGGATTTCACTACAATTCCTATCCTTTAACTCGGCATTGGAGCCCTGTGTGCATTTAGTGTTAGCTGGGTATTTTAAAGTGCTGTCTGCCTGGGAACAGCACGACAGCCCTTTCTCCCAATATTCTGAGTAGTAATCCTTGGAATTACCCCGGGATCAGGCAGAAGTGTAGACCTTGTGTGGAGGACTCAGATTTCCTTGCTGGGATCACATCTCATGCAAAGATTAAAGGCCACATCCACAAAGATATTTACATGTAGGCTCTACTAGGAGTGAGGTGCCTGAATACGTTTTGTGGGACTGGCCCTGGCTTCATTTAGCACACCTGTCTGACAGCAGGAGTCAGAGTGCTGACCTCCAGAGCTGGTGGTGAATGCCCACCAATTCTCTTGAAAGCAGCTGCTGAATTTTTGCAGGGACTTTGGAAAAAAAGTTTTTCTGGAAAGCAGGCCTGGCTAAAGGGAACCTTTGGATTCTTTTGTTGGGGAGAATGGTGAATTTCATAATTTTGAAGAATTGTGAATTTTAGAAACAACTCAGGGATGAAATTTGTGTTTTTCTTTTCAGTCATCTGATCTGTTGTGACCCTTTATGTGCATGTTGTGACACAAAAGTACTTTTCCATTCTTCATTCCATTACTTGGACCTATAAAAAGAGTGACCACGTTGGGGGATTTCTATACAGACTGTTTCATTCCAGTCCTTGTCCCAGGAGGATTAGAGTTGTGGAAGCTTAGAGTTAGGCTCATGCTTCCCTCCTTCTAAATGCCTAGCTCAGAGATAATGGCCTTTGTTTAGGAAGCCTTAATATTTCCAAGGCAGTACTTGGGATGATGTGTTTTCACATTGCCTCTGTCCCTCATATTTGGTGCACTCTCCCTCGTATGAATTCAGGAACTTCCCGTAATCCAAACCATTCTCTGGAAGCATCAGTGACTCCATTTACGTCTTTGCCACCTTTTCTAAGAATGTGCTCATTTCATTGATCCCACGTTTCAACGCAGCAGTTGTCCCTGCCATTATCCTTGACCTAATCATAGCATTTAGGGATCCACATGTCTCATGGTCACAGACAAGCACACAGATAGAAACTGCCTTACAGACCGACCCATATAGCTTGCTTTAGATCCATGAGAATGGCGTGCGAAATTCCTCTTAGGTCTAGTTTCTTCTGAGCTGTGAGGGCCAAGATAGTTGTACTTCATAATCTGCTGGAATGCCTCTTCGCTTGCTTGCCATAGCCAGTCCCGCGGAGGAAAGAGGGGGGAGAGGATGTGCTCCAGCCCTAAGATCAGATGTCGGGCACAGGTGCTGGCAGCAGAGCAGCGGAGCAGCCCCCTGGTATGAAATCGCAGGCTGGTCTCATTCTGTGGACCTTCTGAAAACAGCCTGAGATTGTGTATCATGAGTTATGGCTGTGATATAAAACTGAAAGCCTGACTGCATCTGTTAGTTAAAAATTGCTGTGAGAGCTTACTGCTAGCTCGGAGTTTCAGCTAAATCTCAAACAGGGTGGCTGCACTGTACCTTCCTAATTAATTGCTCTCTTAGTTTTGGTTCTGCAAGTTAATTTTCACTTCTCCTCCTGCTCACAAACTGACACGGATTAGAGGCTTTCGATGGAGACACCTATTCACAACATCCACCTTGGATTTGGATTTAGATCTTGCCTTCTTCCCCAAATGCTGTAATGTTCTTTGATGTGGAGTTGCCACTTTCTGTCCCAGGGGCCACATGTCTGGGGAAGAAAAGGAATCTCCTTTCACAGAGGGAAAACTTGCAGTTGACCTGGGACATATGTTGAAGCAAAACCTGCATTTTTTTAGCTCAAATGGGCCGAGAACATGTATAAAGACTGGTATTGCACATCCAGTTTTGTGCTCTGCAAGTGAAGAAGCAGCTTTGTAGACACATGCAGAGCACATACAACCTTTTACACCTTCATTTTGATGGCATGTACTGTGTTTTTTTCTCACGGTCTGGCTGCTCATAGATGATCTGCTGTATGTTATTTTGTCATCCCATATCACCAGTGAAGTATCTGTTCCTGTTCTCATGTAAATGAATGTTAGACATCTTGGCTTCCAGAGGACAGTGTCAAACCTCAATGAGGAAGAGGTAGAACAGCACTGGGATGAGACACTCTTAAAAGCTTCTTAAATGATCCAGGAAGGAGCATTCATAAGTGCTCCTCTTCCCTCTAAGACACTAATGAGTCACTCCTTAATAAAAACCTGTCTATGCAGAGCACTGTCCTGCTGACACAAGAGCAAGCTTCACCTCTGCAGACCTTTAAATTTACTTGTCTGAGCTTTCTTTTGCTTAGAGGACATGGCTGATCACAGTGACCTTGCTCCTCTCCAGATCAGGTTGGTGCACCACAAGTTCATCCTAGAGATGCAAGGGGATGTGGTATTCCTTTCACTTCCTATGTTAAACCCTGGTCTTGTAGTCTTAGTGCAGGCTGCTCAGGAGATTTCTACGTGTCCATCCCTCTTCCAGAGCTGGCAATGCTCCTGTAATGGGTGAAATGATCTTTCTGCATAGTTTGCATATATCTTTTTGTTTGTTTATGAAACACTTTGGGTCATTTTGAGACGACAGGTACAATATAAAAGGAAGTCATTACTAAATCAATAAATAATATTAGTGTTAGCTCCTTGCTGTCAGATGCTACAGCATGTTAGGTTGCCACGTGCGCAACATGGCATTATTTTTTTATTTCTTTTACACTCTTGATGACTGAATGCATTTTCAAAAATGACTTTCATAGAAATTTTTGTCAGCCCAGTGTTTTCAGCACAGGAGATGCCTCGCAGAGTTTAGAAGGGAAACTGCCTTCCTAATAACTCATAGCTGTTGTGGCTACTATGTAAATCTCTTTATCCAATCAATCAGACATGAAATAAAATACACTGACCTGATGCTTGGCTAGCATGTAAATTCCAAGTCACATGAGGCCTGGGGAGTTATAGTGCAGAAGAAGGAGTTTTCATTCCCCATTTGTAAGATGATATCTGCTGTGCTCATTAAGCGAAAATATTTTGGGGTCTGTGTCTTACAAGGTAAACCTGCTCTATTGTGCAAAAGAACATTCACTGAAATAGCTAACATGGATCATCTGATGACATTAGCTTTGTAAGTAATTTCCATGATGTCAAGGGTACACTGGAGATTAAAGGAGGATTAAGACCTACTTGCACAGTCAAAGCATCACAGTAAATTGACTTGACTTGGCAGGCTGCACCTCAAGTTGGCAAGTTTTCACTAACTAATCATATAAAATCCAGGTTTGTGGTGTTAGTTAGACTACACTTTCACAGAGGCCAGGAAACGTTAAGCTTTCAAGGTGGGAGGTTTTAGGAGCTAAAGGAGGAAAAGGGAGGGGAGACTGTCAAGGAGAGTTTTGCAGTGTCAGGGTGCCAAGAGGTGCTAAGTAAAATAACGACCCAGTTTTACTATAGGAGGCTCTGCGTTTTAGGAGCAACCTGGTTGGATTCCTACCCAAAGGGCTTTTCCTGCAGCAAAGTTTATTTTTTCCCCTCCCTCTCTCTGACACAGAATGCAATCTCCTCTTAAAGGATCAGACCCCGCACAGGAACTTCACTGAATAAAGATGAGTTTATATTTTAAAAAGGAAACAGCTGGATTGCAAAAGCAAGGGAGGTAGGCAGCTCTTGTTTCATTAGCTAAGGGAAACTCAGGGCCCCAGAGGAGAACAACTGGGAGAGCAGCCATGACAGAGAAAAAAAAAAGGAAACAGAAGATCATAAAGAACTAATAATGAAAAATGGAAAGTGAGAATGAGCCAAGAAAAACAGGCAATAAATAGATTAAAAAAAAAAACAAAAAAAAAAACCACAAAAAACAAAAAACAAAACACACACACACACAAAAACAAACAAACAAACAAAAAAACAACAACAACAAAAAAAAACAACTTGGGGGGAACAGAAATGTAAAGTGACCAGGCAGGAAGAGAGCAGGGCAGAGAGTATGGATTTTCTGGAAATGAAATAAATAATTCTGCAGTTTCTCAAGAACTTGATGAAAAATGGGAAGTGTCTCATGGCTGATCTGTAGGTCTCCAGACTGGTGCCCACTTCAATATGAAAATGAAGGAGGAACTCTGTATAATTTCCCAGCAATTTGTTTGCTGCTTCCTCTGCAAGAACAGAGTGAGTTTGGCTGGGCAGGAGAGTCCAGGCTCCATTCATGCTGATGAATTAGGGTCCTGTAAGAGCAGCTTATAAAAAATGTATCTGATGATTGTTTAGAAGGGTCCAATCAACTGTTTATCTGTGCAGTAATCACTGGATGATGAGTTGGAGGTAACTTGGGTGTGGGACAGTGCATAGGGGGAGTCTCTGAAAGGTTTCAGATGAAGAAAGGGTAGAGATTGAAGGAAGAGGGGGCTAGGAAGAAAAACAGATACTAGTCTGTCCTTCGTCTTGAAATCTGTTCATTGTGATAAAATTTATAAACATGGCCAAGACTTCATAGTCCAAGAGAGAACAGATTTTTTTTTTTTTTTTTCAGCTGCCCTTCAATTACATCCATAATAATCCTGCAGCTTTATATGGTTTACAGACGACACTTCGCCCAGCAGAAATGGTGCTATTCTTTAAATTGTGCTGTGCTCATTAGGTTTTAATAGGAGCAGTTGTTTAAAGGGTGGGTGGGGGCGGGAGGGGGAATGCACTTGGTGATGCATAGTGGAATGTACATTAATCTTGTTAATGACAACACAGTTAATGGCTGGCAAAACATTACTTTTGAATTAACCTTTCTCTTGTGCAGGCTATACTTGAGAAACAGAGCCAGGACACTGAAGATACAAGGAAAGTGCATGAAGACAGGGATACAGGATTTCCTATGATTTTATGTTGTTCTTAATTAGGAAGCATATTGGCAGCAAATGCTAACATGTGTTGGGATGTTTAGCTGTAGCCAAATAAATGTTTTCTATTACAACTCTGAATTCTTTGCCTAGCCAGAGCCCATGCTGTTCTGTTCATGTCTTACAAAATCCCTTTATAAGTCATTTTGGGGGCCAATTTTCTGTTGGCTTATACTGCAGAGTTACTTTGAACATATGCACTCAGACTCCAGAAGGGTCGTTGTCCTCACATTTTTTTTTTTTTAATTCTATTTTTTTTTTTTGAGTGATAAATGGGGAAGCCCTTCTTATGAAATGCTTCTGTAACCCAGCTAAACAATAGCCTATAGTGAGCATGCTCATTTTAAGAAAAAAAAAAAAGGTAGGGAATAGATATGTCTGGATTTCTACAGTCACATGTTCACACATAGGCTGAATGAATAATCTATAATGAATAATTTATCTGACATGTACTTTTTTTTCTCCTGTTTATGAATGGTCTGCAAATACTCTGCTGTTTCTTTTTTCAGTTCTGTTTGTCATTCCAAATTATTAGTTAAATAATTTTTGATCTGGCTTGTAGGTTATTTGACAGCAGTTTGCTATGAGCATTCACAGTTTTTAACTCCTGTTATTTCAATTATGTGAATACATAGCTAGTGTCTATCTTGAGTAGTAAAAGTCTTTTCTGGTGAAAATGGAAATTTTGGGTTTTGCCTTTATCTGGAATTTTTCTTGATATCTGGCCACCTTTAGGCAGGAAATCTGATTGGTGTCTCATACCTTTGTGTTTGAGTCTTGTATGGTCAGATTATGGCGTGAAACTGTTTATCAGGCAGTATGATCCCCACGTATCAACATAAGGTATAGCTCCCGTGTGCATAAACTGAGTAGAAAAACTCAGTCACAAAAGGTGTATTTATTTATATGAGAACTTAAAATGATCTTCTGAGTTCTTGCATTAGCCTTCTTCAGGCCAGTGTTTGCTCTGGGGGAGTCTGACATTGAGTTATTGTGGCCTTGTGTAAGTAGGCAACCTGATTCCCTCCTGCGAGGAATGGAAGATCATCAGTCCATGCATGCAGAAACACTTTGTTGATATCTGGAGAACCAGAGGATTGGAGTGGAATACGCTGATTTTGGTTTACATCTGTTTCATAATATCTTTGCATCCTTCTGTTCCAAACTACTTAGTTACAAAGGTGGAGAAGATAAGATATGTCCCCTTGAGAAGAACCCTTGTGTGTTACTGTTGAGACATTCCTACTAATTAAAACCCTAGGCACTCAGGTGAAAGAGAAAGGAGGGAGAGAATTCCCTTGTGATGAAGTCTCTGTCTGGATTCAGGACATCCTTTGTCCTTTCTGAAATAACAGAAACATGCCAGAAAGGTGAAGTGACTCAACATATAAAAGCTAGCAGGAATAACTAGTGGGGAACACAAATAACTGAAGTGGTTAAAGGTAACTCTAGCTAATAGGGAAAAAATAGAATTGTCTGTGCATTTGGACAAGCCTCTTCTCCATGCCTCAGTGTCCTTCATGGCCTAGTAGCAGAAAAGTTGCTACCCAGACCTGGTGGTAAATGGTGAAAAGTTTTAAGCTGTGATACAGTAAAAATTATTTTCAGATTTCTGAGATGGAGCTTGAATGATTTTTAAGGTTATGTGCATGAATTTATACTCTGGACTGATGAAGATTTTTCCTCAGACTATTGTGTGAATAATTCAAGATAACTAGCCTCAAATCAAGTACATCTAAGTTGGTATGAATGTATGCTTCCTCCATATATCAGTGATCTGTTTGTCTTCAGTCATATTTTGATTCTAGGGCTTCATTGTTTCTTCTGATCAAAAAGTCCTTTGCTTCCCTTAGGTGTTCATAAAAAAATAAAATAACAAGAGTTTATCTGCCAAGACTGTTTTGCATGGACTTCTTTGCTGCTGGAGGGGGAAGAAAGGTGCTCAGGGACTTCCCATTAACTAGCATGTAAGAAAGACAATGAACAATGGAGCCAGTTAAAAATAACTCACAATCATATAAGTATAGCAATTATTCTTTGTTGCTGCAAATATCAATTTATGACAAATAGAAAGAAGACAAGTCACAGTATTTAATTACTTGTGAATGTGATTAGCTGCTTAAAAACTTAAGGACCATTTCATATCAAAATCCCATGCCATAAAAAGATACTTGCTCTTAATTTTCCTCTCAAATTGGACCCCATTAATCACTGTGAAAGTTTCAAAATGGTTTGACTGAAGAACTCAGATAACACAAGGCTTTCGGGAGGTCACTCTCTCTAATTGGCATTCTCAGACCTCTGTTGTCTCATTTTCCCATCTTCTGGCTTTGCTGTAGTGGTAGTGACCTAACTGTATCTGGGCTAGGTTGCTCTGTGACCAGTTTGAATGCCTGCACGGGCTCATGTTGCATTGGACTGGACTGTTCAACAGGGCACGGGGGAAAGAGAAGTGGCACCAGACATCATTGGTGCCTTGGAGTTTGACTTCAAAGAAGGGTGGGGGATGCAGTGGCGTGCATGTGAACCTTGCAGAGGTTACAAGTAGACCCCTGGAGTCCAGGATGACATTTAAAGGCTTGAGGCCTGATGTAGAGCAAAGAAATGGCAGTCTTTAATAGAATGGACAGGGCTGGTTAGTAGGAAGGAATGTCAAAAGAAAGTTTATAGGTGTCTCTTAAAGTTGAAGTAAGTGTGTTTCATTCCTTTGATATGAGCACGTTTCTCCTTGATTTACCTGTGAATGTCACAAGAGGTAGAGGTGGTTTTAACAAATGCTTGAAGTGACATGGGAGAAGCACAGGGACTGGGAGACTGGTTAACATTTGACTGAGGGCACACAATTTGCAAGCCTGCCTTATACTGGAGTTAAATGATCCCATCTGATGCATCTCCACCGTTGTTCTTGAAGCTTAAAGACACATTTGAACTGTTGAGTGGTTATTCACACCTAAACCTTTTTAGGATCACCCATTATTGTTATTAACAACAGTGAGCATTACAAAGGAGGAAAAAAATAATATCGTTCTTTTCACAGAAAGGTAAAAACATAATAGTGAATTAAAGTTCTAAATGATAGGACTGTTAACATAATGCCTTTTGTCTAGAATGAACTATAAAACACACATATATACAATGGAGAAAACCCTGTAAATGTGTAATGTACAAAAAAATATATATATAATAAAACTGTTGAAAGAATGCATTTTCTCAGCACCAAGGCTATCCATAAAATTTTTACAGTTTTCCACTATATAACATTATCCTTCATAAAAAATGATATTTTAAAGCAAAAAGGTTGGCAAAAGAAACAATTGGTAGTTAACGGAAGGACGGGATTACAGCACTGTGCCTTTGCTGTGAACGGTGGAATAGAAAATGAAAAACATTTGGGGCATTATATGAAGCCCAGCAGTCATGCTCCATATGGTTTGAAGAGTTGAGCAATGCTTGACAAAGATTTTACGACTTCATTTTCTTAACATTGAATATTATTCCTTCAATCTAGGCCTCCCACCCCATTCCTTGTCTTAAATTTCTCCTGTTTCTCAGACAAAGAAATATGTTTTATTAGTATGTATCATTTATATTGAGTTTAATCACATCTGGTTTAATATGCTGTTTTGTTACCAGCATGGCCTTTTGGAGGAATGCCCCACGATCAAGGTAGTGAGGAAACACTGAGGTAATCTGGTTCCCAGATCCTCTAACAACTTCCTATTTGACCTGATGCAAGTTATTTAATCCTTTTCTATTTCAGTTTCCCATCTGTAGAATGGAAAAAACAGTACGTTGGTACATCGGAAATTATCGTGATAAGTTTTAGGATAGATAGCTAGAGTCATCTGTATGAGAGAACAGGTCGATATTTCTGGATAATTGGATTCGGAGCACAGAACTTCCTGGCTCCCAAACCCATGCTCAGCCAGATCGGGAGATTAAAATTTTATCTCTTAGTTCACATCATGGCTTTCAAAAACAAATATTGCTCCCCTCTGTCAAGAAATAGGGATTGATTAGTTGCTCATCTTCACTCTGCAATCTACTGCCATGTGCGATGCTGTCAGCAGAAGGAAGTCCCAGAAATTCACATGGATTATTCTAATATTTATTTGACATTTAAATCATTGGGCACAGCTGGGAATTGGGGCAAGTTGTACATTCATAATGATGTTCGCACTCATCATGAGATGAGAATTCCTGCTGCAAAGTGCACATCATAGAAGAAAGGATATTTGTGGCTCACCCTCAAAAAAATAATAAAAAAAAAAGTTAGAAGGCTCATGATCTCAGCATCAGTAGACAATGCTCCATGTAAGAGACATACAGTATGTTTGCTGTTACTACAGATGAACTAAACTGAAAAATTCAGACCTAGATCCAAACTTTTTGAAAGTTTGAGTATTTGGATCTGCAATCTTAGTTTGGATGAATCCCTAGAAAGGAATTACTGTTGTCATTTATTGCAGCGATTCCCATACTATCCAATACAAATGAGATCTTTCCTGAAACATCACTTTTCATTTAATTTATTTTACTTCACTCTGAAAGGCAGCAGTCCTCTAACCCTTCTCCTGCTGTAGCTGAGTGCATGCCCTCACATGTGGCCCTCACATGCAGTGGTATTTCAGATGGCATGTTCTATATTAGGTGGATAGAGTATCACTAGTGGTATGTTTTATCCCATAGACTCAGTACACTGGAGAGCACTCAGCTGGTTAATATTTCATTTGGATTCTTTTCTCTTTTCTTTCCAACCATCTATGTAAACTTTTAGACAGCCGGTCTGGTTTTAGGAGGTGATTTCCTTGCTGTGGATTAAGGATCCATTTGTGAGTCACTCTTCAGGCACTTCAGAAAAGTAGATTTCAGACCTAAAAGAATGTATTGTAAACAGAATAATGTGCTTTCAAAATTAGCTCACGTACCAAATTATGTATTTACTTAATACACCTTAATGGCTTTTGAAGAAGCCATTAGGCTCTATTGCGTAAATACTATGTATACCAAAATATGTATTTAACCTAGATAGGGCAGTTTCCCATTGTTGATTTTTCCTTCCTTCTTTACAAAGTTTTATCTTCATGGTCTTTTTAAAGTCTATTATTCTTGAAGAATTTATCCTCCAGGAGATTGTTTTGGACAGTGGTATCTGAGAGGGCAAGGGGGACAAGGGGCAGTCTGGGTTTTAATGCGTAGAAAGGGGCAATAGCTGTCAGAGTGGCTTACAGGACTTTCCCTCAAATATTCTTCAGCAAAACAATTCTATTAAAGGGAAGAATCCCACAGGGTTCTGCGTCCTGAGTCTAACCTCGGGAGAGGGTCCTGCATCAGACAACTTTATGTTTTGATGCTGGGCTGAGTGTGAACAGCTCTTCATCTCCACGAAAGAGGTGTGTGGCAGAGGAAGAGCTCTGCTCCCACCATTGAGGTGCAGGACCTGCAGATGTTGGAGGTATCCTGCTGTGTGGGCATGCAGAAGGGTCCTTACGCCCTGGACCCCATAGGGCCAGAGTCCAGTCTGACACTGCCAGCCTGGTAGTTCAAAGGGACCTAAAACTGTGCTGAGATTTCAGGCAAAGAATCTAAGCTTTTTATTTGCTTTTCCATCTGTGTATAAACATGGAGAACTGGGATAATGATCCTTGACAGTGGCTGTGTAAGGATCACTTGATTAATGTTCAGGATTTGCCTTGAAAATGGAATTGTAAAAGTATTACATGTGAGAAGACTACTAAACCAGTTGGGACTGGTGGGGAAATAAGTACAAACAAGCTAAAACTGCTGTGCTGCATGGTTTAACTGCTACCTCCTGTAACTGGCACAGCAAGCAAACCATATATCTGCTAATGTCGCAGGTGTACTCACAGCTAGCTCATAATGGAAAAAAATATCTGTAAATAACTGCTCAGTTACGGCAAATGCCAAAAATTACAGTCTATGTTATTCACAGGTGATTCCACCAATCCTAGTCATGTTCATCAGTTTGGAAACAGTAACAAAACCATATCAAAACTCTAGGAAATGATGTTATCTTGCACAGAAAATGCAAAGAGGACTAGCAGCTAAGTGCTAAAAATAGAGGTGTTGTATGAAGCCCTGTACTTTGGCATACACTCCTGAAATGCAGAGTGAGGGAGAGTGGAAGGCATTCCTGGCACTGGACAAGAGAGAAACGAATGATGGACACACAGAGATGAGCAGTATAAGGGAAAAAGAAATATTTCCTAAGTTTTAGTGGAACGTGCTATAGTTTTAAGTGTTTTTGCAGGCTTTGTAAAGTTCTTGCCTATATTAACAAATATATTAAGGGAAACACTTCTGCAAAGAGTTCTGATACAAGTCTGCACAAACTCCCTGACTCTACCTGGATACTTGCAAGATGGAAGGGGGCAAAAAGACTAATTGGTCTTCTTAAGATACTAGTTAATTGCAAGTTCAGTGAACATGACAAAAATGCATTCAATATTCTGAATCTCCGACATGAATTGCTCTCCTGCAAAAATCTTTTTCATCATTCCTCTTGCTTATGGGACTTCAGGAAGGTATCTCCAGTTAAAGTAGGTTTTGGGTATACCTGATATTGCCCTGAGTGATTTCTTTATCAGGATAGGATAGTAAAATTATAATAAAAATCACGAAGAACTGGACAACTACTAATAGGTCCGCTAATGATGCAGTTTTTTGTCATTAACTCGTATGCATGTATGAACAGAGGAGTAAGCCAGAAATGATTTTGTGCAAATTTATTCAAGCAGTGTTATCAAGTTCAGACCAAAAATGCAATCAGAGCTGTATTGTTCTTTTTCATTGACTTTCTGTTGACCACAGGAAAAACTGGTTTTAAGTACAGCACAGTAACACAGTCGAAAGGAGTGAAAAACTTGCAGAGCCAGTTTGAGTTGTAAGGGTGTGCTAACTGGTGACATAGATGTGATGGTGGTTTTAAAATAAAATTGAAACAAAGACGTTTTGTTGTGCTTTTTCCATATTCCCTTTAGGAAATCATACCCCATTCTCCTCTTCTCTTGTCCCTCCAATCTTCCTCCCAGCTGACCTACTGTGCCCCGCTTGCTCTTCTTGCATCCTTTGCTGCTTCCCTCATTGATGACCATCCTGTCCCTTCCAAGATTTCTCTGACTGTACTTTTCCCACTTAATTTATAACTGTTTAATACACCTATTCTTTTTTTTTTTTCTTTTTTTTTTTTTTTCCCCCCTCATTGACATAAGAAACTTTTTGTATGTCAAATGGCTTTTTTAATGAAAGGATGGAAAAGCTGCTCTATAGCAGATTAATTTTATGTATTTGCATTTTTTTCTGTCTTATTTAACCTCTTGGTTATTATCCTAGAAGAGTTTTAGATATACATGTACTTCCAGGTTATATATAGTTTTCAAAGTTGAAAGACTGGCTTTGAAAATCAAACTCAAAAATTTTTCTTGAAGTTATTTAGTTATAATTCCTAAAGTTTGACCACAACTACTAAAAATATGCCTACGCCTTTTATTTCTCCTTTGTGAAACAGTATTTTTATTTTCAGTGGTGGGGGAAGGAAAAGAGAAACTGACCCTTTCCACAGTTTAAATTAGACACCGTTTAGAGAATAGGTTTTGTACTTTGCAAAGTCTCTACAACAGTGACACACTTTATTAACCTGTAGCTGCTCCCTTAAAACCATGCAGTTTGCACCTTTTTTTTTTGTTTCCTCAGGTACTGAGAAATTATTCATTCCTGGTGTTTCATCAGGCATGTCAAAGACAAACATTTCTATGTGCATCTGTACTTGGGCCACCCATCCTGAATGTGTAGCTGAGCTTTTCATGCAGAAATCTACTGAGTTAAATTTCATGCTGCATTTTATCTGGGTTACCTACAGGTGCTGTTTTTCTCATTTTTATTAAAAAGCTAGAGCTGAGTTGTACTTCTAATACAAAGAATTTTTTTAGGACCAATTGGCCACTTTGAGATAAACCTATCAGAGGGGAAATGCAGCTTTGTCTTCACTACAGTGCTGTGGCACTAATTGTAAGGAATTTGTCTACAGATCTTCTGTCAGAATAGTGATTGATAACCTTTGTGCTTTTACAGATTTGTACATTTGTACATTTACAGAGTTCTACAGTTCTACTCACAGTAAGATTTAGAGACATCATCAGTGACCTCTGAATAAATATGCAAAGAAATCAGAGGGTTTCTAATTCTATACTTATGGATATGCACACTTTAAGAGAAAACAGCACTGTTTAGCATTATTGTTCCTCAAAAATCCAAAAAGATGTAGTGAAATGCTTAGATTGTATAACTTTAATCCAAAGTATTTATTCAGCTCCAATTTCAACAGATGTCTGAACAACAGGGGGAAAAAAATACCCTATAACAAAACATCAGTCTGTTTCCAGCCTTTCTACGCTAAAGTTTTTATGGTGGTCAGTGGCAAATGTATTTTTCTCTCCTGCTTTTGTAAAAACTACTTATCCTTTTTGAAGTCTTGTTTTTTCCCTTATGTTGTTTGTGGCTGCCCTCTCTGTATTGTCTGATTTCCAGCTCTAGGTTGAATACAGTTACTTTTTCACACTGAAGACTCCTGGTTTTGAGTTGCCTATATTGGTTTAATAAAACCGGGAAAAAAAAAAAAAAAAGCCACCCACCAACAGTGAAACATTTGGATCCATCTGGTTAGATGTGGGAATGTTACAATTGTCTGGACATCTGGGCAAGAGGGTAACTGCCATCAGTCAGTATGGCAAATAGATTTGCCACTGCTCTAGCTCTTTCTCTGGATGGTCCAGGTTTCTGTTTGCCTAATGACATGCGTGGTCATCTTCTCTTCAGCTCTGCCTTTCTGCCTCCACTCTGTCTGCATTGGTGGGGATTTTTCTCTCCTCCAGCAACAGCCACTCCTGCTTGGATCTCTCTGCTAACTGTGCTTTCCTCAAATAGTATCTTTCCATAGGGGATGCACAACTCCTGTTGTTTTACATCGCATTGTCACTGCAGCCACAGGCATTTGTCTGCACATGTCCCCTATCAAGAGATGGAAATGTGTTTCCTCATGCCTGTGCTTGCAGCATGTGTGATCTCCTCCCCGTCGCACGCATCCAGCCTGCCGGGGCTCTGCCTGTGGCCAGAGGCAAAGCAAGGCTGCCTGCATCTCTTCGAGCAACGTGGGAAGGGGGTTTCATTGTGCGCCTGTGGATGTGAGCTGCTCATGGTGTTTAAAACTCCATTATTAGGTCTGTAGCAAAAATATCACCTTGCGCTCTGCTCAACAGTCAAACCCTGTTTCACAGGACACGTAGAGCATCTCATGGTGAGATGAAGGTAGGGGCCAAACTCCCGCAGCAATCACTCTGTCACACCTGTGACCATCTCAGCTTCTCTCTGTCGTTTGATGCTGTGTGTGTCCATATCTGGCCCATAAGCACATACTGGGATTCCTGAGCATGTGCGTAAAGTTAAGTATTTAAATGCTTTGCTGAATAGGAATTGACTGAACATGTGCTTAAGTATCCTGCTGAATTATAGCATTAATCATTTTTACAGCTGACAAAATCACTGCCCCAGAAAAATATTCTCCAATTAGAATGAACAGGATTATTTCTTTCATTTGTGTGAAATGTGTGTTCCCGGTTGTACTGAATGTGTTCTCTTTTCTGTGATATTAGAAATCATTTTCCATAAGATTTCATATTGCTCAGGAGAAAACTTGAGAGATTTTGGAGTTGATCTGGTCCCTGGTTTAGGTTTTATATTAAGAAAACATTGTAAGAAAAGATGTAATGGGCCAAAAATATGCACTTGCTTTTTTCATTGACTTCACCTAAGGGCAGAACTTGGGCCAGTGCATATATTCATTAATCCTCTCTTGTGGGAGCTACTTCTTTCCATATC
This sequence comes from Aythya ferina, assembly GCF_964211825.1. Taxonomy (NCBI): domain Eukaryota; kingdom Metazoa; phylum Chordata; class Aves; order Anseriformes; family Anatidae; genus Aythya; species Aythya ferina. The sequence continues at coordinate 5,193,631 of NC_140307.1, forward strand.
TGATTTTAATTTGTTTGTAGACACTGAATGTAGTTTTTCATACAGCATAGAGCTCTTTTTGCTTCCTTATTTCCTTTGCAATCTTTTCATAATAGAGTTCAAAACCAGAAAGAAATAAAAACCCAAACCAACAAACCAACTCTCTTTGTACGAGCAGGCAGTTAAAAAGATAATAATGGTAATTTTTTTCTGCTCTGCTAATGATGATAATATTGATATTTATCAATAACAAATAGCATGCCATTCCCTGGATGAATAGAGTATTTTGCACAGTGGGGTTTATATCTATATATGAAATGCTGTCCAGTAATGGCTGCTAGCAGGCAGGTCAGGGAAGCTGAGCAAAGAATTGCCTCACAGCAGAGCACCCAGTAACAGCAGAAGGGAAATTTAGTCCAAACCAAGAGCAGAAATAATCCCTGTAGTAAAAAAGCTGCCGAGTCTGTAGTCTCAATATCCAGCGCAACAAAGACCAGGCAGCTAGGGGTTCGACTAAGTGAGCTCTCACTGGAAACTGTGGGAGGCTCATTCTAGTTCATCTGGAAGGAAGAAGGTCCAAGGGAAGCCTGCTGGTTATCCAAAACAAGCCCAGGCAGCCTGAGTATTTTCAACTCAGTGTAGGCTGCTAAACAATCCCTTTGGCGTTCAGCATGCTTTGTTTTATTAAGTATGCAAAAGGGACTTTGAGAGTCGTTATCTTCAGGAGATAAATTTACAGCTGCTTTGCTTCCTATATTATGTTTACATTTTGAACCTGTGTGTCTGAATATTACCTGTTGGTAAATCTGACTTTGTAATTATTGATTATGAGGCTTATGTTTGTTCGCCAGGCAAGGGAGAGGGCGAGAGGGAGGGGTGGTCATGGGACAGCCACCTTCTCCAAGACCTTCAGAGGGGACTCACGCAGAAGCAAATGGCCCAAATCACCCACCAGAGCAAAGTACTGTACCTGCACTGACATCCCCTGAGCTTGTTTACTGAGGCCAGCTTTGAATGTGACCTTTGAGTTTCATTGCAGCAAATGCCTTGATGTGTAGGTAGAAACATTAGGTGTGTTGTACTAGCTGGGTGAAATAGGGACCCAGCTGTGGATTGACCAGCTGAATATGTCCAGGTGCTGAAGTTGGGCATGAGGGGGGCTGGGGAGAGTTTAGACACTTGCTCATTGCATTGCCCATGTGTTTGACTCAGAGCACAGCTCCAAAGCAGCTCTTAATAGGTGTTCAAAAATGTCCCTTCCCTAGGTGCCCCATGCGTCCAGATCCACTGCCCTAATCAAAGGTCACAGTTTGTTATGCTTGTTGTTACTACCAGAGCCAAACTAGACAATATTACCTTTTTAAACAAAACAATAAAGCAATAAAAGAACAATAAAACCAACACTCCAGATGTCTTTCCTATGTTAGATAATGTAAAACTAAAGAACAGCCACATACATACACATTTTTGTATTTATTGTTTTAGTGTATGCTACAACTGCAAAATGTGATTGTCCATATCAGAATAATCCCAACTCTGTGAATCACAATCATTTGTGTATTTCATTTTCTTAGGCCTGTACATTTTCCCTGAACAGCAGGAAAAAAAATATATAAAAAAAGCTTTTAGTTTGCTTTAGTTTCTCCTTTAATTTTCAGCAGCAACACCAACATGTGCATTCCCCTCCCTATGTGCGTTTCGCTTGACATGTTTCATGTTACAGAGACTGAGAGACTTTGAGAGGTGTTATCTTTGATAGAGGAATTTATGGCCATTTTCCTATCTACCGTATGTTTACATTTTGAATCTGTGTTGAACATTTGTTATACTCACTTGTTGTGTCTTGTCTTAATTTAGATCATAAACATTTTGAAGCAGAGACCACGTCTCGCTGTATATTGCTTGTTTATTTAGGCCCTACTGTTATGGATGTGGAAGTGACTGAGGGTGATTGCAATAATAAAAATAATACTACTAGAAATAATTTTGCCCTGATAAAGAAACGTGCAACTCCTGTTATCAGAACATATAGGAGGATAAGGTGTTTAGAAAAGATTGTAAAATAGTAATCATCTTTGCAAATGTTTTGAACCTTACTGGAAAGAAAAGGGAAGGAAGAAGATTTATATTTTGATTTACAAAAGACCCTGTCAAAACCATTCCCATTCTTTCCCTAGAACTAGTTGCCAATATCCAAATATTATGCATACACTTGCAAGTGCGTCTAACAAAGGTTTTGAACAATTACCCCTAATTGCCCTCTTTTAATATTCTGGTGAACAGAAAAATCTTCATTATAAGAACACACGGCTTGTAAATGAAAGGGATGAAAGCTCATGAAAGGACAGAGGCAGACCATACGTCATCCCACACCTAGGCACAACGGGATGCATTAAGGAAGCATTTATGGAGAGGCATTCCATCAAGTCAAGGTGTCAGAGGACATATGGTCTCTTTCACCATTAACTCGGTGAATTTCCATACCTTTCCACCGGTCTGTATTAATCTCACTTTGTGACGGTCAGCCTTGTTTGATATCATTCAGGCTGTGCTCTGAAAATGCCCAACATGCACATACAAAATTCACAAAAGTAAATAACTAAAAATCATCCATTTGAGCTTGCTTTATGTGAAAGAGAAATTAAAAAAAAATAATAATAAAAAATTGTTCATGGAGAAACATTTTCAGTAATCTGGACAGAAATATGGGCATGAATATTTAGGCTTATCAGGACTGATACCTGCTTGACCCTCTTTCTTGACTAGAAAAAATTGTTAGTATATGTCTTTGGTACCAATTTGTTTGGCATGTGTAGGTGTACCCATCCATCATAGTCATTACTTGTGATCCCAGAGATATCATTGGGATGCTGGTAATAGCTAATAACATGCATGTATAGAGGTGCCTATGACAAATATTAGTGTAGGAAACGATAGAGCCAGGTTACACATGAGGGGGTAAAGGTGACAAAATTAAGTCTTGCTTTTAACTCTTCTAACATGGGTACACTTTCATCTTTGTTTCCCTCAGTTGTCTTTGGGGACCTATGGGAGAGGATGAAGCAAGAGGGAACCTGCCTCCTGTTGCGAGGTTTTTCTGTACTCTACCATGGACAACAGTAGCAAATGTCTAAATTTATGTAGAGAAGTCTGTGCTAATGCTGAGCTCAAAGCTACATCTCCCTCTCTGTGCATCTGTTGTTATCTCAGAAGGTATCATGCAGATACCTTCATCATCAAAAAAATGCTGAAAAATAGCTTAGACACATATGATCAAACTAACTAGAAATTATTATTATTATTTTAAGATGGGCTCTGTTTTTATTTTTGGCATTTCTTTAGCTAAGCAATGATTATAGACCAAAAGCTCTGCAACTTCTGTCAGGGAAAACTTGTATGTAATGACATTTTGTTTTTCTTACAAATAATTGAAATAATGCTAAAAAATCCAAGAAGCCCTAATGCTGGGGGGAAAGGGAAGGAATTTGTGAAAGTGCTGGGTGGGAATAAGAAAGCTTTTAAGACAATCATTATAATAATACCATCATAATAATGCCTTTATCTTGAAAGAAAAAAAAATAGAAAAAAGAAAATTATCAGACAAGCAACCACTACCGAACCTGGGATTAAAACAATCTCTCTGAATTTTCAATTGTCATGAAGCACAGGTGTTTGCTGGGGAAAAAAAAAATATATATATATATATATATGTCTTGTTTTTATCATGGCAACTCTTTTCATAGTACCTTTCTCCTGTCCTGACTGGGTTTCACCCAGTCTCTCTGAAAATCTTATTTCTCAGTCATACAGAGAGCTTTACATATTTTGATTGATCAAAATATTGCTGTGTTTAGTAGTTTAAATTTAAGAGTCTTTTCATGAATGTTTAGAAGCATTGGTATAGCAGAAAGGGAAGAATCTCTGTATACTTATATTCCATTATGTTTTCCCAGCAGAGAAAATGCTTGCATGTCATACTGCTGTATACTTTCCAGCCCTCCAGTGTGGTCTGTGTATGTACATACATGTGTGTTTAATATATGTAAAATCCCTAAAATGTTTGCACAGAGAATATTGTTATTCCCTGTGTATTTTATTTGATGTTTACCATGAAGAAAAAACCCAGTGGACTGAAATTTGGAATGAAAAGTCAAATGATTTCAGACCCTTTGCTTAGCCTAGATGTTAATGACACACTGGCCAGTGTTTCAGGATATATACGTTCAGAAGATCAAGCTATTAGAGAAAAAATCTCCAGCCTGAAAAACAGGCTTATCACTGAATCAGGAATTGCTAGTAATGTCTCCTCTGGGATGCTCATTTTTAAATTGCCTTTTGGGAGGCTTTTATGACTGCATCCACATCAGTGCTGTGATTCAGAGCCGTGATGCAGTTTTGAGGCAAATCCCTCAGACTGTCCCATTTACTCTGCAGTTCACAGAGTGGTTTTGTAGCACACAACCTAATGTCTGTTTGGAGAAAACTTAACTGGAAGCTTTGATCCAGGCAAGTGCCAAATGTACTTCAACTCCTACTGCGGAAATAAGAGGCTAAACCAATGGCTAGACCTCCAGATGGCTTGGAATCAAATGCTGGGACATTTCAGTTCTGGGATCTGGGCTAAATCAAGTTTAAAACAATCCTGTCCCTCCAACTCTTCTGTAGAGCAGATAAAGAAGCCTCAGCAGCAACTGCTACAACCTATTGATCTATCCCTGTGGCTGCAACTGCCTTGAGAAAGTAGATGTAGCCTATGACATCTTGAAAGTATTCCAGGTTTTACAAATGTTTTCTGTGCTATGTTAGTTGTTTTTCACTTCTCTGTTGCTTGGATATGGTGCAAATATTCTTAAATGAATTTGAAATGATCTGAGTTTGTGCCCATTTTTTTTCTTGCAAAATCTAAGATCAGTATAGGTTTGTCTTCCAAAAGATCATACTGAACTGAGAAGCCATTTGGGTGGTTTGGGAAGGCTTTTTTTTTCTATTTTTTAATTTTTTTTAATCTACATTGGAACTGCTATTTATGGAGTTATTTAAGAAGAGGATATACATTCCTGCGCTCCAAAAGGGTGAAAGGAAATTGCAAGAGCTGTAAGAAGTCTTTCGCAACACTTTCATCCTCAGATTTTCATAGCTGCCTAATGCTGCCTCACAACTGAAAATAGTCAGCTTCCAAGTCAACATTATGCCAGTGGGCACCAAACCTTATGATCAAGTCTGAGTGACTTGTGATATTTCTAGCTTTTGGTAGAACACGGTTGCTTTACAGGTTGCTTAAATTGTGATTTTTAATTTAGATATTCATCTCTTTTGTATGTTTTTCCTTATGTGCTCGGCCTCATTAACCCATCTGGTTGACCTGCATCATTCTCGTGTTGACAAAGATAGGCGTTATGAACCTTAAAATGTCATAAACACCTCTAAAATGTGACCCTACTTGCATGCAGTGGGGAAGGTTTGACAGCATTACACCAGTCATCTGATAAGCTCAGGTCAAAAGTCTCCCAATTGCTTGCCTTTTGTTTGGGTGTCAAAGAGGCAAAAGCTTTTCATGTTTTTAATAAGCAAATTAACAAAATACTTACAGTACATTGCATATATTAACTCTTAGGTAGCTGGTTTTCTTCTGGGGCCATCTTTCCAAAGGTCGGAGGCCATAAATGCAGTTTCAGTTTTCCAGGAAACAAAGAGGACAGTATATTTCAGTAATCCTTTCCTGCATGTAGTTAAGATTCCCTTTTTTTTCACTTTGGCTTACTTTCTAGAGGCGTAGTAACACTTGCCAGCTAAGCCAGATGTAGCATTTCAACCAAAAAAATGCACCGGATGCACGTTCCAAGTTTGCCAATGGCTATGCATGAGGCTGGAATGTCAGAGCAGGAGCGGCGGATTAGGAAGATTGTGTTCATGTTACTCAAAGCAGAAGGAGCCCAGAAAACGTCTCTGGAATTTCACTGTTTCAGCCACTTTTTCTTCATAGATATAACATGTTTGTCTGGTAACATTTTCATGCTCCTTTCTATCACTCATTATAGTGTTGCTTGGATTTTCAAAGTGATGTGCAGATATTAACCAATTAGTCCTCATACATATGCTCCGCAGTAGTTTAGAAAGTCTGATTTTTCTTTCTCTTATAAAGACACTTTTGCTTACCTGAGAAAACACTAGGTAATGGAAAGCTAGCTTTATGTCTCCTGCTTTCTCTCTTGTTTTCCATGCAAATCTACAGTGTCTTAATTTTTTTCAAGCAAATGCTAGATTTATGTAAATTCAGTATTAGGAATATAGTGTCAGCTGGGAATGATCATCTATCCACCTATTACTTTCCTTTGGGGTAAGATGACCTGATATTACTTTGTGATGGAAGAAGTTAAGCTCCATCTCATTTGCCACAACTGGGTGGCAGCTCTTCAGGCTTGCCTTTTCTACTAATTTAAACTGTTATGTGGTGTCTGCTATCTAACACATCCCATTTTTCATCCTTAACCTCAAAAGCATGCTGCACAAATAGGTGAGCACCTTCAGGCTCCCTTGCAGATAGGGAAATGAAGGGCAAGAGGTAACTGAAAAGCCAGGGGAAGATACCTCCTGCTGGGAACTTTAACAGGGACTTTCACTGACTTGCAGACTATGTAACACCTGAATTTCTTTCTCCTAATGCAGTTCACAGTCTTCATTTTAGCAGAACATCTGTAGTTGGTACATTTGCTAAATGTGTATTTCAGTCATGTTATGTTTAGGTGGATGACCAAACCCTTGTCATTTAAGTGTTTTTGCCTGTCTGGAAATGCTTCTTAGATAGCCTCTGATGCTTTAATTTGAGAATTACAACATCACATGCTATAAATATACTCCAAGATGTGTTTTACTGAAATTCACTGGACGCTGTGAATTTCTATGAGGCAGGTTGCTGGAAGTAATCAAAGCTACTGAAACAAATTGACTTCTTAGACCTGTGGTCAGGGTAGAAAATCACCTCTTCTATTAAGCAGACTACTGATAAGAAGAAAAGAGCTAAGTCAATAGAATATTGAAGGGGAAGGGAAGGATACTCATTCTTTCATGCAACTAAAAGTCTGCAAGTATCTTTAAGCAGTACTCATCATTTCATTTCATACAAGATTCACTCTTGAAATCCAATCCAGCAGCAACAGACTGTTTCTCTTGCAGACTTTAACTAGTCCGTACACATACACCAAAGAAGCCCCACAAAATGAAACGTGGATGTAAAACACGGGCTAAAATAAGCTGTTCCTGCAATGGGCCGTGCAATCTAGGCTAGTCTGAAACCTGCATTTTGGGAAATTAACTACAGCCTGGGCCAGGCTAAAATGTTTTATTTTCTAAGGTTCCATCTACAGCACCACGCACAAATGTTTTGTAATTTCCTAATGAACAGATATCTAAGTTACATAAAAGACATAAGAAATACAACCATGAGATGATTTTATCCCCTTTGCACTGGTTGGACTGCTTTCATTCCAAAATGAAATAAAAAAATGCAGGGAAAACTGCCTTATTAACAAAAGCTATTAAAGTAATCTAAACATCACATTAAGCTTTGCTTGCGCAGCAGTAGACACAATAAGAAACACATATTACAGTCATTTAGATGCAAGATAATTTACTATTTTTAAGATCTTATAGCATCCTTGCTCCAAATTCTTTTCTTTTACTCTGCTGTTTCTGAGAATTTTGTTCCTTCCCCAGCTTTGTTTGCTGAAAAGCATAACCATTTTTTTAGCTGGAAAACCTCTCTCGGAGAACATGTCAATGCTTTGATATCAAACTGGGTGGTCATGTCTGCGGAGATTTTACAAGGGTTTAGCCTAAGCCTGGTTTGTTCAATATTCACTAACCTCTAGGACTGTGCTATAGAGCATGCCCTTATCAAGTTTGCAGACGGCACCGACCTGCCAGGGCGCAAGCACTTTTGGAGCAGGATTAGAATTCAAAATGACTCTGTTAAATGGAAGAAGTGACCTGCTGTTCAATAAAGACAAGTGGAAAGCACTGCAATACAAAGGGAAAAATCAAAGTTAGTACCAGTCTTCTGTAGGAAAGACTCAATGGGTTAACTCTGGGACACATGCTGAATGCAAGTCAACACTATGATGCTGTGCATCCTGAGGTGCAAAGGGAGCGTAGCATGTATTTTCTCTCCTCTGGTGAGATTTTGGCTGCTGCTTGGAGCCCATCACTTTAAGACGCAGACAAATCAGAGAGAGTCCAGAGGACTGCACCCGAAATGATGAGAGGTTTAGAAAACGTGACCTATGAGGAAAGGTTGAAAGAACTTGGTTTGTTTAGTCTAGAAAAGAGAAGACTGAGGAGGTACACGATAACAGACTTCAAATATTTAAACGGTTGTTATAAAGAGGAAGGGGATCAATTATTCATGTCCACTAAGAATTGGACAAGAAATTAGGAATGGGTTTAATTTATAAGAGGATTCCAGTTAGAAAGCTTTCTGACCACGCTGGAGCACATTAGCAGTTTCCACAGCCTCCCTGGGTATTAAAGGTTTATAGGAATGGGTTGAACAAACTTTGTAAGGGATGGTTTAGACCTGCTTCTACCTCAAAGTGGCTCTTAGGACAAACAACTTCTTAAAGCCTCTCCTGGCCTAATTCCTATAGAGTGTAATATAGATTTGTAATGTACACATCCCTATGTACTTACACAAGTGCTAAATTATTATCTGAAATCTTACTCATTCTTTACTTACCTCTCCAGGTATGTGATGTCGTGATAGTGAGGAAATTTTTGTGCTCTGCTATGTACTAAAAGAGAATTTCTCAAGAGTTTTAAGAAACATTTCTCTATATGCAACCATGGAAAATAAGAACTCATGCCTGACCTCATCTGACAGCTGCTACGGCCCTTATAAAGGGATTAACAACCTGGACATAAAACAAAGGTTATTGCCAGTCATTAAGGGGTGATAGCTCTCAGCACAATTAGGACACATTACAAGTCTGCATGGGGTTATGCCTGAGTGGAGAGAAAAAGGGTGATTTACCAAACTGTGGGAAGAAGCCCTGATGCTGTGATGAAGGGGATGCTAAGGCAGGGCTTGTGAGCATCCTGAGAAAAACAGGAGGTGTTTTGGTAGATTGATTCTGCAAATCGGCATTTAGCAACTGTAACTCTTCAGAGATGCTTGCAAAGAGACAAAATGATGATTATGCTACATGATAGGTATAAAGACATAAAACTATTGTACTATTATTGGCTAGTTTTCATAGCAATTTAGAGTTGAGGGCATGTGGTTCAATTGTAAAAGAATGAGTTAGCTTATAATATGCTAAGTTCTTTTTATTAGTTGATTAATTTTTCACTTAAATCCTAAAAAAGTCATTATTTCTTCATGTTTAAGCTTTTACTTCTGCTGTCTTCTTTTGTAGTGCTTTTCTTAATTACCTCCAGTAATTTGCATCAGCAAGAAACTCAGAATGCTTTGCATGTCTTTAGTGTCTTCCCTCCCCTTTATCTACTGATGTAGCTACTTTGAGAGAGCTCAGCACTGTAGCATCTGGTATCTCAAATCACTATTATAAATGTTAATTAAATAAACCTCTCTATACTTCTGACAGGTAGAAGAGAGATCAGGTGCCCATTTTACAGGTAGAGAAAGTAATTGAACTGAGGGATTTGCAGACACTTCCCAGCTTCCAGGGCCTGGGTGCATGCCCTGGCAATGTCCCAAATCTGTGCTGGGGCAAAAACCAGGCTCGTTTTCCCCCAAGGACCTTGGTTTCCTTAGGAAGGAGACCTGAGTACTCAGACGGAGAAGGGTGGAGAGCACAGCGACGTGTTGAGTCAGTGTGGGTTGCGCTGCAAAGCCTTATCCCCACAGTCTAGACATAGCCAAGGTGGTGTAATGGGTTTGAAGGAGGCTCATGGTGGGAGCAGATCAAAAAAATAAAATAATCCTGGCTTCCTTGTCACACACTTCCTCCCATTATTTAAGTATCAAGATGACCACACCAGTTTTGCACATTTAACGAGTCCAATGCAAACAAGATTTCTCCCCCAATTTTCATCAGCTTCAAAATGTTTTATTTTCAGGGTTCTACAAAGGTAAATGTACGATTCAAGTAAAACCACAGCAGTGACTGCATAGAATAATATGTCTCATAGAATAATAAGTCTCACTTCATTTTGGAGCAGGGCTTGGAAAATGTGGCTATAACCTAGCCTAGTAGAAAACTGCAGCATAGTCTCTCCCCCTCTTTCTAGCTTCCTTTAGCAAAGGCCACAGGTTGCAGGGACTTTTCAAGTTCATTTACTCACAGTGCAGTGGGAAGAAGTCGGAAGATGGTTTTCAAAGCTGCACCTAAGTCACACTCATCTTGATGGTGCTAAATTTCTCTTTACAAACTTGAGCATGTTTTAGCAATTTTTTTTTTTTCTTTTTCTTCATGGGATAAAAAGTTAGTTCATCAGCCTGTGAACAATTGCAGTAGATATTCAGGTGGTGCTGTACCAGTTAATGCACTTCAGTCAAAATGCAAGGGTCTTCTTGGCTTTCAAGAAGTATATTTTCCCTTTCAAATCCAGCAGCTAGTTTTTAGGCATTTTTGCAGTGCTCAGGAAAACATGCAAGGGGGGGCTTATGAAAGGCAAGTTGCTATCAACTTAGAAATATGCCCTGAGACTTCAGGAAAAGGTGCCATATTCTTTGCCCATGTCCACGGGGAAGGAAAAGAAGAGATTAAAAGAAATATTCTGAGCTTGCAGGAAATATTGTCATAAGTGCAAATTGAGGTGCAGAATGCTGCAGACCCTAGCCAGTAACAGTCATTCTTTGACAGCCTACCCACACTCTCTTCTAATTTTTTTCTTCCTAGTTTTACAGTCTTGTGTTTTAGCACAAGATTACACTGATTACAAGATAACACTGATTCAGTAGGCCACAAGTAGTGGCCTACTGAATCAGTTGTCTGTGAGTGGTTAAGCAAGGCACAGATACAGAGAAATCAAAGAGTATCATTTCACTGGCCTCTTTAGAAGTGTTGGGTTAGTCCTGTTGCCCACAGTTTAAGAAGGGATCCCTATCCAGAAAAGCACTTCAACACGTGATAATGGTTAAGCGTGTGCTTAAGTGCTTTTCTGAATCAGGGCCCGTATAAGGAAGCACTTCTAGCAAATGTTTCCAGCTAGTTCAAATAATGGCTAACTTTTCCAGATATTAAATTTACCCTAAAATACATAAGCAGAACTCCTTCCAATATTGAAAAGCCTCGCTGAATTCTTCCCTTCAAACAATTGTTTGGAGGTTTTCTCTTTTATTGATATAAGGATTGATTCAAATTGCAAAAGAAAAAATGTGTTTATGCAAATATTAAGTGCCTGAAAACTACACCACAGCTGTTTAGCTTTTGGATGAAAGCCTTGGCTTGTTGTGTAAGATGCATCAGCATCTATGAGACTTAGAAAACATACTTTGTTCCATGGTTATTTTAGTGGAAATACATGTTCCAAAATGTTCTCTTCCAGAACAAATTAAGATTTCTCTGCCTTTAACATTGTAAAAGTATGAAAAGCTTCTTGGCATATGTATTCCTTGTCAAAATGAATCTAGAATGAGATAGTAACAATGAGGAACAACAGTTTTGGGATAACTTATGACCTTAATATCTTGTAGCATGGGTTTGTGTCCTAATTAGGGGAAAACTAGAGCTGCAGTGAGTTTAGCCTGTCTGCAAGAGGTGGTCGTCCAGTGCAACAAACAGAATTGGATGATTTCATTTCATATGTAAACATTATAGATAAGAAAAGGAAGCCTCCTATGTTGCTTTTCGTCTTTTGTTGCATTAACTTCAGACCATGCATCATCTCTAATGAGCTTGATAAAGCATAGCAAGGAAAATATGCCATAATTCATCATGATTTCCATTTCAAAAGTGACAGCAAACTTCAGAAAAATAGTCCATTTTGCAACAAAAGAAAACCAACAAATGATAATGGAAAGAATATATCCTCAAATACAAAGTTAGTCTCCTCAGATCCCACTCCCATTATAGAAAAGAGGGCTTGGTTTTGTTAATGGTACCTGCAGATACTCTCTGGTTCGTCTAGTAAATAGAATATTTGATTTTTCTAGGTTTTCCATCTCAATAAATAAATAAGCAAATAAAAAAATAAAAGAAACAGAACCCCGAAATTTTATTGAGTAATAAGAGCTGGTATATGGAGAAAAGCAGGAACAGCATTTTAAATTGTTGGAAAATATAACATCAGATTTAATTCCTTCCCATTAAAAAGCTATGGTCCATGCTGCAATGGAAGGTATAAATAAACTGCTTTCAATAACAATAAAGGAGGAATCTGTATGTTTCAGGGAACTTTGAAGAATTTTTATTTGCTTGAGTGAATATCCAAACTATTTTTTTTTCTTTACTGTAGAACTGGATGCCTTAGCTATCACAGCCCTCATCATTTATATGCCTTATCTTTAATCTTTAAAATAATTTTGTTTCATACAGATGTGATGACAAGAGTATGTCATATTGCAATTTTGAGGTAAATGATCATCACAGAAAAGGGCATGCTGGTATAAGATCATGGCAGAGATGACCTTTGCAAGTCAGAAGACAGGTCAGCAACCTGCCCAGGGTGGCCTCCTGGATTGGGCTGAGCTGCTGCATCCCAACTTGGAGACAAAATTTGCCAAAAAGCTGGGAGATGCTGCCTCCCAAAAAGGCAAGATGCTGCTCTCTTGGGATATTGTTTGCTAAGAAACTGAGAAGTCACATCCCATTTTAACTGGGCTAATAGGTCAGATTTGTGGTTCTGTGCCTGAAACAGATAAGAGTAATTGTGGTCTCTGATGATATCTTTGCTGAAGACAGAGCAGGCATCCATTTTCTGTGAATACTTTGAAATACCCAATTAAAATTAACTGTTTGGAAAACACTAGTTTTTTACTAGTTGATTGATGAACTAGGGTATTGTTACAGAAATAGAAGAAACAGCAACGACCGGTGTCAAAATGAATTTATGTGAACCTTCTAATGAAAATTTCTCCAAAAATTGTACTCAGGATCATTCTTATGCAGTAGTTAATTAATGCATGGAACTCACTGCCACAAAATACTGTATCTTTGAGGCATGAGTTTAGCGGGATTAAAGGGATTTATTAAACACTTATATGGATAATGAGACCATCCGCAGTTACATTACACAGGATGAAACCATACATTAGGGATATAAACAATTATGCTTCAGGCCACAAGCCAACTACTGACTAATAGAGTTAAGGAGGAAAATCATTCCATAATTATCCAGGATTTTATGCACCTTTTCTAAAAGTTCTTGTACTGGCATTGTCATGAATGGGCTACTGCCTTACAGGAAATGTTGGAATACAGGAAATATAGGAAAAATAATGAAATTATGGTTTAATTTATGTCTAAAGATATAGTCTTATTTTCCCCGTTCTAAATTGTAATAATTATAGTCTTTTATAGAAAAAAATGGAGAACAGTAGACAAAAAGTTAATCCAAAACTTACTGAAGTTAATGAAGCAGGCCCTTTGCCTCCTCCCATGCATTAATTGAATATCATCAGTTGTCTGTGTCTTTTTAAAATGAGGATAAAAACCAAGGACATTACTTTAGCTGGTGCTACACCTTCTATTTGCATAATGGCATTATAATATGTTTAGCACTGATTTCTGAAGTTTTATTTTTCCATCCTAACACACTGTTGTTTTAATGGTACTGCGAGCATAGACTTGCACTGCTTTGTCTAAAAGGATGCTGATACACATTAACCCATCTTTGATAGGAATTTTCACACATTATCTGCAAAGGGCTTTGAAGTAATTAGAGTCTCTAAGAAGTAGTACTGATGCACCTGGCTAGAACTTGTAGTGCTCAGTAGACCCAAGACACTGTGCTTTTCATGCAGCCACTTTGCCTCCCTAAGGTAGTCCACAGAACATACCTCCTCGTGCTCTCATTTTCTGCTAGGGGCTAGACTCCATCCACAAGGAGCTGTGTCCTTCTCCTCCCAGCCAAAGAGGAGGCTCCTATAGCATCATAGAAGATAAAGCACAGCCCACAGAAGTGGAAAAAAATGCATGGGGCATGACTGACTTGCTTTGACTTATTTCAGGACCAAAATGTTTTGAGCAAAAAATTGCCTTAGACAAACAAATAAACAAACTAACATTTATTTATTTATTTATTTATTTATTTATTTATTTAATTTTTCCTATGCATGAAGCAATCTCAATATTCTCTGTCCATCAGGAGCATACACAATGCACTTTCCATGGAACTCAGGGTACAACAGCTTGGGAATTGTTCAGTCCTATCCCAAGCCTCTTTTGTAAGGAGTTCTTGCTGCAAAGAGGGCAAGAAGCCTGCAAGCATTGGGATCTCCCAGCTTTGTCCGTGATTTTCGTGGGCAGCCATAGGCTCTCAAGAAACAGTTGCTTACAAATTCCTGCGCACACTTGCTGACAGAAGGCCCGAGCACATGCACTAAATCTGATGCATCCAAAGAGTCTCAGTTTTGCAGTGCCCATAGATCATTGCTGTGCGGCTCATGTACTGCAACAGTGGGGACTGTCAGATGCTGCAAAAGTTGTGGGAATCCTAAATAAATACCCAAGTGTCTCAAATTCTGCCATGGTGAAAATTTGGGGTAGAAAAATTGGTTATGTCTGGGCAAACCCAACCCCATACTAAGTGGTTGCTGGTTCTCATCTGCTTCCTCCAGTGTCTTTTGTTCTTCAGGGAGGAAGATTTATGGGCTCTAGTTATTCTCTGCTTGTATTACAGGGGCATTGTAATGTCTCAACTGGTGTACCAGTACACAGAGGCAGAGGGCTGTGCAAATGATACACAGCCAAAAAAGCCCGTGCACCTGTATCGCTGGGGTCAGAATCAAAATCACTGAAGTCAGTGGAAAGACTCCAGAGACCTTGTCTATCAAGCAGAAGACACAACTATGACTTGAATTAAAGACAAAAAGCAATAATAAATAGGAAAACAATGGAAGTAGCAGGTGTTCAGCATCTTTGAAAGGCAGAAAAGCAAACTTTTATGTGGTAGCAGTGATTCTCTGCAATGAAACTGAAGTCTGTCAACATCCAGATATGTTTCACACTGTATGTTTGGCATCGCAACAGGTGGTTACTGCCAGATATACCAATGAAAAATATTGCAAATTTTTTAGCTATTGCATTAAGTCTTTCCACCAGATGAATTGGCTGCATTTGGCAGCAGTCAGTTGGTAAATAAAAAATGATCTAGAGTTCATAACTATTGTAGCCTTAAAAAGCCAGCTAAATAACATTGTTTTTCAGCAGTGACATTCCTCACCCAGAAGGGAAGTCCCAGAGAAATCAGAAAAGGATGAAAGCTCTGACAGTCAATAAATCTGGGCAATGTTGAATGAAATGGTTAAATAAGTAGGGAACTCATTATTAAAAATGTCCTTTAGCACCCTATTTACATTTAAAGAAGAGGACTGAGAAATGAGGTAAAGCTTCTGTACAAAGATAAATTTGGTAAAACCACTGTGTTAATGTCTAGGGGACTGCTTGTGTATACTCTAGGGCAGATTTTTTTTTTTTTTTTTTTTTTTTTCTTTTTTGTGCTCTGTCTGGTCTTTAACCTTCTGATTTTCCACTATGTTGCACAGCCCCAGTGGACAACTTCAGGCTGTTTTTACCTACAAATACAGCTTTGGCTAAGAATGAGGTTTCAAACTGCAGTCTGCTGGGATTTTTTTAAACAAAATTCCTTTTTCGCTGGAAATTTGCTGACTGCCCGAAAACGGAAACTGTTTGAGGAAAGATCAGTCTGGATGATTTTCCCACTTTGATAAGAATCTGGAAAGAGAAAAATAATATTGAAATTGCCAGCACATTCCTTTCTGCCATTTTCAGCAGAAAAGCAGCCCAACGCCAATACTGACACAAACAGTTCGACGTGATCAAAACAGCTGGTGTGATGGCCCACTTCCTGCTCATCTCCTGTTACAACCCCGTGATTCGTCCTTTTCTTTTTATCATTGCAGCCCCATTTTCCTCCTCACAGCCTTACCTGTGCTTCATAACCAAAATGAAGACTCTGTTCTGTACCACTTTTGGGGTATTTGCACCATATTTCTGCCCATTAAATACTTTTAACAAAGTATTTAAGTATGCCAGTCTGAGCTAACAATTTTAATGTGCTAGAACTTCTTTACAAATACATTAGAAGTAATTATCTACAGTATCAATTTATACTGATAATTTTCCAGCCCTATAAATCCAGGGAAGGAAGCGATAACATGACACACATCTTATATAGGGTTTTACCACCCTAAGGACCAGTTTTAAGGGAGACACCCAGTTTTTCTAAGCTGCAGCTTACCCCTTTGCTTGAACGGATGGGGTTGCCCTGGCAAAGCCTTATTGGTGTTTATTTCAAGCATTAAGTAACCTTGGGGAAGTCTTTTTCTTCCTTCTGCCGTTCTTTCGCCTGCTCACAAAGCAGGTTTCAGGTTTGGGCCTGCTGGTTGAGGGGAATGCTTAGCTCGCCTATTTAAAACACAACTGGATTTTGCTATTCAAATGTAGGAAACCTAATTACACATTGGTAAATTCTCTTCAGTCTACCAAACACAGAAAAAAAACAGTGACAGAAACTGAAAGGCCAAAAAAGAGAAAAGAGTCCCTAAGACCTAATGAATCCAAACTAAACACCTCTCCACAGAAATGTCAAACATTTCTCTTAGCACAAAACAAGGCTTAAAGAATTCCCTGCTTTTGTCTCTGGGCTAATTCCTTAAGCAGAGAGGGGGATTTTCTTCTGGGAGTGTTATTTCACAAAGAACTAAACAGCAAATAAACAAAAGACTCTCAAAGAGTGAGAGAGTATAAATAAAATTCATGACTCCTTAAAGAGTTTACACTGAAAGAATGTGGGGGATTATTTACAATTAAAGCATAGTCTGTGGAATACAGTTATTATTGCAAAAATGAATAAGAGGGTATTTCAGTTAGCTCACAATAAGGGTGCACCTGGGTCTTCTCCATTTGTTAAAATTGGAGAAAACTCCCTTGCCCTTGGAGTCATCTCTTTGGCCACTTTTAGCAAACTCTTTTTCCTATACCAGGCTGTGTAATCCAATTGAAAAAAGTTGTTTATGAAGTTGCAAATTATGTATGTTGTAGATGTTGAAAGTGCCAAAAGGAAAGGACAAAAACCAGAGGGAGCAACCCAGGAAAGCTAAGAGCTTCCCTCCTTTAAAGGAGAAAACAACAATAACAAACACACACACAAACAAAAACAAATAAAAGTTTCTCTGTTTTCCTGTGAAAAGTATACTTCAAATCCCCACCCCCTCAGCCAGTCATGCAGAAATGAAGAAAAAGCTTGCTACAAAGAGAAGTGTTTTTATACTGCAGGCCTCAAAAAACCAAAAAGTTTTTAGTTAAGTGAAAAGTAGCAAGCAAGAAAGAAAAAGTTTGAGGGAATCTCCCTTATTCCTAGCCAAGCAGAACATGAAACAATGGCATGGGTTAATAATGGAGACAAGGTTAGCTGAGGGATAAGATGAACGTGGAACAAATACAAGATTTCACTTCCAATAAATTAAGCAGACACAAATGAATGGTTATTAAGATAAAGAAGCATAGGTTGAAGAAGTCACTTGATTATAAATTATAGAGCAATTAGTCCTCTTTTCAGTGCTTTTTTTTTTTTTTTTTTTTTTTTTTTTTTTTGTCCTAAGCATTTTGTATGCTACAGCAAATGTGTCATAAAACAATGCTGATAATGGTGTTGTTGAAAGGCAAGGTACAGCAGCCAAAACCCATGTATAAATATATATATATATATGTGCATGCATTAATAGAGGTGTAAATGATGTATGGGTGCGTGTATTCATAGGGGTGTATGCATTTCTACATATGTACATCTGCATGGCTATGTGTGTCTGCCTACAGCATAAATATCACTAGGCACATCCATGTGCAGCCCTATTAATTCTTTAGAGATGTGATATATTAATATAAATTAAAAAAGAAATCTATACGAGTGTCATGGAATGTACTTTATCTATCTATCTGTCTATATTATGTCTCTCTGTCATGTTAAAAAGAAAGCCTTATAAGAGAGGTTAGGCCTTGGAGACTTATTTCATGTGCCTGAGTGACAGAGACAGAATTTAAAGCTTTGCTGAATTTGCAGCAAAGTTTTGATTGAGTCTTATCCTGCCATTCCTGTCTCGGCAAAATATCTGAAACATGTGGCTACACACTATTAAATGAACAGTATTTATTTTTAGCATCTGCTGCCCCTGACTCAAACTTTGCTACTAAGAAAATTCAGCTCTATGGAAAAGAATTTGAATTCCAGCTGGGCAGTTTTCAAAATAAGATGAAAAGTTAAGCAGGCAATTGGTGTGTATTTAGGGCTCAAAACACCTTGCCTCCTAAGAAGTCTTGAAGGAGTTAATCCCTTCTCAAGATAATCCACTAAAGAGCATCCTTCATTATGATGTTAAAAGCAAGGATCAGTGCTGGGGGAGTCTAACAATAGGACAGGGGTGCTTTTCAATCCCCATCACATTCTTCCCAGGTTAGAAACAGAAACTGCTGTTATTCCAGCAGAAAACCAGGACGGTTTCTCTCTTGGTGTTAAATATGCAGATTTAAAAAGGGAGGGGAAAGGAAGAAAAAAAAAAAAAAAAAAAAGCAATCGCTAATCCACTGCATTAACTAAACTTTTCTCTTATTGGGTATTCTTCTGCCAACCTTTCTAACTTTTACAACGTGGTGGATGTGGAAGGGCTGCATCGAAATAACTTACAACTCTACCAGAGATCAAAGAACTTTTGATAAGAGGCTTGTAAATAATTTCCTGGTAATAA
This sequence comes from Aythya ferina, assembly GCF_964211825.1. NCBI lineage: Eukaryota > Metazoa > Chordata > Aves > Anseriformes > Anatidae > Aythya > Aythya ferina. Next base: position 5,212,493 of record NC_140307.1, read on the forward strand.
CATGTGGGTAGAGAAAACCTGAAGCAAGTCAGTCTAACTCCACTGAATGAAAGGACGCTGCACTGCTTTACTCTGGGCAGGAATCTGACTTCCAATAAAACACACACCAAGCTGTTTTGTGCTGCTTTGTGTTACTGATGTGGCTAATTTTCCTGGTATTTAGCTTTTTTTTTTTTTTTTTTTTTTTTTTTTTTTAATACCGAGTATCCTGTTTTTAATTAATGAAAATATAGAGAAGTGTAAAAATACAGGGTTATTTTGTAGACCTTACAAAACTGTTTGAATATTACTCACACATAGACACACATGTACTCACACAGTTTAGTAATGACCAAATTCAAAAAGTTTTGCTAAAGTATCCAACTAGAAAAAATATAAAAATATTCATAAAGTGAGAGACTACATTTTTATTTTTAATACAGTAAGGGAGGAAGATTCAACCTTCAGAGACTGTAGTCAGAAAATGAAGAAAAAAAGCTATTACTTTGATAGCTGGCCATACAGCTGAATTAGGATATGATCCAAGTCCTGTAGATCTCCAACAACCACAACTGGTTTTTGGATCATGTCCTCAGAGTACAATAACAAGTTTTTGTAGCATGCATAATTGATGGTTTTTAAGGAATCTCATGTAAAACATGTTTCATTGTGCCTTGGAAATGTCACCTTAAGGAATTCTAGCCCCCATGTCAGGGCCAATGGAGACAACAATAATATTTCAGTCATGATAATTAAATGCTGTAAGCACCGTTATTTTCCTATTTGTTGTAATTCCAGCTAAGAAGGGCTTTGATTGAGACCTGGCAAGAAGTGGTTGAAAAATTTCTCTTCCAAAGGGGGAAGCTAAAAGAGCACATGACTCAGCTGCAGATAGTAATTTTGATTCTTTTGTCCAATATAATCAGCAGATGGGTGGTAGCTCCAACTCTCTGCTGAAGTCTGCAGCAACAGTGGCTGAAGACTTTCTGAGAAAGGGTCACTGCTCTTCCTTCTGAGGTTCATCATGCACCTCTTCATAGAGGACAGGCTTGCACCTCTCCTGGTGCACAGTCCTGTCATTTTACCAAAACAGAAGTGGGGCTGTATAATGGAAACACAGCTTGGTATTTGGAGCCATACACTTCCATAACACATCTCTTCACAGGAGAAAGATCATGGATGGACATGCTACAAAACATGTCTCTGCTGTATGCTGAGATTTCCATTGCTCCATGCAGCTGGAGCACAGGGCAGCACTTTTCTTCTTTCCATCATCTCCATGCAAGGTGGTTTTATGCTTAGCTAATTTGAAGGAGATGAGTTAAGTGAAAGTGCTTCTGTGCATCTGAGTGCATGGGACTTTTAATGGCTATTCCTTCTTGAAACTTTGTCCCTGATCTACAGCAAAGTGGAAGTGTGTGAAGTTGTGCTTTTGGTGAAGGGAGAGAAAATGTCAACTCCGCGTATGCTGCAGATGACTGTTAAATTTTAAGATGTTGCAAGGCTTTCTGCATGTGTCTGGAAGAGTAAAGTCTTGTCTGTTTGCGGTGAAGGCAAAGTCCCGGTGTTACTACAAATGCTGCATACTTGTGCCCTCCCTTGTCAAGTGTCATTGGAAGGGATTTCATCACTTCTTGCTAGTTGTGATTCTGAGGGATTTCACAGTTGTTCTGCTCTATCCCGGCAATCCCAGGGAGAAGTGAAATGCTGGAATTTCACCACTTGCTGAAGGAAGGGAAGCAACTATTGTGTATTTTCCTGCTGACCTTCTCTAGGCATGTGTGTGTTGACACAGGCAATCAAGGCCATCATTCTGCTGTCCACGCCATAATTTTGGATTTACTAGGGAGTGGTTGAGCCATCACTTCAAGTACTGTCACCTAGGTCAATGCCCATGGAAAGGAGTTGCTCAGCTTACAAATCTTTAGGGGAGGTGATGGGACTTGCATTTTGTAAGCATCATTTTTAAACCTTAACAATCCCAAATAAGCCATAGTTTTGAGGCAAAGGATACAGGTCTCAGAAATCCTGGGGTTATAACAAAGGTATGTTCTGGCTTTCTGACAAAAGGAGATAATTATGACACACTATATGTCTGTAAAAGTTGTTAAAGACCAAAGGTTCCAATAAAGATGAGTTCTTTGGTTAAAACCAGGCACTGAATAAACAGAGGGAAGGACACAACCTGAGTCCTTACAGGAGCCCGCTTTTGAAGTGGAGTCCATTTCAGGATAATAGGAATGGCTGATCCAATTCCTGTCCTTCAACTGCATTCAGTTTCTGGAATTAATTTATCAAGCTACATTTAAGGATTAAAAGATGGCGCCTGACATTATAGAACAAACCAGAAAACCCCAAAAACCCAAACAAAAAAACCTGTCACAATTCAGCAGAATTTGCAAAAGAAAAGGGGCTGTATGGGATAAAGGAAACCAGCCCAAAGTCCTCTTAGGTTGATGATCTCTTCAGGTCACGGTTCAAGTTATCTTGATTTTCAATTGTACCCACCCAAGTCTGTACTGCTTCTCCTTAGCCATTTTTTTAAGACTTTAAGTCGCTGCCTAAATGCTCTTCTCCTTAATGAGAATGGAACTGACTGGCTTTTATTAATGAATCCCATCTTTTGTGCATAGGTTTTAGTTTCTCTTTAACATCTTGAAAAGTCATTAATTTATTGCTAATTTAAAAGAAAAAGAGAGAGCGATCCTGTTGGTACGAATGAATACTTTTCCTTTGGTTGAACCAATAATTCAAGCTCCTGATTATACCAATTAAAGACCAATTTGAGGAAAGGCCTCCAGCACTGAGCTGCAGCTGCCAGTTAGCCACAAATTATGGGCCTTATATGTGGGTGGACATGAAACTCTTTCAGAGAGAAATAGATTGAGAAATAGGGAAACTATTGTAGGGATTTCAGCAGAAGGGGGACCTTAATTGGATACATTGCTTGAAGTCAATCAGAGATTCAGCTACTCTGTGGGCCTTTTGACTTCAAGACCCTTCTCTTTTTGTTCATGTACCTTCAGCTAGATTAATCACAGTGACTAAACAAGCAGAGATATTTTCATGGCCTTTTTTTTTTTTTTTTTTTTTTTGTTTTTTTTTTTTTGTGGCTGTGAAGAGGGGGCAGCCTATTCTACACTTCTACACTGAAATGACTGCTGAAGATGGTGAAAATGAGTGTGATGGTTTCAGTCTTGAAATTGCTTCTTTAGATACATTGAGTTAAAGATATACAAAAGTGATCTCACGATGAAAGCTTTTATTTGTTAATTTGATATTGGTGGATCCATTTTATTTATGAAATATGTTAATTGAAAATGCAACGAGATGATAAGTTTTCAGTATTGTTTTTCTATTAGAAGGGAAAGGAAAAACTCTCTTAAAAAATTTCTCAAACTATGGACCTGTATTGATCAAAAAGGGGAAAAATATGAGAAGCAGCAACAACCAGAACACTAGTGAGTCCTTGACACAATATGAGGTTTCAATGCTTGTGACCTAAAAGCAGAGTGAGTTAGTTGCCATTAGACTAGTGTATGTTATCTGAGTTCTATTGTTCTAGATTCCTTTTTCCAGCCCACAGAGAAAACTGGTGGCAGTGGTGGGATAAGAACAGTACTGTGCTTGGTCTCCAATCCTGTGCTAAATAGTTTAATTCTCTTAAAATATTAGAAATAAATACAAGTAGATACATGAAGTGGAACTTTTAGTAAAGAAATATTATAATAATTACGTATGCCTGTATATTTGTATATATATAAATATACATAAAGAAAATATTTACTTTTCAAGCTGTAGTGATCTACAAGAAAACTCATTGTTCGTGGTTTCTTGAAATCAACTTTAAGGTTTAAATACTCATTACTGGAAAACCAAAACATTTTCCCATAGCTCAGCTTAGACATAAACTCTATTTATGTGAACTCTAGAATTATGGATCCACTATATACCCAGTTATTCTGTTTTTCCATAACCCTAACTTTGATTTTTTTTTCCTATTCACATTGTTATAACTCAGGTTGATTAAGCCAATCAAAATTCTCAAAGTGGCCTGATCAAGAAGCTGAAATATCTATTTCTCAATTATTTTTGAGAGTTGTAACAAACTCTTAACTCTTTAATAGTTAAATTGAGATTTGCAAACTAAATGAGTCAAGAGGGTGGATACAGTGTCTGGAAAAAGATATTGAAAAAGGCCACTTGCTTCTATATAACTGATATAGAGCCTGTTCAATTCATTTTCACATCATGAAATTTATGGGCATTTATTTTGAATAGATGTAAGAATTGAGATATGTTTCCCATTTTGAATTAATGGGACCTCAAATAATCTTCAGTACTTTCTCCAGCTTGAAATTATCTGTTAAAAAAAGTAGGAAAGGCTTCTGTTCTAAATTTCCATATTTCAGTCAAACTTGCTAATTTTGTCCTGGTAAGGAAGTGGGATTAATAAAAGCTGTTTTTGATCCACCCAAATGGAGGAAGTTGTGGAAATGCTGCAGGAGAGTTTTGTCCTCCTGAAGGAAGAATTTGCTTTGTATAAATATGCTGCCTCAACTGCTTGATCTTTAGAGGCCTGTGTTGTGAGGATGTTACTCTGGTGATTTTGCAGTTATTGTGGTGATCATTCAGTATGGAAGCAATCATGAGTTTCCATCTCCACAATAACCAGATTCCAGTTTTTCTGCATAAATTTCTATTCTTAGGTCCTACTCCATATTTCATAAGAGATTTTCCTTCTGCTCCATAGTCTTTACATCTTAGGATTCTCTCCTAACTCTTGCTGCTGAAATACCAGATATTAAAAGAAATGTCACATTTGATTATTTTTGCCCTTAGTCACTGCTGCTTTCTTTGTGCCCCGTGCTCACCAGATCAGACAGAACTGGTAAAATCCAAAAAAGCTTCAGTTCAACAGGTGCACTAGAGAGCTGAGAGTCTACCACCCAAATTGTCCTGCAATGTGCTATCAGCTTTGATCCAAAATCTTTACTCTGTGGCAGGGAAAGGTAGTTTTGTGTTGTGTTAGCTGCACACCTGGCACACCCGCGCGTGGGCAGCAAAGCAAGCCAGCACATCTCATTGCAGAGAGGTAATTTCCTGTCGCCATACCTGAAGAAGCCCTGCCTCAGAAAAAGAATATTTTCTCCCCAAGAAATCGCACAATGCCCATGCTTAAGGAGCAACTTTTCAAGCATCTTGTTCTATACTAATTAATCTCTAAGCCTTAACATTTATCTCTCCAGTACACAGCATACATATCACTGTGAGCTTCAGTTCTGAAGTCTGATAAAACTAATAAACCAAAACTGCCAGAGGTGGCACATTAAACTGGTAAAATGGTTTTCATCTTAATTGGATATGAGCAGTGTTATCTCCAATAACCCCAGGATACTTCTAATTGGAGTTTTCTTTTCTGTTCCTTCTTCCCCCCAGACCCCCTCCTCCCCCCTTTCTTTTCCTTTATTTCTTTTTCTTTCCTTTTTAACACAGTTGTCATTGACCAGTGTTAATATTTGAAGACCCCCTCATCCAAGCCCCCCTGTTGGATTGAGATGTTTTCTGGAGCAAAAGTTAGCTGGATTTCAGTGCAGAGAGGAAGACATATTTGTATTCCATTAACAAAGGTGATTTTACGTGTGATATCATTGGAGATTTTAATAAGATAGAGTTATTGATGTTAGCTAATAATGTTTCGAAAGTTGGTTGTGTTCACTGCCCTGAGATTCACCTCGGGCCAGCAACTTCTCAATTTTCAGATGTTATTGCAAGACAATGGCTGTCATTGTTTAGGCTCAGATTGTAATTTTAGTGTAAATCTTGCCTTGGTTCTTTAGTAGGGTAAAATCATTTGTGGCGCTTCCTGCTAATTTTTAGACTCCTGTGAGAAGAATGCATATTAAAAATACTCAAATACTCAAATACCATGTATAATTAAAAGGCAGCTAGCTTTCTGCAGCTAATACCTTTTTGTTTTATTTGGCTCGGGTTACTAAGAAATCCTTATGTGGATGCGGAAATATTTGCACCGCTGAAGCTCACTTTTCATAGGGGAGACGCGGTGCAGTCAATAACGATGAGCTGTGTAGGGGACATTGCAAGACTGCTGCATGTATGAAACAATTTTTCCAAACTTCTGTTCACTGTTCTTCAGGATTCTCTTTCTCTTTTTGCTCTTTATTTTACACACGCAGCCCTGAATTAGCTATTCCACTACATCAATTTTACATTAAGTTTTTGTCATGCAAAATCAACTTCAATTTCTCTTTACACTGCACTTGTCTGGCAATACAGGTATGCTATTGGCTCCAGAAGAAATAAAAAGATAAAGAATTGAAAGAACTGAAAGGACAGGAGGTCTAAGAAAAAAGAATTGTATAAATAGCACGAACTACCTCATTTTTTCAACAGGGATTAAAACTTGAAGTCTGCATATGTTTTAAATGTGAGAAATTTTACTCCTGAGACATATTCAGGAAGATATAATTCATTTTCCTGCAGAACACACATGCACATACACTCACACACAATTGTGCACGTGATGAATTCAGTGCTGTTTCCTCCATCACACATGTTTTTAAGCAAATGTTATCAAGTTCACAATGGTTTTAACTTTTTCTATAGAATTAAAAGTATCTATTTGGAGCACATTAAAATATTAATGAAATGCAACAGAAACACTTCCCAGTATGAAAAAATCCATAAAAAAAAAACAATTACAATAAATAAAATTAGCACAAAGATCTGCTCAGTAATTTATATTTACCTTTCAGGCAATTAAATCAGCAATACCTGGCGTGTGGATTAGTAAGGATCAAAGGCCTTTCACAAAAGGAGTCTTTTATAGTATCAAAGACCCTGTGACATCATGTTTGCCTTTTATGCTGAATTAGATAATTGCAAATAATTGTAACTCTGAAAGACATTTGGTTTTATAAGAGATTTTTTTTTTCCCCCTTTGCAGGTCAGTGTGCAACACTTTGACCCGTCATAGTAGCAATAAAATCTTTGTTAGAAAGACAAAGAATATTACTTTCTCAACTAACAGCATGCATGATTACTTATGTCAATAGAGAGAGCAGAACAGAAACCTCATGATACACCAACCCTTAGAAGAGATTTTTTGGTGGGAATAAAATAACCATTTTTATTTATTTATTTATTTTTAATCTTCTTCTCTCTTTTTTTTTTTTTTCTTTTTTTTTTTCTTTCTTTCCTTTTTTTTTTTTTTTTTTTTTCTCAGCTTTCTCCAGGATTTACCACATCCCATGGTAACAGAAATATGAATTATAAATACATTAGGAAAGATACTCTACTCCTCATTCTTGTACTTGAATTTTCTTCCACACCTTTGCATTCTCATATTGCATTTAACCTCCTTGTAGCAGACTAGTCCAGTGTTTTTGTGCTTTCCGTGCTTGCTTACAGGACCCAGGCTGTGGAGGAGAGCCAAAATACAATAGGCTTGGTGTAAATCTTCAGAGTGTTAAGTGGAAAACTCAGCAATACATTTCAGTAGCAGATCTCTACACCTAACAGCCACAACATTAAGAGACAGCAAGATCTGACTCACATCCCCTACCCTACCCTACTGGCCCAGGAGACTTTGCTGCATGGGATATCTGCAGGGTTAGCTCTCAGTTGGTTTAGGGACACATAATATAACTCATGACATTTTTCACTTCTGGACAAATATAAGTAGTAACATGAATTTAACCTTTTGCCTTGCAATAAAAGTGAAAGAAAATATCCGGGCCATGGAAGTCAGCGGAAGTTTTACTGTCTGGCTTGCTGAGCCCAGAATTTCCACCGAAGCATAGTGAAAAAAAGGGCAATAAAGATTCCTGTGAGCTTGATGAATTCAAAATCTGTCTCTGTGGTTTATCAGGCTAATGAATTGCTCCTGGTTTTGCTGTCACCCCACCTCATGCTGGTGAGCAGCTGCCTTTGCCCTGCTTTCCATGGGTGGGGTGAGAGCTGGGGCATCAGTAATGCCAGCTTAAGGGAAAGTTTGTGAACTGTCAATCTGTCCTAGTGGTGTAGGATTCATGGAAGACAAGTCTTCCCCTTGCACATTAACACTATTTCTGATTTGCAGAAGTGCACATCAAATTTGGTTTTCACTGAAGAAAATGAGAAAGCAGGGAGGGACACAAATAACAGAACAAAAGCTGCAGAGCTGCAGACATCACCAGGTTGTTGTTACCTTTCCAAGTGTTGCCATGCTTCAATGCTGCCACAAGTTAGAGCCTGCCAAGTGGGTAGGAGACCAAAACAAGATACAGTTCTCATATGGCTCAGCTGTCTTGGGCCTGGAGGTCCATTAAGGACTGAAATCATCTGAGGAATGCCAAAACACCAGCAGGCAATAAAGATATATAAGAAATTTATAAGTGATTTCTTCTGGGATTAACTCATTTTAAATGCAGTATTAGATAGAAAAGCAGACTTGTAAGGTTGTAAAACAACACACAAATACGGAAAGGCATATCAGTACTGGCTATTGTTCACTTACAAAGATACTTGCCTCAGTATTAATGTGTGCTGGGACCACTGTGGGTCTCCTGTGATTATGTTCCTGGCTGCTGGGAATGCTTTAGTTTGGGTGGCTGTGGCTAAAATTAACCTGCTAGTTTTAACCAGCTATATGAACAGCAGTAGTAATTATATATTTGATGATAGAGAAGTGAAAGATTGTATTAGTTCACCAAAAATGTAGAGCCCATCTTAAGAGACGTAACTTCCATCAAGCACTCTTGAGAGTTTTAATAAACCCTGTGGCTCCATATGAGTTCTGAAACTTCGCATTTTAAATGTAACTGGGAAGCTGGACCGATCTGAAGTGAGGGGTCAGATCCTCAGGAGACCCTTCCCAACAACAATTACTCTGTGTTTTCTTGTAAGTGACTCTCATTGGCACTTGAATTTTGGGGTGTTCAAATTATTGTAGATGGATCCCTGTCTTGTTCACTCATTTCTAGTGAATAAGCTTGGGAAAATCCCCTTTCATTTTCACAAATGTCACCATCACCAAGGAAGCACATCGAAGCAGGCCACTGAAGGACTTAAGGATTTAAATTCTCATAAACTTAAAAGGCAGTTGGGCACCTAAGTAAGAATGCGGTTCCTAAATACCTTTATGGACCTGCTATGTTTCTGTTTAGCCAGCATGACTGAATCAACCTCCTTTTCCCTTATAGTCACATAAGTAAAATATACATATTTGACCTCCCCTTCTCTTCATCAGAGAAGTTTAATATATTTTTTTTTTTTGGTGTTTGACATCAGGAAGATTATATTTCATGCAGCTGTATTCAGAAGCCTACTGAAAAAAGCACTTTGTTTAGAGGATGTTTGTATTGCCATGTAAGCACAAAAATTTTCAAAATATTATTGTTGCTTCTTCTGCCCCAACTACAAAGTATGGAAATATGTATTTCCGTATTGGAAATTACTACTGGTCTATTTACCTTGGCAACCTGCTTCTATTAATGTTCGGCTTTTCACTGGAACTTGTCAAGCTTTAAAATATTGTGATAATTTTCCAATGTTATACCATCGGGTGCAGTAGAATTTCTCCTGGGCTGCAATTAGCCAACAGCTTATGTTAATTTTAATTAATTAACTTAGGTTGATAGTAATGCCATGTAATAAAACATTTTGCTCCATGTGAAACTTGTCCATCACATTTGTTTGTGACCTAAGTTAGTAATTATGTGTGCTTAAGTCAGTGGTAAATGGAAATAAAATGATGCGTCAAAGCCAAAATGAGGTAATTTATGTCAACTCAGTTGGTTGATAGTGTTATAAAGGTAAAAGACACTAGAGTGCTGGTTAGAAACTGGTCATTATTTTGTAATCCAAGGAATCTCTCATGATGCACATTCAGTACTAATCAAGACACCATTTTCTTGTGTGAAAAGACTGTCTTGGAGCACAATAAATCTAACTTAAACTCCAACTAATGTACAGGGTTCAGGAAGAAGGTTGACATTTGAATTAAGATGAAATTGCTGTAGTTTGGGTCTCCCTCAGCCTTTAAGATCTAAGTGATCAGCAAAAGTGAACATCAAGATTGTGACTAATCGTTGAATTAATTACAAAAGTAAATTGTTCAGGGGATTAGCTTTAATACCAATGCCTTACAGTGCAGTATGGAACCAGAAGATATATTTGCTTGTACAATATTTACAAAACATGCTGCTCTTCCATTCCAGGTGTGTTTTGGAAACAGGGGTCTTGGCTTCCACTGCTGTTTCATCTCACCCCACTAATAATTTTGAGAATTGCTTTTTACCTCAGAACCTGAATTTTAATTTAAAGATTAACTTCCTTCTGCTTTCTTTCAGTTTGACACTTGTATTTTTCAACATTGCCTTTGGTACTAGTATAAAAAGTAATTTGTTTTCTGTATTTTTGCAACTTAAACCAAACTAACTAATTAGGTAAATGTTCAACTATTCTGACTTGCTTTTAATGTGCAGGTTTCCAAGACTTAGAAAACCCAACAACCTCAGCAAATGAAAGCAAGAACACAAACAAATTCCCCCTGTGGATATCTGCATTTTTTTTTTCCTCTAAATGATTCAGCTTTACTTTTCTCTTGATGGAAAAAAGGACTGATTAAAGAAACTGATGATGTTACTCAGACCACCTCTTCAGGCAGCATGACAAGGCCAGTCATAGTACAGCATTGTTATTTGAGTGACTTCCACTGGACCTTCTCACAAAGAAAAATAACAGTTTTTTACTCAAACTTGTATCCGATTGTTGTGGTCCTTCTCCCACATAAGTCTTCTTGAGCAGATGTCAACATGTAAAAGTGTCTTTGATCAAAGGCCAGTTCATTTCAATATAGCAAGTATTAATTCCCCTCATATTAGAAAAAAGCTGCTAGCTGAAATTCAGATGTACTGTCATGGACATTTTATGTCCGGTCCTGGAGAGAGCATAGGAAGCCAATGACAGCAAATAATGTAACTATCATCATCTTAATATGTTAGAATCACAGAAAGATGTCTTTTTATTTATACTTTGTCAAATTTATTTTTTTTGTTTTGAATCAGTGCTTAAAATTTTCCCTGATGTGAAACTGTGTGGCTCTCTGAGGGTTTGAATCATTTAATGCTTTCTGAATAGAATTGAATTCTAAAAAAAAAATGCTATTTGGGAAAACAAACAAACAAACAAAAAACAAAACAAAACAACAACAAACAAAACTCAAACATTTAATCTAGAAAATGTAATTTTTAATTTTTGCTTTTTTTTCACATTAAATAAATTGATCTTTTCCAAGAGTGGATAAACTCTTAATAAATCTCCCTTCTTAAGATAAAATGATATTTCTTGAATTTTTTTCCTTAAAGAAAGAGCCTTTAACTGTACAGCTTTTTCATTTCAATAATTTCAGCAAGTTGATATACTCTTACATACCAAACAAATTCAAAATGAATTCTTGTCTTGTGATTGCCAAATAGAGAAATAGCAATTTGGGACTTAGATTTTTTTGTTTGGTTGGTTGGTTGCTTATTATTATCATTTCATTATCCTGATATTTAGAAGCTGCATTTCTTACTGGAAAATCATTCAAATGGAAAATTCTTGCTGGACTCTGCTTCTTGCAGATTGGGAAACACGTATAAACTTGTGCTGCAGAATGGAAACCTGCAGCGTGGGATCTCTTGAGTAGGTCTTATAAGAAGAGCTATGACTGATTATTATGCTAATATTAACTTCCAATTGTTAATGAACCTTTCATTTTGAAGGATCCCCAAACACTTTACAGACCACAGAGATCTCTCCCGCTCCCACTGAAACGCGGCCAGCCCTCCTGGCCATTCTTTGGGACTTGGTGTTACTCAATGGTAGAAAATAACCTCTGCCCACCACTACACCGGGAATGTTTAGAAACGCAAAAAGTAATTATGAAGTTGGACTGCAGCCAAGGCACCGGTTCTGACGCTCTTGTTCTCATGAGCAAAAACTCCTACGGTGTCTTGAAGTGGCCGCAAGTCGGAGCGCGGGGCTGGGGTTGGATCAGAAGCAGGGAGACACTGGCAGCACTCGGCTTCTCAGGGACAGCAGGAGCTGCTGCTTCCCTGCTGGGTGCCTCCTCACAGCCCTAGCCCTCTGAGACTTTCACACTGCAAACTGGGCTGATGGACCCCTGACCACCTGATAAAACCGCCTATGGTTACAGAGAGATGTGTGGATGACCACCATATTAAGCTTCAGTTAGGCATGTGCACAGAAAACACTGATCTTTCAAGCATGTCCTTCAGTTTGGGATGTTGATGGTGTTTTCCTGTGCTGTTTTGAAATTTGGTCTTTTTTTTTTTTTTTTTTTAATTTTATTTTTTACATGCATACTGGAAGTTTACCTCAAATATGTATGTATTTCCCTCTACCAAATATTTCAAACTGTATGCGGAACACAGCTGCATTCCTCCCATTCCTAATGGCATATTTTATGAAAAACTGTCAAACAAACTGATGCTCTTAACTTTCAAAAGATTCAGTTTCTAATCATCTAACTGAGGTAATAAAAGGAGCCAAGATTTCATAGCAAGGTACATTCCCCCTAATTGATACTAATTTAAATTAACTTGTGTTTACTGTAAGTGTTCTTGCTGCATGAATTGTGCTTCTGCTATAGAGGCAGCAATGGTTTTAGTGACAAAAGGAAATGCTGCCTTTTTGGTACTTTTATTTGGAGTTTCAAGTCCATAAAAGTGACTTTATAAATTCAAAAATAAATCCATCAATTTCTATGAATGACTATAGTTAATGAGCATGCAGAAGTTGTTCTGGAATTAAAGAGGCATTATTGCTTTGTTTTAAAGGCCTTAAATTTAAGCTCTGTTAACAAAAAGATGTGAAGGAAGTGTCTGCATTTTAACTGATCCTGCAGAGTGCTGGAAACTTTGATGCAGTAGTGTAATGCTAGGTGTCTTCGGCACTTAAAGGACTACTTTCAGGGTCTGAGTAGGACCAAACACTGTGGGTACAAAGGCAGAAGGACTGACATCTGACCTGGGCTGATGGGCTGTGCTATCTTCTTTGGGCACTGATTTGGTAGAGTGCTTAAACATCTGTTTAATTTTCACCAGACAAGGAGATCTAGTAGACTATTTACACGTCTAAAGTTTATCACCTGGCAGATCTGGGGCTTTATGGGTTCCTGTTGGGAATGTGACCTGAGTGACGACTTCAGGAAAGGGACCCAGGATTTCAGTTCAGCTCTTGGTCACAAATCAGGGCTGTTAATGGAAAATGTTGATTTAAGAAGAGGTGGGAAACAAAACTACAGTAAGACAGCGTCCAGCAAAGCAACTTATTTCAGAGCAAGACAGAAAAGATGGCAAAAGATGAGGGCCATCACCCCGTGTGCTGTAGTGCCCTGGCCGGATCCTTGCCAACTGTAGATCTTTTCTCTCCAGGGGCTGGTCTGAACCTCCGCAAGACCTCTGCCTGACCCCAGCCCCATGTCACGGCACCGCACGGCTGCCTTGACAGCATTGCAGCTTTCTGGCTTATTTTAAGTCCTGTTGGAATCTCCCCCATCCTTTAGCAAACCAGGGCAGGCTGACCTCTAAGCCACATAAGCTGAGCACAAGTTAAAGAAAAAGCCCAGAATTTCTCCTTCCTGAATCGCGCCGCTGCCAATGAGCTTTAATGTTTAATTGGATGACCAGGTTTTAAAAAGCACATTCTTTTAACCCAGCCGGGGACTCTGCCTGCCCCAACCCCTGCCCACCAGCAGCCTCACTCCAGTTATCAAAGTGTCATTAGCAGAGACAGCTGCCTGTAAACAACAGGAATGTCAACACAACCGTCTCGGTCAACAGGAATTTAACTTTAATCTGTTCATTACTTAAAGATACATCATCCCCTCTCGGCGCTGTTATCTGCATCACTTTCAGACAAAGGCGGAGAACAAATTGACAGCAGGAGGGGGGGGGACACAGCACTGCCCCCTTGGGTCCTGCCTCATCCAGGCCGGTTCTGGTCCTGATTTCCAGCTTCCCCCATGCATGTATATATACTTCACTTTCTGGCTTGCGGGTGAGGGGGGTCAGGAGTTCCTTGTTTAGCTGGAAACAGATACTACATATTTATAAATGTAAACTTGGCGGGCTGCCAGGCTCCTGCATTTAAGTGATTAACAAATGTTTCCCTTCAAGTGGACACCTCTTGCTCTAAATATATTTGACAAGAATGTAAAGAGTCAACTGGAGGGTAGAAAGGGCATACCGCAAGCATTTGCAGCAGAGACTGCCAGGAGGAGGAGGAGGAGGAGGAGGAGGAGGAGGCCGGGGCTCCTCTGGCCGGCGTTTGCCGGGTGCCAGCTGAGTTCGCGGTGCAGGCGGGCAGGCTGCCAGCGCGCCGCGGCCTCCCTGCTGTTTAACGACAATGGATTTACTGCTTCTCTGCATATTGGTGTTATTTTGTGTAAACAAGGTTAACGCTCCTTTTAAATTAAATATACCACCTGGTGACTGAACGCCTGACCTTGGCAGCCGTCTTCCACCTGGGCTCCAAAAAGGGTGGATACCCCAGCTGTGCTGCCGGCCCTTCCCACCCGCTCTGTTCCTAATGCCTTGTCCCCTAAAGGAGGGAGGTCTGTGCAGTGCAGTGCACTTTTGAGGCTGATCCCACCTCCAGATGCATAGGACATCCAGGAATAGGAAGCTGTTACTTATGGTTAAGGTTATTCTTGCCTAACCTGCTTCGTGCGTTATTCTCACCCACTCTGGACCTGTAATTTCCCTCCTGCTTTCCCCCCGAATAGTTTTCTTAACCAAAATGCATTTGATCTTCCTGGATTCCTCTTTTGTCCTCAGCCAGAAGAGACGTTTTTGACCCCAGTCCACTCTTCCCCTTCAAGGTGGGGTGGGCAGACACAAGAAGCTCTCCCTCTTCCCTTCCCAAATGGCAATCTGGAAAAGCAAAGCATTCTTACTTTTGCCAAGCATAGCTCAGCTTTTTTTTTTGCTTCTAAAGTGTCCTCTGCCACACAGATGCAACTGAAATGTTTCAAGAGCAGCTGATTCTGCCACCTCAGAAAAGTGCAGGTGCCTCTCCGTTAAGGGTGAAGTGATTCATCATTGTGTGTTAACATGAAAAATCTGTACTGGGAAAAAGATCTGAGTTTTTTATATTGGAATTAAGAGTCTAGAGCTCAATAACAGCAATCTGGTTTAGAAAACCCTCTTAAGACCTCTGTATACAGATTCTGTGGAAAACTGCTAGGGTGTTGCTATGTCCCCAAATGGGACCACCAAATCTCTGGTTCAAGGTGATTCCTGGGTGCATCCATGGAGACTTCCTGGCAGGATTTCTGCATCATCTTCTATTAGAGTAGTTCATCTCTCATAGTGTAATTTAGTGTCAGCATCTCCCTTTCAGCTCTCCAGTTTAAACGGAGATATGCAGATTTTTCTTCTCATGGATGACATCTCTTCCTAGCTGTGGGTAGATCAGTCCATACTTACTCTTCCCACAAATCCCTGGAGCGTGCCCACTCCTGTCTGAGTTTTTTGTTAAGTGTTGGATCACGGTGGTATCCTTTGGCAACAAAATCACCTAACTATTTGAATAAAATGTACTCCTCTTTATTTATTTTATCTCTGCTGCTTTCAGTTGTATTGGCTCTTCCCTACTTATGCTATGAGAAAAGTGGAGTTGAAGAGTATTCTATTTTTTCCCTGGAAACTTTAATAATTTTAAACAAACTTTTAAATATCCAGATAAGACCACTCGGTTGGCTAATGAAAATAGAGATGATGGGAAGTCATCTGAGAGACTTTATTTAGACTAATAGTGATAAGCCTTGTTTTTAAAAAGAAAGTCCAGACAGATAGGTACAAAATATGTGAAAAAATATGCTATAAATATGTATTCTAAATACAGACTTTCTTCAGATTTTTTTTTTTTTGGAAAGAATTCTCCTTTTCAGCAGCTGAGACAGAGCACGTTTTCTGTTTTACAGAAAAAATGCCGCACATTTAGTGGTGAATGCTTCAAGTTTTAGTCCATGGATGTTGCTCTGCTTGTAGGCAGCGTGCCTGTTACTAGTCAAAAGGTTATTTCAGTACTAGGAGAAGTGATAGAGTTTTAAGTGAGGAACAAAAAGCAGAGTTTTTCAGAGGGCTGTCATGTTGTACAGAAAAGGCTAGTCTAATTAAACTATCATTGCAAAGTCCCCAGAGTCCCTAGACTCTTCTTTTGCTCTTAGCTGGAGTTTGGATTCGGTACTCCAAGAAATGCAGTCTCTGTGTTTCAAGGCTTGGTCTTACAAAGAGCCCCTTGTTATCTGCAAGAGTGCGGTAGTGTCAGTCCTGCCTGGACCACACAGTGACTGAGCTGGGGTCTCTGGGTGATAACTTAAACCCATGTACTCCCTCCTGTCTGAATTCTCTTGGACTTCTCCCTCCATAGTCTTACAGAGCAGAACTGCTTTTATTGAAGTCTTCTGATGTCCTTTGCCTGCTTCCAGAAGCTGTTCACTAAAGAACTCGCCTTCTGTTTCTCCAAAAGCTGGAACTGAAAATGGTTCTGCCATCAAGTGTCAGCACTGTTGTAGGAACAAGAAAACATTAAGATCATACTGAATTCAGCCAGGTACAATAACAAATGCTGGAACCTTCAGAAAAATGCTGGTGTCAGTCAGTTTTGGAGTAACTTGTCTTTATGACAAGTTTTTCCTGTAGGTCTGTCACTTTGTGTTAGGTTTACAATGGGTGCACCTGAACTGATACACACATGAAAGTTTAGGTATCCTGGGCTTCTTAGGGTACAAACCAGACATTGAACAGAATACAAGTCTTGTAGGTGTGACAAGGAGCACTGCTACTTGACAATGTGATATTATAAATTATAAAACATCATTATAGAAAAACTCATTATATATTATATATTATATAAAAACTCATTATAAAACATCAGAGAAGTAAATAATTGGAAAAAAAAAGTTATTTAAATTAGTAAACAGAGCTGGCACACGAACAAATGGGATAAACTGATTGTGAATAAATCTAAGTTACAAATTAGAAGAAGATTTCTAGTCAATGGAAGACTGACACTTGAATAGCCTTCTAATAGGCACAGTTAAGGCAAATAATGAAACTAGTTTTAACTTGGAGTTCAATGCATTTATAAATGGGATTATACAATGTAGTGGCATAACGGAGAACTGGGTTAACTGACCTTGGAAGTTCTTTTCAGTCTTATGCTACATTCTTTCTCCTATTAATTGTGTGGCATTAACCTTCAACAGGATCTTCTTTTTTTTTTTCAGCTTTCATTTCTAACTTATCCCAACTTCACAAAATGGCCTGAAATAATTTTTCATTTCTGGCATGGAATTTATTATTATTATTATTATTATTATTATTATTATTATTATTATTATTATTATTAACAATAACAACAACAACAATAATAATAATAATAATAATAATAATAATAATAATAATAATTTTCCCCTCAAAACAAACAAACAAAATCTTTAGAGTGAAATGGTCCAGGAATGTTGCAGAAAAAAATTGTTGTTCTGCTCATGCATTATAGACCAGTTTCATGGAAAAGATTTAGTGTTTCCATCTCTGGAGGGTGGGAATGAAACTTGGCAGGGTGGTTCTCTTTGTGCAATTTGCTGCCCTATGGAAAATTTGCCCCAGTTTTCATCCAGTTTCTAAGCTTCTAGAAAAAAAAAAAAAAAAAAAAAGGTCATGCATGGTCGGAAGAAACTTGCTGGAGCTTGGTAGCCTCATTTTCTGAAAGTGCATGCACTGAACATGTGCCAGCTCTGGTATGTATAACCAGATTGCATATGTACTCTGACCAAGGAGAGCGTGAGCCTGTTCGTGTCTGGGATAGGAGAGTCTGAGCTTGACTTCAGCTGAACATTACTCCTCCCCTCTGCTGAGAGAGGCTGTGATGCCAGAACTGAGAGCAGAGATAATTTCCTTGTGGCTTAATTCGTCCCAGCTGGAGCTCATGCTGTGTGGAGGACAATGAGGAATGGACACCCATAATTTTGACATTTCCTAAATTTTATTGTGGAACCATCAGGAGTGAGCCAGGAAGGGACCTCAGGAGATTATCTAGTCCTTTTCTATGCTAGGGTAGGATAAGCAATGGTTTGGGCAGTGCTTGCCTGTGCTTCTTTGTCTTAGCAGCCTCTAGGGTTGCAGGTCCTTAAGTGGTCTATCCTAACACACAATAGTATTTAAGTTCCTAAAATGTTCATTTATATATACCTTAAATCTTGTTAGCCAGAGTGGGCTTGTAGAAGAGGTTATCATTTTCATCCTTACTTTTAGTTTTGTATTTTTGAAGAATGCTACCATTTCTTTCCTCCTCCTCTTATTGAGACTTGAGCAAAATTAAATCCTCAGTTTTTCCATGTTGGTCATGTTTCCTGGACTTCTCCTCTCTGCTGTTGCTGTCCAGGGGACCAGCATACCTGTTTGGTACAAACCTTTCTTACATTACAGTACAAAAGTGAGACACCATTCCCACTTCTGGTACCATGCCAGTGTTAAGTGGAGCTGAGGAGAATCATCAGGTGTTCTACAGGTTGCACATTATTCCAGTAGGACATTTACTTTTTATTTATTTATTTTTCAGTATCCTAACATAGTCGATTGAAACATAATTCATTATCAGCTATGTCTCCTAGATCATCTTCCACAGAAATGCTACCCATTTTACCTGCAGGTTGTAGCACTTTAAAATAACCCCTGTTGAACTACATGTTAGTTTATTTAAAACCATTCCTCCAATTAACCAAGATCATTTTGTCTTTATGCTGCTCTTAAATCTGTCTGAAAATCCCGCTGTTTGATATCCTCTCCTGGTTGGATAACTGTATTATCTCTTCCATTAGAAAGTTATTTGTGAAGTTTTGGGGACCTAACTTGGCAAGCTTTATGAACACAACATAAAATTGAGAAAGATTTGTTGAGATTTGTAAACAAGCTAATAAATACAGTCACTCATGTCCCTGATGTTGGAAACTTATAAACACTCTCTCACACACAGACACGTACACACAGTGCTTCTTGGCAAAAGGATGGCAAAGCGACTTTTAAGTATACACACAGAGTATGTTGGAATCAGGGCAGCGCTGCTCTCATTCAGCTTTTCTTATCTTCTGTGCTGTTCTGCAGTGGAATAATGCCAGTTAACAAGGCTTGGGAAAACAAGAAAACTTGAATAAAATGTAGTGGGTCTGTGGGGATTTCTCCTCATGTATTGTGTTCCAGTTTCACTCCCTCTTCCTCTTCCCTTGCTTTTTCTTGCCTTGTATTACTTCATGTGTGTGTATCTGTATGTGTGTGTCCATGCCAGCTAGATGCCAGCAGAAACCAAATAAAAAAATAATTGTTAATTTGATCATTCTTTCTGTCTGTGTTCCTCTCTGAAGTTCCTATTGTTTCTGATAATTCTGTTGCCGTGAGGGCTGGATTTTTGCCAGCTGGGTGCCAAAAGCCAGTGAAAATAAATAGATACATACTAGGGATTGTGGAGATTAAAATACCTACCGTTCTGAATTACCCAGGGGTAATTTAGAAATACCAGTTTGTTAAAGGTACCTGATCCACTTTTGTTACCCACAAGATTACTTATGAATGAACCAAAGGAGAGAGATTTTTTAAATCCTTGATTAATAGTATATGCCTATCTCTTTTCTGAAAATATGAATGTAGTGAAAAACAGATATTTTCAGTGACTCACAAAGAGAAATGGAAAATCAGTAGTAGGGCAATATATACCTCTGTTTTTGAAAACTGGTTAGCTTTCTTAAAAAGAGAAAAAGAGGAGAGGAGAGGAGAGGAGAGGAGAGGAGAGGAGAGGAGAGGAGAGGAGAGGAGAGGAGAGGAGAGGAGAGGAGAGGAGAGGAGAGGAGAGGAGAGGAGAGGAGAGGAGAGGAGAGGAGAGGAGAGGAGAGGAGAGGAGAGGAGAGGAGAGGAGAGGAAAGGAAAGGAAAGGAAAGGAAAGGAAAGGAAAGGAAAGGAAAGGAAAGGAAAGGAAAGGAAAGGAAAGGAAAGGAAAGGAAAGGAAAGGAAAGGAAAGGAAAGGAAAGGAAAGGAAAGGAAAGGGCAATTTTCCCCTTGAAGTTGGACTATACAATCTCACCTTGTACATGCTCATTAACAGGTTGACCACTTGTCTCAATAAGACCAGTCTATACCAGTGAATAAACATTTCCCTCTTTTCCATATCCCTGGGCAAAACCAAAGTTCTGGAGCTAAGATTTTGTACTTAACTATAAGATAGTTAAGTGGATTTTTCTTTAATAAGATTAAACAGAGCATGTATTTATCTGATCCAGGTAATGTGAAGTGAGAAGACAAAAGAAATAACTACAGGGAAAAGGATCAGTTTAAGGAAAAGAATAAACAGAGACAGGAGTTTAACTTTTTTGGTACTGTTGTGGTATATTAATCTCTGTCTCAAACATGCTGATAATTTGTGGAAAAAAAATCAGTTTATTGCTGAGATCTTCCAAAGGCAATAAGATACAAAAAATATTGCTAAGAAGCACAATGAAAGACTACAGTGCTATATGTACTGCTTCATTATAAGGCAAACTCTGTTTGTCTTGACAGCAATTACAGTAATCAAGTTTAAGTAATTTAAAGTTCCCATCTTTCAGTAACTGCTTTTTTTTTTTTAATCAGCAGATGAATGAAGTCAGAGTATTTTGCCTAGGCTTTCAGTATAAACAGGTGTTTTGGACTAAAATTAAAATATGTATTGACAACAAAAGAAGTAGACTTCTGGGAAATATGTTTATTCCCTGTATATGAACAAAAGTTGTGGAAACATCCATTGCTAGATGTTGCCACAGCACTACAGAAAGAGGCATACAGCATCATTTTGTCTGGGCAAGAGATGGCCTTCATGACTGATTGGGTTTTTAATTTCTTAGTTCTATCACTCCTTTCTCCACTGCCTATTAGAACAATCCTTTCAAATATTTCTCCTGGAGAAAAATATCGCCAAGACAAATCAGCCTTGTGAAGAGTAATGGCTACCCTAATCAGATTCTCTTTTGTGTTTCTTACAAGGGCCACAGGTTCCCAAGGATTATATGGCAACAGCAGAATAGCAGAACAATGGGCAAGTTTAAGATCAGATGCTTCCTCTATTGTTTCCAAAGCAAACAGTTCCAGGAAGCATGCTGTTCCCTGCATTAGAGCTCTGTAGAAAGACCTTATTACACTAAGTATACTACAGAAGATACAGAAGCAGATCAATATGTGGCTAAGTGTTTTAGCCTTACTTTTATTATGTTTGACAGTGATGACAACATTGTATGTATGTCCCATATAAGATGACTAATGTGTGTACATGTGTGAACCCCTGGCACAAACAAGTTTTCCCATAAACTTTTAGGGAAGAGCAAACTCCCTGAGAGCAGATCAGGATATGGATTGAATATTAAAAAAATAAAAATAATAATAATAAAAAAAAAAGAATCAAACAAAACACAAAGTACTTTCAAGTCTTATGGGAAGCTACAATGGCACCAATGTCTGAAAACATCTTTCACAAGTGGTTTCAATCCAGAATGATTTCCAGGAAATGCTTGTCTTGAGTTGTGCTACAAAATGTGTCATCAGGATGTTTCTGTGTTCCTGACCCAAAGTAGGGCGAAGAACACTGCAAGGCAACGTGAAAAATTAAGGAAATGAGACAAGAACTTTTTATGTGAGTAGACCGTTTTCCCATGGGAGAAGATTCCCTCCAACACACCAGAAGTGAACCAACCAAACATAAGCCATTTTTCTGTAGATAGCTCAGTCTCTGTAGTAGGCCAGCAGCCAGATGAGGGGTTTTAAAGAAGAGTTATGGTAGTTATAAAGAGGGAAAAAATTTGCAAACACTGATAATAATACTCCTACACAGGAGGGTTTGAGCCAGTCACACTACTCCCCCCCTTTTCCAGTGAGATTCAGAGTTACATAGGAACAGGAGACTGTTTTGGCTGGGATTAGATAGCACAGATGGTACCAAAATGTGTAACACCTACCACAAGTTCTTTAGTTTCATATCATCTGCACAACAGTTCTTCTTGGCCTTTTAACAGTTCATTGAATGGAGGGAGAAGAGAAAAAGACATGGGACAATTGCTGGAAATGTGCAGCAAGTGCTGTTTTATTTTAACTCTCGGGGAATCCATATAGGAGCATGTAGATAAGTTCATATAAAATCTTGCATATATCTTCTGTGAGATGGTGTGAAACTTCTCTTGGCTCTTCTCTTTCAAGAATCCCCAAAACTTGGCAAGTAAATCTCACAACACATTTGAGAATTACATCAGTAATCATTTTGCAGATACATACAATGAGCTACAGGAATTTTAACCAGTTTTCCCAGAACCACCAGAGGAGTTTGTAGCATAGGCGGCTCTTATCTCCATGGAGCTTCTTAGGAATCCCATGGACTTTGTTTTTCTACCCTGACATACATAGCACCAGCCTTTGGTTTTCTTCTCTGACTTTGTAGGTCTTCTACATGATTTACAATAAAAAGCTCTCTTCCTGTCCTAATTTTTCAAATGCATGCTATTGCAGCAATTTATCTACAGCTTCTGATTCCAGGAATATTTTACTGCCGATTCTGGTGTCCTGCTTTATTCAATCTCTCTAGTTGTTACCTGCCCCTACAAAAGAGTCTCATTTTCTGTGATTTTAATAGGTTTTCCAGGGGTCCAGAAGAAAGAGAATAGAAAATATAACTCTTTCTTAGAGAGAGAAATACAAAAATTTCTAAACACAGGCACTGAGGTGCTAGTGTGATGGGCATACTGGAAATAATGAGACTTTCAGGTTGAGATTTTCTAGGTTGCCTATTTAATTGCAGTACCTACTCAACACTCCTAGATAGTTTTGAAAGATTCACTGTAATGTTATTTGATTTAACAATTAGGCTGAAAGCATGGAGCGTTCCCTGAGAACTAACTAGGAAGAGCTGATGGCCTAAATCCTCTATCTTTTGAATACCGAAGCACACAATTTAAAAGCATTTGAGATTTTTTCCCTAACTAATGAGAGACCTTTAGCTATGCAGAGTAAAGGAAGGAACTGGGTCTCCAGATTAAATGGAGAACTCTCTGCCTTAGGACTTCTAAGATGGCTAATGCTCAGGGAAGGATTCCTCTCACCACATTTGCAGTGAGCTCCCTGTTGAGATACACAATGAGCAACACAAATGTCATTGCATTGACTTCAGTATAGCTCACTGCAGAAGGACGTGGGCTGCTGGCTTGTTCTCATGCATACTTCTGAGGAACTTACATTTAGGATAATGATGAAACTTTAGTCAGAGGGTTCAGTTTGAAAATGTACCTGTGCAAAAGAAATTCACAATTTTAAAAGTGTCAGGAACAGAAAGCGGAACAGGGAGGCAGATGCAAGGTGTAATTCAAAGTCATTATACCACTTGCTGTAAATATTGTTTTCATAAAGCCAGCCTACTCATATTCTCAGATAACCCATCCTATTATTCTGGCAGCTACAGGACTCCTGAATCACACCTACTTGAACCTGAGGGATTAGAGGTTTTGCTCTTTAAATAGCATAGGTGCTGGGCTGACCACATTTTTCAGACCTCTTTGGAGAAGCAGAATTGATTTTTTTTTCCCCACTAAACAAAAAAATCATTCAGGGCCCAAAATAGACATAAGCGAGCCTCCTCCTTTTGTAATTGTGTTTTTGAAAATCAGACACGTAAAATCTTTTGTAGCTGTGGGCTCGAAACCTCTTTTGTGGAAACACTGGCGCACTGTAATTGGTTGAGTACTGCTATCCAGCCTGAGAGGGTGACCTTTCACACTCTGCCCTAAAAGAACACTATAGAAAGAGAGGTGGCGTAATCTGGGTTAAAGGCTTCTTACTAACATGTTGAGAGCTTGTTTCACACACACACAAACAGTTGCACGAAAGCCCCAGCCTGATGATAACTTAGCACTTTAGCATGGTGCTCTTGAGACAGCCCTCTTCTGAGAGAAAAAAGAAGGGCCCCTTAGTTGAAATGCAGGACTGGAGCTCTTCATAACCACCGGGCAACTGTTACGAGGGAAAAAGAAAGTTAAAAGAGATTGAGAACAAAAGGGGCTATCCTTGTTACAAGGCTATGGTTCTAGACCTGAAAAACTCCTCTCCCCTAATCTTTTTATTATTTTTCTCGGTATAGCCCCAGGTTTTGACAGTGAAATCTCTTGTCTTTCTGGGCAAGCGTATTCATCACCCTTTAAAAAATGTCTGTGGATCTGCTTTTTTTCATGAGCTCTTCAGGCATGGAGAAAGAGGAAGAAAGAAGGTGAATATTCCTTATTTGGTTAAGAAATGAAAAGAAGGATGGGATATTTCTAAAGCTGGGGAATGAGAGCCAAGATGTAGCTTAAACAGTATAAGGACTAAAAAATACTGTGCCATTATACTTAGCACATAGGAACAGGTGAAGATGTGCTTGCTTAGGTGGTGTGCAGACTTAAGACTTTTACATTTGATTTCGGAGGGACTGAAACCAACTATTCCAAGTCACCAGCACAGGCAAAGGTCCTGGGTGCCTCCTGTGCAGTGAGATCCCTCAGCTTGCAGAGCCCCCCTGGGGCTAGCCACGTACCGCGGGCTAGTGGGTAATGGTGACGCTTCTAGCACATCAGTGGTCCCCTCGCCTCTCCTTTTTTTAATGCTTTCTTCATCACTGATGAATATTTGTAACGGTTTATATGTATTTAGAGACATACAGGGAAGGGCATTTAACCCTGCAAATTTGTCAAGTTTTATTATGATACCTGAGGTTGTTCTTTCCCCTGTTGTTTTGCTGTTTGCTTGCTTACAGTTTCCCAATTATACGCCTTCCTGTGGCACAACTATCTCCTGCAGCTTATGTCTTTACATGTTATTTTTCCATCTTTTTCCTCCTCTAGGTTTTCTGTTCTTTATGTCCTGGC
Source organism: Aythya ferina (assembly GCF_964211825.1). NCBI lineage: Eukaryota > Metazoa > Chordata > Aves > Anseriformes > Anatidae > Aythya > Aythya ferina. The sequence goes on from NC_140307.1 coordinate 5,237,448, forward strand.
TTTCTTTCTTACAAATTCCCACATATTCAGCACAGTCACTCTATTGTTCCAAATTATTCCTGTATTAATATTGGATATATAGATTATGTTAATAAATTGTTACACACTCTCAGTGATATCAGTTAGAGAAAATAAAGGATATTTAGAAACTACCTTACTGCAGCTTCCTATCTAGTTATATCCCATATGATTTGCACAAGATAAAATGAGATAATAAATTTCTATATTTATCACAATATTATATTCTCTCATAAAGGATTTTCTTCTGATTAACAGTTAATAGGACCAGGGAGCACCAAAGCTGAAAGTCTAGTTTGACTGTGGAACTTATGGACCATAATAATCCTCCTTAAGTTCATGATATTGCATGTTAGGAAGTGCAAAGTGCCTGTGTTCTTTCTTTAGCATTTCTCTTTTTTTCGTTCCCTGCAGCAGAATTAAATTCTTTTAGCTGTGTCTACTTTTTTGATGCTGGTGACTCATGTCTCCAGTCTTCTTAATTCCCATTTTGACACTTTTTACTTCAAAATCTTTCAGAACCAGCAACTAAATTTACAACTGTCTCCTTCAGAGAGGAGCCACAGAGCTATAGTGAAGATTGCAACCACCAAATCATTTTGCTTTATCTTGGAAGGCCCCAGTGGTTGTCATCCAGGCTGGTGGACCTGCTCTGAAGAGGACCAACAGGACAACTGGCTTCTCAGAATCACAAAGTCTGATTCTAAACAAAGCAAATTCAACAGTGCTGAAGTTGAGTTTCTTGTGAGTTAAAACTTGACCTTTTTGCCTTTGGAGACTGAGGTTCAAGTTCCATTAATTTCCAGGGAAGAATATGTTTGATGAGTTCATCACAGCCTGTGGTGGGGATATTTTGTCCCAGCATGAAATCGCTGCACAATGCAGTGTGATTGGCAGCTGCTTCCTGAGGACGGCCTATGGCTGGGGCAGGGAAGGTTGCAGCTGCTAGTGCTGGAGAGTCATTGGCAGTCTGTGATGGGAAGGTGTCCACAATGTCCCTGTTAACCACATGGAACACTGGCTAGCCTTCCACATCCTTTGCTTTGGGGAGCACCCAATTTTTTGCCTCACACCTACATTTATGGAAATAAATTGCTTCACTCTTGACAGATAAACTAGCTCACTTATAGGAGCAATTTGGTATCTGAAATATATTTATAGATGCATCCAAACAAAATGTTTGAAGGAAAGATGCACAGAGAAATGCAATCATTAAATATAAAAGAAAAAAAGGATCAGGAAACTGCAAATTTTATTTCTAAACCCTTCCACCAGGAAAGGTTACAGAATTTAGGGAAATGAGCTGCAGCTGACATGCCTGACAAATAACTCTCATGGAATCTATAAAGTGAGTTTATTTGTGCCATCTTTTACAGGAAGGGCTGTGTGTGAGTTCTGTAGCATTGCCACTGGGGTTGCTGAAACACCCGGCTGGTGATCAACATTTTGGATGCTCATGAATAACCGGAATATGAGCACCTTAAGCACAAATTCAACAAAGGTTTTTTCAAGTTCATCATCACATATGAGATTGCATCATTCATAGTGGCATTTATAGCCATCAGTACTATACAACCCATGGTAACAGATGACATTGCACGCTGAAAGAGGCCGTGAAAGGTCTTTCATACTGTTTCCTGCTCCTAATGACAGCTTTTACTGCCAGTTAGGACAGAATCCAAACACATGAAGTCATGATAGCTGTAGGTGTTGATTTGGATATGAAAAGTATAACCTAGCTTATGCAGCAGTGATTAACAAAGAATTTTTTTTTTTTCGGTGCATGGACTATTTGCACAATACTAGGGAAAACTACAAGAGAGAATGGGCATGAGATAGGATGTTGCCCTGTTACCAACAATTTGATGTGCAAAAGTGTTTTGTGTTGAAGATGTGTTTAGACACCCACACACATAATCGTTTGGACATCATGCCCTTAGAGTCGATCCCAATTTACCATAGGAGAGTGTACATGTCTGTGGGACCTACAGATAATTTTCTAGGCTGGATGAAAGTGACATTTATCTCTCTTCTTATATGTGCTTTTGTTTGTGTGTCTATATTTCACATGTGTAATTTCATGTTTAGCCAAAACTTCCATGCCTATAGAAAACTCATCTACATTTTATACTTTTTGTTCATGAATTCATTCAGGAGTTTTATAAATAGTGATAATTTTAAAAAATAATACATCTGAAAGGCAGTAGCACTTTACGTATGAATGATCCTTTTCTCTTTTTCTTTTCCCTTGTTTGGGTATGCTTTCCTAAACACTTTTACCAAACCATGGCATTAACAGTACAAAAGTGAACATATACATATCCACGATATATGGTTACATCTTTTCCAGCTTATTGCTAACTGGAGGCCTTTAACAGTGCTGAAACATGATCTCTGCAGGGCAAACCTCTTGGTCAGTGCTGGCTGGGTCCTGCATTGCCTGCGGGTCTGCTGCTCCCCAGCCCAGCCTGGTGTTGATGGCTCGTGGCAGGGCGGTCTCACATTCCTGCTCGGAGTATAATGTGTGTGTGTGTGCATGCACGCGCGTGTGTGCAATAAGTAATATAGGGTAATCCCCTTCTGATGACAGAAGCTTCAAGTGGTTACAAGCAGCAGAGCTGCTTTCAGCTGCCTGAGGTAACTGTCTATAAGGTGCAAGGTAAAGAAATAATTAATTACCCTTACCGGGTAAAATGGGGGAAATGATATATGATAGTGTGCTTTTATTGCAAGTGCTTTGATTCAACGAGAGGCAGGGTTTTTGCTGAAAGACGTGTCAAGAAGTGGAAAGTTTTTCTGCAGTCAAAGGTTGAATTTAAGTAATCATCCAGGGCAATTTTACCCATATCAGATGTTTACAACTACAATGCATGTAGTTGCAGTAGGGAGGGAATGAAGTGAAAGATGGAAACAGAAAAACAACAACAACAACAACAACAACAAAAACAAGCCATCCCCTACATTGTGAACATGCACTCTTGCTGAGTAACCACATTCATAACGGAGTGGGAGTGATTTGCTCTGACAACACAAGACAGCTAATTTTGCTGAATTAACAACACTACTATAAGTGGGTGGAGGGGAAGAGAAAAACATTGATTCGTTATGGACATTCTCAGGAATATTAATTACCAGGTGTACAGAAGATGTGTGGTCTACGGTATAACAAAAAGTTTGGTTGTATGTTTCTGGTTTCTTGCTTAAGCAACTAAATGTCTAGAACAAAACTCATAAAGAACAAGAAACATTTATATTTTAGAATTAAAGCAGGCTTGCACTTGTCAGTTAAAGGAAACAAGCTAGAAGATTAATCTGGATTCCTTCCTCACTCTGAAGAAATGGGCATTTCACTAAGGGTCTAAATTAATGTAAACTTTTTTTTTTTTATTTCTCACTTTTCAGAAGACATGAGTCTGAGATCATTCTCCATTGCAAAGATTAATATTTTCAATGTAAACTGGAATATACCTGGAGAGCCCAGAGCTTCCAGCTGTTGTTTATGCTAATACTTAGAAAATCCCAGTGCCATTCTTTTAAAACAAAATTAATAATAATAAAAAGCCCTATTGAGTTAATTTTGTGGAATTATATTAATAAGCACAATTTGCACCATTCACGTTTACTTTGTGGTTTGTGGTGAGTTTGTAGAGGTTTTGTGAGCAAACCCAAATGTGGTGACAGCAAAACCTTTCCAAAGCACAGGCTTTTATGCTCTAAGCACAGAATTTCCTTTTGTGGTCATGTGTGACGCGGTTTTTGGATAATAAATGTCTGTAATAAGGTTTCCTTAGGTTCGCTCAAAGGGCCTATGCCTCTGTTTTTAATGGCCGCATTTGGAGGAGTTTCGGTTACATATTTCTTTTTTAAGAATTTGAGCACTTCTAACAGACAGCATTTAATTCCCCAGAGGCTGGTCCAGAGACACATTGCTCACTCACCACCTCTGACCACGGATATTAACAATACACCTCTGTATTATCTTGGCTGGCCGTGAGGACACAGCTTGATCTAGCAGAGGCACCTGAGTGAGGTGGCTGGAGGGGAGCTTGCTTCACGTGGTGCGATGGCCCATTGCACGTGCGGCAAAGCAGTGCTGAGCTTGCAAGGAAGGAGATGGAGGAGAGCAGTGCAGTGGGAGCACAGCTGCTGCTGTTCAGGCACTCTGTACCAGTAGCATGTGGACAGCAGAGGTTTTTCCAGCTTCATACTTCATAATTTCAGCCTCCTTAAATCTAAACTGGGGAGAGAAGAAATATCCCCCCTGTGACAGTCTAGAGCGTCTAAATGGATCCTATTTTTGTGGTGGAAGGGAGGGAAGAGGAAGGAACCGCATTTACTATAGAAACTGGTTTCTATTCATACATAATAAAAAAGCAGATGAAGTCCTGATCAAAAAAAAAAAAAAAAAAAAGCTGAAAGAGGAACCAATATGTTGCCAAATGCAAACCTACCGAAAAACCCCAACAAAAAGCCCAACAACCGAAAAAAACATGCCTTTTGTGAGGCACTCTTTGTAGCAAATCAGTAAAAGTTGATTCCTGTAATGAATTAAAATATTCCAAAAGCTTAAAGCTTCTATCGCAGTTGACCTTTAAGGCATGTAGCAGCAAAGAAGTTAATACACTTTGCACATGTTGCAGAGCAACAGGTGGTAGAAAAACCCATGCGGGCTCCTTGCATTCCTTACTTTTCAAACTGGTGGCCCCTGGTATTCTGGGATTTACACTACCTCCCCCAGGCTCTGACTGACAAGCTAATCGGTGTGCTGGGAAGCCCTAAGCTATTGATTCCACTGTAACAGAACACCTCCCAGTCAATGAAACTGCAATGAAATGCTTCAACAACGAAGAAAGGGAGGCATTAGGCTGTTGAGCAACTGGAAGAAATTTGCTTGTAGGTAGTGCGGCAGAAATGAAAAGGCTCTCGGGGGCACAAGCTTGAAAAGCCAGGTTATTAAAAAAGCCACAAAGCTGGAGTCTGGCTGAGTGGAGAAAAATAGTTATGGCTCAGTTAGGCGTATCTAAAAGGAGGAGGGAGGGGAACGCAGCTTTCAAAATTGCGTTAATCCCCCATGTACTTAATTTCTTTTCTTTTATGGCAGCTTGTAGTATAGCAACAAGTATTCAAGCAGTTAATAATTTTAAACAGTTTAGCTTTCCGTAGGCAATATATCTTTAGCCTTAATTAAAATTTTATTTTAGTAAGGGGAAAATATTAAAATGACATTCTGATCATCCTCTAAGATGGAAAATATATGATAATATGAATATTTTATTAGACAAACTATTATTAAACAGCTGGTGCAAAATCTTAGCCACTGATTAGGTGGGGTTGTTGGAAATGCAGGTCACTATTTCTTAATAATGGCCCAACAGCCTCCTGTTGGAATAACGACCACTGACATGAGAACTGCAAACACAGAAGAATCCAATATCTCTTACCATAATCCTAATATCTCCAGAACAGAATTACATACCCGCTGTGCCAGTCCTCTGGAAGTTTCTCATTTGGGGTTAAAAAGCATCGTTTCTATTCTTTTGGATTCTCTTATGTGGTAAAGCCTGTTTCATTTTTTTGTTTTATCACCTGATAAGGAGCTAGTCTTGACAAGCTGGCAGAATGTCGCTGCCAGCACAAAATACCCGTGTGCTCTTCGGGTACAACTCAGGTGCTGTGTCCATCCCGACCTGGATGAAGAGACATGCCCTTTGCTGTAGGATAGCTGAAGGGACAAGCATCAAAGGGTAAAACAGCTTGGCCACTTTAATTTGGGTGGGAGTCAGGGCAAGCTGTCAGAGCAAAGAGTTGAGGCTGGAATTTGCATCTGTCATTAATTCAGGAGCCTGGGTTTGCTGACCTTCAGGCAACGTCCAAGTCCTATTTGTTTACTCTGTGTTTTCCTGAGTAAGCTGTCAGGTTTTCTTTTGGAAAGTCCTCTCCCCCCCGTGTGGGATGATGAGTACAATAAAAAATGTGTAGGCCTTGATCGCACATGAGGCAAAGCTGTTATGTGCTTAGGCAGCTGGATTAATTTTTCAATGCCAATAAAGTGGCTGACATTGTATATAAACCCTGGAAAAAGTGGCCTTTTTGGAAATTTCCTTCCCCATCAATTATTGCCTGCTATAGGTTCAGGAATTTTGCCTTGAACAACAGAGATGGCTTTTCTGCATTTTTTTCTTTGTTTGTTGGTGGTGGTGGTGCCACCTATCTGAGTCTATGTATGAATGAATATAAATGTATATAAGGGTTGTCTTGCTGTAACGGACTTCTGTGTATAGAAGAGACAAGGGAGCTGAATGCTAAAAGTTAGGCTCAACTTGCTTAGCGTTTTTGCCCATCTCTCATGCTTATGAAGCCGTACTTGGTCACCTTTGCTCGCAGAAGCTTCATCGATCCTGTGATGGGCAGACCTGGATGAGCAATGTCCATCTGGCTACACAGTCATGGAAACAAGGAGAGCATCCGCAGGTTAAAACTGGAGTCAAGGTATTAGCAGAAAGCCTTATAAACTTAAAATTGCAGAAACCCAACTCCTACCTGTGCTGAAACCAGTCAGAATGTGGACTCTGATTTCAGTTTGACCAGAATAGGAATAAAATGTCTCTTTTATTTAATATATTTTCTTATGATGAGTGGGATATACGCAAATTATGGATTGTTCCTAATGCTGACCCATATCCGTTTGCCTTAATTCTATTCTCATCCTTGGATGAAATTCCTTTGAGTTTGATGGACACTCACCAAAAACTTGGATTTGTGTCAGCAGTGTTAATTAATCTGAATCCAGAAATATGCAACTCAACACAGAGGAGCCCTGTTTTACATTTGTACAGCCTGGCCTAAACTCTCATGGACTTTCCAGTCATTGAAATGAAACTCTCCGGCCATGAAATGCATATGAGCAATATACAGCTCAATTGAATAGCAGGCCAACAGCTGTAGACCTAACTAATAAATTCTCTGAATACCGTGTTATCAATGTTTGGGATGTTCTTTTAGCCCCAGATATTTCTACATTTTTTTTAATCATTCATTTGTTTTGATCTGATAGTTGTTTATATTTTAGAGACTTCTGTCATTATCTGATGACGTGAAAAAAAACAGTGAAGAACATAGTGTGTGTATTTCTAATCTGAGAATTTAGTGAATTTTTACAGCACTTTTATTTTATGCTTGGAACATTACCTATTAGAAAAAGCAATTCTAAACTCTTTTATTTCACCAATTAGAAATGAGTGTTTTACAAGAAGCTTCCAGTTTAAATATTTCAGTATCATTTTTTCCTTTAAGAGTCTGTAAATCTTGTTTTTCTTGATGTCCAAGAAATTGAAACATTAAAAGCTTCGAGTCCTTTTTCAATCTATAAACTCTGTGCTGGTGTAAGCTCTAAAACTGAACAAAAGATATCTCTCAGGTCTAGATCATGCCAGTTGCTGAGTCTATTTTCTTTCTGATACTTTGCTTTCCTATGAGCATATTTTACAGATTATCATTAACAGGAGAACAGGAGGATGGAGGCTTGGAGATAGGGGCTTATTTTCTGCTATTCACGAAGAGAAATTAAAAAAAATAATCTCCAAGGTGATCTAAGTCAGGAAGTTTATAAATAACCAAGGATGGCTGGAACACCTTGGAGAAGATAATCAGCTCTGTTTACTCCAGATGATTGTTAATAACCCTGTAATTATTGACTATTATTAGTGAAAATGTAAAAACAATTAATAGTTGCTTTAAAAAAAAAAAGAGATGTAATGCAAATGGGCTTCAATCAATGTGCTTTTAAGCTTCCTCTAGGCTTTAGATTAACAGCAAAGTCACTGCTGGCATGGCTTATAGTGGCTGTTAATGCAACACATGCCTATCATTTGCTGTTGACAGGCATTAATAAAAAACTAATCTGAGGAAATTATGAAAAACCTACATATTATGCAATCTGGTTTATGTTTTGGCATGTGGCAATCATTGGTCTAATACAAAAGAAACCATCATGTATAAACTTTACTGCCATTGTTTCCACGGGCAATTGCATTTCTCTCTCTCTTTCTTTCTTTCTTTCTTTCTTTCTTTCTTTCTTTCTTTCTTTCTTTCTTTCTTTCTTTCTTTCTTTCTTTCTTTCTTTCTTTCTTTCTTTCTTTCTCTCTCTCTCTCTCTCTCTCTCTCTCTCTCTCTCTCTCTTTCTCTTTCTCTTTCTCTTTCTCTTTCTCTTTCTCTTTCTCTTTCTCTCTTTCTCTCTTTCTCTCTTTCTCTCTCTGTCTCTTTCTCTCTCTCTTTCTTTCTCTCTCTCTTTCTTTCTTTCCCCAAATATATTTGATCCTTTACTTGCCTCAAGATTCAGACAGGTTTACTTTGTGGTACCATGGGTGTTACTTGAAAGTTTTCTCGTACAGAAGCAAGAATCTCAAACAGCAGTTACTGACTCCAGGTCAGCAATAGGGAAGTTCCACTCCAATACATCTTTTCTCTAGCTGCCTGCTCTTTCTCCTAAACACTGGCTGCTTTGGCATGTTTCCAGTTCCCTTAACCTGAAATCTTCTTAGAAACCTATCCTCTTTTATTATTATTATTATTATTATTATTATTATTATTATTATTATTATTATTATTATTATTATTATTATTATTATTATTAATTTATTTATTTTTTTCTTCTTCATTCTTCCTTGCTTCCGTCCTAGCTTCATTCCTTGCTTCCTTCCTTCTTTCCCGGCTTCCTTCCTTCTTCCCTTCTTTCCTTCTTCCCCAGCTATACAACCTCCTTCTCTTAAAGGAACAGAACTTTATCAGCAGCAGAATCAAGAACCTACCACTACTAGGCCTTCTTTTTTCTTTGGCTTTCTCTTTTCTGTGTGAGTTGCTTCACTGTTGATGATAATCCACACTGTACAGTTAGACCTTCTGTGTTTATCTGGAGCCGCTGGGAATTCACTGGATTTCTCCCAATAGGGATATTAAAACTTATTTACTAGTTTCATCCCATACACCAGAAAACGTGTTATTTCTTAAAACACCATAAAATTCAGTCATATTTGTAATTTAAGGTATGATAAATTATTTCTTGCTTGTTTGTTTTCTCTCTGTCTTTCTCTTTCTCTTCTTTGTCTCTTTCACAGGATTTTTTTTTTTTAATTTAAATTTGTAAGCTGAGAAATTCATATTGTACTGATAAGTTTTTGTCCTTGTTTGTAGCATTGTGCTACTAAACTTTAAAATATCCAAAATATGAATGCATAAGGGAACTGAAACAACAACAACAACAACAAAAGACACAGAAGACAATGAATAGTATAAGGGTGAGAAATGGGGTGAAATGATTCTATAGATAACCAGGCTGGAATGTGAGCACTAAGAGAAGTCTTTGGATAAATTCAACACAGATTTGGCCTGCAGCTCTTAGCTGGCAATTCCAGTAGAAAAGCAGACTTCTACCCTGTAGTAAAGAGGTACAGAATAATGCCTCTTTGAATTAGTTTCAAAATGTTGCTGTGATGCAGATGAATGGCTTCTAGATACTGAAGTGCAGTGCACCAACATAATAGCATATTGTTAAGTCACACTGCCATTAAAGTATATAGTTATTAATCAAATTAAGTCAAAACACAAAGCGAGTACAAATTAGTATCAGATGACATGTCTCACTGTGAGCAGTGAAGAAGGAATGGGGGGAACCTGCCATTTTAAAAGAAAACAATCTTTCATAAAACCAAAACAGAAGGTGAGGGAATATCCTACTACACAGTAACTGGCAGCTGGTATGTGCTATCTGGACAGTATTTGTCTTTAAATTCACATGACAGTCCTCGAGTGCTGCAATATAATTGGTGTCTCAGAAGCCTGGGCTAAACTCTGAATAGTGTTTGTTTTTGGAGATATGGAAAATGTTTACCAAGTAACACAAAAGTACTTGAAACTTAAGGGGGTTAATATTTCGATACTTTTTTCTGTCTTTATACACATCTTGTCAGTGTAATTTTTTACTTCCAAAAGAAATTTTATTTCTCATTGAATGTTGATTTGGGGTTGGGGTGATTTAAATTTTAATTTCATTAAATTCTGTAGGAATCCCCTACATCACACATCATTTGTGGGTTGAAAAACTGGTCCAAATATTGTGACTTGTGCATGTTTGTCTAGATAACCTTTCACAACAAGAAATGATTCACTAGTTCATCACACGTGAACACATGGTCACTCATCATGATACGGATATATGTGTGTTCCTAAGTACCACAATATTAGCTTCAGCTCTTTAAATTCTTCCAGGTATGGCTAAATTTGATGAGTAGTTTATTGAAAACAGTGATACTTATAGTGCCTAAAGGTAATGTAATCACCTTCAGTGTCATTGAAAGATTAGGATTCCGCATTATGATGTGCATCCTTGCAGTAAATTTAGTTTCTTTATGGATCATCAGAAATGTATAAAATGGAAGCAGAGACTTTTGCATGGAAGGAAAAGAGGCATTTTCCCTCTGCGCTTTGAAACTAGTGTGCCTGCTCAGGCATTAGATGCATGGCCAGCATGGGATAATCTATCTTAAAAATGATTCTGAATTTTGTTTACAGAAAGATTTGCATTTTTTGTAAGTGTTGGTTTGATTTGGAACAAGACTGGTAGTTGGCTTTGTGAGTTACCTGTCAACATTCAAGTGTGTTTACTTCATTAATGTTTTCTGAGCGTGAAAGTTAGTTTCACTTCTGCTCTTGCTTCCTGAGCCTATGGTTTCCTCATCACCATGACACTATGACACTGCCAAGCATGGTGCTAACAGACTACTGCAGAAGAGAATGTCATCACATGGGATTACAACCTTAAACAAAAGTCACAGCAGCAAGGCAGTCAATCTCAGGTGAATTGCTTAAACAGTGCATGTTTGTATTAGCTCAAATGTTAATATAGGCTGCTTTCTGCCATTATACATTTGTTATGGGTGACAACACCTGGAGAATATATCTTTCAAAACTGGACAAAGAGCAAACATTGCTCTCACTCAGTTCCTCACTAATAAATGCACTGAGATGTCACATAGTTTGTTATTAGTCTTTTTGTAAGGTGTTACTCTACTAGATGTAGGGGAGAACTACAGAAACTGAAAATAGGGATAGAGGAGAAATTCCTGGAGGGTTATTTGTAGATGATGATAACAACTATTTGACTGACTTGAGTAGAATTGGTAGTCACTAATTGATAGCAAATCATGTCCTTTCTTAATTATGGCCTTTTGGTGACAACATGTTTATAGAGTGTCTCAAGGGTATATGCATGTGAAGCATGATGAATCGAAACAAAGAGGATATCATTTCAGGGAGGTTTGGCTTTAAATCTTGGAAAAATACAATCCTAACAGGCAAGGCTCTAGTAATCTTTGACCACATGCTTTATGCTCTTGAAAGGTCAGGTCATCATTTGTTTATGCAATACCTAAAATACAGTATGATGAGCAGGTCTACAAAGAGGTTTCAAGGGTGTTATGTAGTATGACAGCAAAGATTTGGGAATCTGAAGAAACAAAAGGTGTAAGGCTTGTAACAGATTAATACAGGTCTCAGCATGTAGAGGCTGTTTTAAAACAGACTAAAACCAACATGTGTACTTCAATCCTCACTCAATAGGAATGAGCTTAAGAAACACCTTAAATTATTTGCTCATTTGAAGCCTGAATGGGATGGGAATATAGCAATTATTATAGGGTGTTAAAAACAAAACAGCCCTCATATAATTGGGTACAGCTTTCCTGAAGCAAGTATAGTTGCACCTGTTTGAAACAGGGCTTCCTCTGGTCTGCTGAAGGTGAGCTTGAGGCCCACCAACACCTTTCAGATGGATCTACCATAAGTCAACAGCTGATGATAACAGCCTTCAACCCCAGCAGCAAACAATCCTCATTCGAGAAGTGTTTGGAACCACACGGGAATACTGGGAAATAAACCTGTTCTGAGAAAGAATGGACTTTCCATAAATAGCTGAGTTTAATTCTGAATGTTCACTCCATCAGTGAGTAAAGTAATGTAGCCATCTCTTTCTGGTCTATCTATAGAGATAAAGGGGAGATATGGGAAGCTTATACAAATTAAGGAAGATGCATATATGGTCACATATTAAGGTGGTAATAGATTCAAGGAGCTTCTTCCTGACTGTGTCTAGATTAAGAAATTCTGATGATGAAACTTAAAAACAGTTATTGAGATACAATCAGCTTTACACATTAAATATTCCAAACCCAAAAAGGAAACAAAACAGAATCAAAGCTTCTAATCAGTTTATGATCCAGAGATTTTGCCAGCCAAAATTATTGGAAGAAGTAATGTAAACAGAAAGATGCAAGCAAAGTCAGTTAAGTGGAATTTAAGCTGTCAAGCTACAGTGTAGAACTCCATTACCATATCTTCTAGTTTTTTTTTTTTTTTTAATAGTATTCTCTGAAAAGCACTAGATGTAATAAAGTCAATTTAAAATTTGTTCTACCAATCTTTTGCATCTGTAATTTTCCCATTAAATGTAAATGCCCATGAGGCATGCTATTTGCATTACATTGCATTTGCAGTCTTTAAAACAAACTATAAATCCCCTCCTTGTTTCATGTGATTGATGCTGTGTGTATAAATACCACCATAAACCTCAAAGGGGGCTAACAGTGACAGTAAATTAAAGTTTTCAAGTCTGGCAGCATCTCAGCACTTCAGCCCTTGATCTTAAGCAGCGTTGTTAACCCCCGCCTCATTGCCCTCCTGAACTCACCTTTTTTTTTTTTTTTTTTTTTCTCCTTTCCCCTTTTTCCCTATTCTGTCCCTGCTCTGATTTCCTTGGGAAACACCTTCCCACCTTCCCATCCATACAAGCTGGACCAAGTCAGGAATATGCTGTTAATTAAAAGGGGGCTGCAGCTGTTTGCCAGATAGGATGGGGCTTTAACTTAGCTGCACTGGCATATCTGAGTTCTCAGGGCATCTTGGCTTTGTAAGCAGTAGTCAACCACAGCTTCTATGATTATCCAGCACCAGTCCAACGATTAAATGGCTTTTGGGGTATTTATTCTTTTTCTTTCTGTCTCTTTTTTGTCTTTTTTTTTTTTTTTTAAATTTATTTTTATTTTTCTGATGAGCTTTTATTGATTCAAGATATATGCAGAAGAAAATAAATTAAGAATTGAAAGAAACCTCCTCCAAGGTTAAGGAAATGCATATCTGTGTCATTATTCAATCTTCTGGTTAATAGATAATCCCAGCCTGCTTTATGAAGTATTGTTATAAAATTTACCTTGGTTTGATCCTGTTGAATCTCAGCTCTAGGTAATAACAGCTTCTCCTGTTATATCTATCACTGTTTAAGTAGAAGAAGACACTATTTATTCCCGAAGTATCTAGAAGATCATTATGGTCCAAACACAGCCTCTTCATATGCTAAAGTGTAACCCAGGCAATAGGATAATGCTAGCTTACCCCCACTAAGGATCTAGTTCTCTATTCTTCATGTCAGAATCAAGCACCAATAGCTCAGCACTCCATCCTGTAGTCAGGATTTTTTTTTTATATATTTGTTTTTGTTTTTTTAGAAAGGAAAAAAATACTTAAGAGAGGATACTGCAGCTACCTTACAACATGCACTTATATCTGTGGGGCAGAGGGAATTCTTTCCTGGTCTGGAAAATGTTTGGTGATATGATTTTTAGAGATAATTTTCAAAGGTGGAAAGTAGAAGAAAGAAAAAGAAAAGGTGAAATTTGAATGGAACTGAGGCTAATTAATTAATTCAGGCTACTAATCTCCACCTGAGATCCTCGGAGAATCTGGGAGAGGATGGAGTGTCCCAGGTGTATACTGCTTGGGATTTGCACAGGCCTCAGGGGAGGGAAGTCTGCAGCACCTTTCCTACTGCTTTTTCCTCCCACCCTGCATGCTCATGGAACTTTTCTGCCTGGGAAGGAGATTTCCGTCCTCCCTGAGGCTTTGCAAGTTACTCTCTTCTGTAAATCTCTCTATGCTATAACCTTTAGAAGTTAGTGATGTCAAAAATCCTATAAGGCTTCTTTAAGACATGGAGAGCATTACAATCTGAATGCTTTTTGTTCAGTGTTTCTGAAGGGTGTCAGTTTTCAGTAAAATGAAGAATGTGTGTGAACCTTTTTTTTTTTTTTTTTTCTATAAAATGGCTGGGATACACAGAAATACAAAAGGAATGGAAATAAACTGGAAGTGTTATTGACAAAATGGAGTCCTGAAATAAAATAAGCAATGCCATTAAGTCTGGATTCCTTTAAAACAAATTTAACAACTACTGAGGGTGTAAGGTATTAGCATTTTTTCCTGAGGATGTCTTTGCTGAACATCGATAATTGCATTCAACAATCTGCAGCAAACCATGCAGAATGATGACTCAACAGGTAAATGCTGATGGCTGTTCAACTTCCCTTCCTGTAAAAAGGTTTCCTCTGAGTTTTATCCTGAAAAGTCTGAAGTAGCCAAGGAAAACCACAGTATTTCATTTCTTTTGACAAAGAGGTTCAGAGGTGCCCAGATCACGCACAGCCAAGCCCAGGTTTGTTTGTGTTTTTGACTGATATTGGGTAACGTTTCCCTGAGTCTTGCCAAGTTTGGGCTTTATAGGAAGCTGTCAAACCTGGCTGTCACAGCTTGGTATTCAGTTCCATGTCTTCTCATTACTGTCTCGGGGCTAATGATTAACTCTTTCAGTTTCTCCATGTTTTTGCTGTGAATACCTGTTGGCAGTCCCATCGGCTATGGGTGGAAGGACTCTGCACTCCTAACAAAAAGCGTGTAACACTCTGGGACATCTGGCATTTTTCAGGAAATCCTTAAAAAGAATGCTGATACTGAAGGACTTCTGTGAAGGGGTCTCCTTTTAAAAAAGTTAAACTGCTGCTCAGACAATAAACTGTTTAAAAAATGGACAGCTTTCATTCAGACACATCCCTCTCTTCAGCCAGTATTACCTGCCCTGTACTTCCTCTGTCTTTTCTGCCCTTTAACATACAACTTTCTTGGACACCCTGTTCTTCAAAAGTTGTTATAGCAGTTTGACTGCAGTCAGCTGTGTGATGCTCTCAGTAGTGGTCTGGGGACATGGTCCCTAATCTTATGAAGAAGCTGCTGAATGGATCTTTTAAACATCCCTTGGCTTATCTATTAGAGGGATTTCACTCAAAAGCAGAAGCTCAATGTGTGTCTTGCAGGTCAGTGAAATAACTCAGGACATTCCTTCTCCTAGCCATGAATCTCTTGAGAGCTAAGTTTACTGCAATCAGATTCAAATTTACAAAGTAAAATGAATAAAACCCAATTTTGATAGTACTAATATATATACACACACGCATCTATATATTTTAAATACACTTAAATTTCATTAGCAATGATTGTTTAGAGAAACATCATTACATTCCTGGGCTTGGGAGCCTTCTCCAGGGTTGTGAACAATCAAAGATTTATTTGAGCTTTCTGCACACTGGGAAATGAAGACACAGAATCTCATTATCATGTCTATTAAAAGGCAGAATCTGGGGTACATCTAAGAAAAGATGTATTACTTTTTAAACTGCACTGCAAACTGTGAAGTACTACAGGGACTTGAACTATTTAAAAATACTCTGGGCTTATGAGTAAGAAAAAATAGGGTCTCTTTCCCAAACAGTATAAAAATATCACACCATTAAGTTCTGCTGTTATTACAGTCTTGGAAATATGATTGTATCTACTTTTCCTTCAAGCTGGTTGATCCCTGAGTTTGATGTTGGGGTCGAGGGACCATGGAGGGCTACCAAAGTGAGTTACATAGGGGACAATGCAATGGGGGGTATGAACAATGACCAGTTAAATTCTAGTTAACCCCAATTATAAACCTTCACCTTTGTTAATTAGATTAATTCATCAGCAGGCACTATGCTTACAGTGTATTGGAGGCATGCAATCTAACATTTTCAACATTTATTAAAAGTTAAAATCTTTTATGTCATCAGTCTGTTGCACACAAATGGCCACGCAATGTATTACTGTAAAGGTAAAATCAGGTTAAGTTTACCTATAAATTAGAAGGTAACATTTATTATAGGGATCCTTCTTAGAAGTGAAAAATTTGCCTCGCAAGCACTTTCTGTAGTTATTAAAGATCTCCAAGCTATGAATCTGAGAGCTTAATTAAAAGTAGCAGAGACATGTCCAAGGAAGGAAAGAAAAGGGCTGAACATCTATATAGGCAATTTTCTAACATTTTCTTCATCTTGTTCCTTTCTTGATCAGTGCCTGAAATTTTGCGTGCAATGGTGCAACGTCTTAAAGTGCTGACCTCTGGAGACTGGAGTCCAGTTGAGGTCTGCTTAGGGCCACAGGTGAAGGTAAATGGGTTTCCTTCCAGAGCCAAAATGTTGGTTACCTGCTGCCCTGGTTGTCACAACTCCATGTGGACTTCCCATCAGAGAAGCGAAGGTTATTTTACTGCAGGTGTGGAAAGCAAAGGGCAAACTTGAACAGCACCTGCTCAGTCTGTGCAGGCTTGAGGAATCCTTTTCATGAATGCCAGAACAGCTCACCATTTTCCATGCAAGCAAAAATCATACAAATAGTTTGTACAAACAGAAACAAGTTTTGCCCTCTGTCCCATACGTGCAGTAAATTTACACTAATCCCACTGAATCCAAGGGGTGGTGGTGTGTATGTGTGTAGGGGGTAATTCCAATCTATATTGGTGTGTTTTGTCCATGGAATGCTTTCAGCAGAATGACTTGAAGGAATTTACATGTGTTCATAAGCTCTACAAGAGACCTATGAAGCAGGTGAATATTGTATATATAAAATATATTTTTATACCTCCAATTTACAATTGTGTAAACTGAAGCAGAGAGCCCAAGCCTAGTTCTTTACGATGCCATGGTTTAATTTCACATTTGAGTTTAGTGACAATATTCAAAGGGGCCTACAAGAAAAATATTTATCAAAACTAGAGTATTTCTGAACGTTTAAAAAAAAATCTTAAAAAAATGGCCACAAACAAGCAACCTGAACAAAAACAAATTTTTTCACTCCCCAGCAATGTGGAAAGACTCTCCTATGCCCGCAAAGCAGAAGCTTCTCTTAACCGCTGTTCCTTTCTAATCGTGTGTGTCATGATTTGATGAAGCATTTTGGGGGAAGATCTTTTCTTGGCTAACCACATGGGTAAAATAATGCAGAAATCTTTCTGAGATTTGTTCAAGAAGCCACATTTTGGCTGTGGAACTGTGTTTTAAATGTAAAATGTTTGGAGATCTGTCTCTGAAAATGTGTGTTTATTTAAGAAATTGCTGCAGTAGATTTCTGGCATTATGTTTCTCTACATTAAAACATGCTATGGGGCTGGGAGGTCTGGACTGAAACTTAGGGGAGAGCATGCCATGTTCACAACATCGAAGAGGTAGGGAGCCGCTGAACTGCTATAAGTGCAGGAAGAACTTTTTCTTTCTTAAAATCTCTACTGAAGGTAAATAGGAAATAGGTTTAATCTTAATTAAGAACTATGGGATTGTAGCTGTTGCAGGCGTGCTGTATCAAGTACCCAGGACACTGCCCCCTTTTTCATAGGCTAAGCAGTGATGCTGTCCTGTTAGACTCTCATTGAAAACCAAAAGATCTTGTGAGGTGAGCAAACAAAAATTCCAGATTATGGAAATTAATTAAAGTGCACAATGCTGCCTTTCTCAATATTCTGACTCAACTAATTAGGGATTAGATTATTCAAGAGCAGCAGATCAATTAGGATTGTTTTCTGTATAAATCCACAGTGAAATATAGTTACCTATTGAAAAGTGAAAGAAATCATACCCAAGTACAATGGACGGATCAAAGCACAACACTGCACGTTGACAAAATAAATTATGAAAACAATAATCATGTTTATCCAATCTCTTTGTGCAAAACTGTTATTTTGATTCCAGTGCCAGCTGTCTGAAACTTTAATTTAAGTGCTTGCTTGAGGCAAGACATTTGGGATACTAGTTTAGAGTGTTTTATAGCCTAAGCAATATGTTTTACTAACCTCAAATACTATGATGATGATTTTAATGGTAACTATAATATGTTCAAGGGGGTTCCAGGCTGATCTTTGATTTTACCAGAATGCTTGTGTGCTTAATGAACCCCAATATTTTGTTGACTTCATTAGCTGCCAGCTCCCCAGGAACCACAGGAGGCTTCTCAATGGGAGATGAGTGCTTTAAGTTTAAATGGGAGACATACCAAGTAACTTACTGCACTACCTTTATTCTAGTGTCAAAGTAGTGTGTGTGTGATTGTCATCTGGGGAAGCATTTTAAAAATATTCCATCTGAATTTCAGTAATACAAACAGGCTCATAGTCATTGTGCCTCAGTTTCTAACAGCACAACACAGTTAGCAACACTTGCAGGGTCTGTAGTCCCTGCGGTTGCTCTTTTTCAGTACTGTTGCTAGCACTAAATGCATACAAGAAGGTTTGGTGTAAATAAACGTTTAAAAGGATTTTGTTATATTCAGTGGGTTTTCTGAACCCATTGAAGTGGATGGAAATATTTTCAGTGGTTTTGTTTTTGTTTTCTAAAATGTTGAATAAAAAGCATGAATGTATACCTTTTAACCAAAGGGATTCCAAACAAGCGTTATAAAGATTTCTTCAGGCTAAAGATTTTTTTTTTTTCTCCTCTGCTAGGTTTACTTTTTTTGATTGAAATATATCATCCTCTTCAATGAGCTTTTTGGCACTTTAACACATAGCCTTACCCAGAAATTAATGGCTTATTGAAATAACAAATTTGACACTTTTTTTTTTTTTTTTTTTTTTTTTTTTCCAGAGAAGGATTTCATTTATTACGTTAAAATACTGTTTCAGTCATGCTTTACCATGGAAAATGACTATTTGCCTTAATGTATACATTATAATATAGCACATAATATATATATTTTTCTAACAGGTCATGTCATTTCACTGAACCAAAGACAATATTTCATTGAATATAATAATTCCTTTCCATTTTTTAAAAATTTAAAAAATTGTGAAATGTGTATTCAGTTTGAAACACTACATTCTCAAACCATTTTAAATACACACCAATTCTAAAATAATTATTCATAAAGGGAAATTTGGGCCTAGGTTTCTTTGGTCAAATGCATTAACTGAAAGTGTAGTCTTCATGAAGCCATTAAGTCCGAAATGAATCGTGGGTTCCCTTACAGTTAGTGGATCATTTTCAATATTCTGTGATGATTTCTGTGGCCTGTGACTTTCACTCTTCCTCTGATTTTCCTGATGGCTCCTCACAGCTCAGATCAGCTCTCTGTGTGTTGTTTGATTCAATCAGCAATCAGGTCTCTGCTCCTCGCTAGCTGCCTTTTCTCTGTTAAACTTTTTAAGTTTGTCTTTTTAAGTTTTTATTTACCAGTTCTTATCTATTACTGCCTTTGAAACCAATTACACACTCTGAATAATATTTTCTTCCTTGTCCTTTACAAATTCAAGATTTGGTGGGTTATTTACTCATTGAATATTGTTAAATATTGTTTTTACTCATGGACATCCTACCAGAAAGAAATTAAAGTGCAAACTTTAAAATGCAGGTTGTATGACTGTTACAGAATAATACTAATTCTAAGTTATTTCTCATAACTTTTTTTTTTTTTTTAACTGATTCATTTCCTTTTTTTTTTTTTTTTTTTTTTTTTTCCTTGAGCAATGAACCTGAGACATGCTCATATAGCCTGATGATTTCAATTTGGAGAAAGCTGGGAAGGTGTTTTTGTACTACTTTCTTTATTTATTTTTACTGCCGGTGACAAAAAAATATAGAACTGAATGAAAGGTTATTTCATCCATGCCATTTGTTTTCTCTGATGCAGACTGAATGGTTCTAAGTCATCTTGGGCCCCACAAAGTTTGACATCTGTCAGACAACTCAGGTAATTTTTAATCCATTAGCAAGTCTTTCCATTACAACAAATCCTTTTCCTACTCTAATTTTTGTCAGAAATACAAGATCACCCGGATCTTGTCAGTTTTCACTATGAATGTGCTGAACTAGTTCTGATATTAGTAAGCATTTTGTTTTCTTGTATGTGCAACAAAGCAATAGCTTATTCTGTTTTCATCTAAGGCTATCATATACAAAGTGCTTTTGAATATTTACTTTCAGTGTATTGGCATGGCTTTTAGAGCTGTAACTCCTGATTCAGGGTCTGTGATGAGGAATAAATCTATGAGGTCACCAGAAAAACACTGCAGTTCTGTCTAGAGTTTTTCCATTTCTATAGCAAGGATGGTACATACATTGTAAAGACAATGGAGAAGTGTTTGCAGAACATACACAATATGCAGAGTAATATTCGAGTAGAAAGTATCAGCATCCTTTCCTAAAGAGTGATTTTGATAAATTATATCAAATTCCAATACTCGGTAGATCATTCCTGGTCTAAGTTCCAAGTCCAAGTACATACATGCAGTCCTATGTACTAACATATGATCTTTTTCTCAAATAGTTGAATATATACTTTAAGACAGAGGAAAGAAGTTTGGCATACAAGTAGCAGACAGATTGTAGAAGACAAGAATAAAGATAATAAGATCACACACTTATGCATATATCAGTGACAAGACAGCTTGGGAGTTCAAGGTTATCTGAAATGGAGGTGTGTATCTGTTTGTACACATGTACCATCACCCAAAATATTGGCTGTCCCACCTGCTCTCTGACACATGAGAAACTAATATCCTGATCCTGAAGAATTAATGTAGTCTAATCCCCTTACGGGGGAAAAAATGAATATTGTAAAGATTTAAAGGGGAAGAAAATGTCATTGTAGTTTAATCCAAGAAAGGCACTCATGAAAAAGAGATGTGGAAGCAAAAATAAGGAGTGGTTTATTTCATGTTACTAGTAAGCTGACAAGACTAGCATAGAAAGGCAGTGCTTAGAAAAGACCTGATAAATGAGACCAAAAATTCTGTTTGGATGTGGTGCACAGGACATTAAACTCAGGTGTGCTTACTAGCTCAGACAAGAAGTACATCTAATTCCCAGTGTGTAGTCTCCCAATGAAGTCAATGAGAGTGTTAGAAATGTGACCCATGCAAGGCAATCCTTGCATTGCCAGAGGCATTCAGCAGCATCAGGATTTTTTGAGGCTCCACCTGGACCACCATGCAGCACAGGGATGGATCTGCTCCCCAGGATATGGTCCAAACCTTTTTATAAGCTTTTGTATATTTCCTCAAATTCTTTTGTGAATGAGTTGTGTAGTTTAGCCATTTGTGAGGAAAAAATTCAACTGCAAGCTAACTCTCTGGGAGATTTCCTTCCTCATTGGTATCCAGTTCAGCCTCTCAAGCAGGATCTTGCTGTTTCTGTTTTAGATCCCATACCATTTAGCGTTAGAGTTATGTAAGACTCAGACATTATGGTTAGAGATGGCATACAATCTGGAACTGTGGAATTTCTAAATAGATGGAATCCATCAGTTTGATTCTAATCCCTGCAGGAGACAAGGGAATTAATTTTTCTGTCTATATTGCCCTTTGAATAGATTCCTTGTAATATTTGGATTATTTTGAAGTGCAACTGTATATTTCCCTTTGTATGGAAAAAGAAACAAATATGTCCCATCACAGTGGAAATCAGATAAATTTTGAGGTGAAAAGGAACTGATGGGGTCTAGACTCAATGCTGCAAGTCCATGGCATTCATTGGACAGTTGTATTTGGCCTTAAACTGATGAGTATCATTGGAAGCTACAAAAACAACAGCAACAGCAAAGGAGCTGGAACACTGTATTTATTCATTAGAAAAGCTCTGAAACTCTAGGTAAACGTAAGAAAAGTGTAACTTTAGAAGATACCTCTTATGGAAATTTCATTCACTACATATTAAATCTATGGGAGTCTCTGACACAGCAAGAACTAACTGAGATTCTGCAATATGCAGGAGAAGAAATTCCATTGCATTTTTATCTAGCTTTCACTATGTGATGAATAGGACTTTGAACATTATGTGAGTGCTGGTTGGTAAAGTCTTACAGCACAGACATTATTAACAATGCTTAAATCCACATACGGTATTTCCTATTGCATCTCAATTACTGGATTTAATTAGCATCCAGTAGCTGGGAAAGAACAGCAATAACATTTGACATAAAGTAAGGTGCAGATGTACTGGGAAATCCACATGGTCCAGTTGAGATATGAGATACAAGACCACCCTTGAGCATTAGAGTATCATATCCATCAGCATGGTACAGGTTCCTCATTAGCCAATAAGATTCCTTCTTTTCATCCTATAGATTCAACAACTTTGCCTTTGCAATTTGTTTTATTGAACAATGAAAATAGATGAGTTGACTGTTGCAAAAAATTATATATCTTAATATGCATTTTATTCTTTTTTTTTTTGGATATATATTTCTGCTCAAAATCCATAACAGATCATAAAGAACGTATCTTAAATAAAAACAGCACATCTTAAAGGCACCCTGTGAGTGCAATTAGAAACATTTCCCATCATACAGCAAAGATAATGTTTCCTAAATGCTCTTAATTTCATACATCTGTTATGCTCTGTCATGATTTTTTTTTTCTCCTCCCAAGACAATTTTTGAAGGTTTCTGCCAATGTAATTCAATTTAAAGCTTTTAATGTCAGCTCAATGGGTCATGCCACATTCTCCACATTTGTATTAACTTTTCCTCTTAGGAAAGGCAGAAATATGATGAATATTTTTCATCAGTAGCCTATGTTCATGAGAAATAACCATTTTTTCCCCATTATTTTTTGACCATTTTTTTCAAACATTGTTATTTTTTTTTAAATGTGTTTAATGTATATACAACCATACAGATATGCATATACACATCGATGCAGAATCTTACATGGCATTTTCTTAGGCCACAAGTTATTTGTATTGCTTTTAAAACTGCAGTGTCTTCCTCAGTCACCTATTTTCAAAATATGTCTGTAGTTTTTCTTGGAATGTTTACTAAACAATTACCATACATTAATGTTTGACATTGTATTGTATTGAAACTATGTTCAAAGGAGCTGACTTCACATTACTTTTCATTTTTTAAGAGCTACCTGTTCTGCTTGCAAAGTAATCACCGTGTTATAGAGCAAGTTAGCTAGGGTGCACTCATGGTTTCTGAAAACCATAGTATTCTGAATACAACTGTATTATCTTTTATTTCAAATAGAGTGTTATAGTGGAATTTGAGCTCATTTATTCTGTCTCAGCTGTTTAGCTGTGAAATCGCACATTGACTGAATACTAGGAAAAACACCCAAAAGAGATTTCTGTGGTTAGAGTTGAAGGATGTAGGGAGCATGCATACCCGAGAAACAAAATAATATTTGTAAATATTTGTAAATAAAGAAATATATTGCTATCACTTTGTCTTTAGTTTGTGGGATACTGTATGAAACTCGAGATATTTTATGAAATTAGGATTACCTGTCCTGTGGGGTGACATATTTGAGCATACTACACTCTGAAAGACCAGATTCTCATCATACACAAATTCAAAAAGCCTAAGGACATTCTGTGCCTGTGGAGAACAATTTCTGTGTGAAGAGGCTGTGGTTCAAGATTCACTGTTGCTAAGAAGCTGGGCTTCCTTAAAGTGGTTACTGGTGATTACTGGGAGAAGGGAAGTCCAGGACCACTCCACTGGAAGCTCTTGGCAATCTTTACCCACTGAAATCCTACAGACACGAGTAGCTCTTCTTTGCTAAGCCTCTGGATGAGGATGTCCACCTAACCAGAGCAAATGCTTCCCACTACCACCACTCAGTGTGTTCTCCTATATCTTTTTCTCACATGACCACAGTGCCAATGGTGATAGCTGGTCAGAGTCTAGATTTATTTTCAGGAATTCCTTTAACCATTTTTAGTAATACTGGAATACGTTGTCTCATCCTTGTTTGAGTATCACGTTCTAAGAAGCTTCCCCAAATCAATATGGACATTTCCCACAACATTGCCAAGACTACCTACAACCCATATTAGGTCAGCTTTGCTAGAGATAGGACCATCATACTCTTACAAATCTAAGCTCATCCTCAAGAGCAGGTTCAAAGACCTCTTACCAACTGCTTATCAACTTCTCAGTTGGGTTTTATTTTCATTGGTGCTAAAAATAAGTTTTAAATTTTCATATTTCCACCATGAACAAGGTACTGCAGCAGTGGAAGCCTCTAGCAGTGGTAAAACATGGAAGACAGAGTTAACAGTTTGCCTTCACCCCCAGTTGGACTGGGAAGTCCCCCTTGCCTCCCTAGAAGTTTGAAAAGTTGTGGAGGCATTTTGTTTGTTCATTTTCAGTTGAAAATCTCACACTGCCCTTTTCCCCAGAAGTGAATTACCTCCTAGGATTTGAAAGTGGGAGGCTGGAGTCTCTGTTTGTCCCAAAGACATGAACAAAATTCCAGAAGGACACCTCCTGTGATGCCCACAAGGAGCTGTGATGTGGCTCAGTGCCATGCAGGCTCTGTGCTGTGCCAGGGAGCAATGCAGGAAGCCTCGTCCAGAGGGGCAGCTGGCCATAATTTTTTTTTTTTTTTGGGGGGGGAGGCCAAATAAAAATAAAGAGCTCTAGGTTAATTAAAAAAGCTAAATAATCTGAGTGGGCCATGCCAGCTTGCAATGAAATACACAGATGTTTATATTCAAAATTCTTCTCTCCCCCAACATCAGTATGTTCTTCAGCTCACACTTGCTTTGATTTTATCATGATAAGAAAATGATTTTCCAAAAGGGAATTCCAACACAGGTTTTGCTATAAAACTGCTTCACCAGCACCCTTCCAGGTATGAGAAATCTGAAATGCATCAAAATCTGCTAGCAAAATAAACAGTGAATCTGTTTTCCTGAGGGAATTAGGGGCCAGGGAAATAAAACCAAGGGGGGTTTACAATCAAACACTGGGGAAAAAATATTGAAAACAGTGAATACCATCAGCAGAGCCTGGCCTTACAGCCCAAGAGACACTCCTTTGCCTCATGACTGCACAGCAGCTCAAACAGTGCTACAATTGATCAGGAAAGCAGCTTTAAAACCTCAGTCTAAGGCTTTTCTAATTATCTTAAAATAATCATTTAACCGCTTGAAACGAATACAGCCACAAAGCAAACCTTCCAGCCCGCTCACTGCACACTAACAGACACAGACTAATGACCCTAGAGACCAAGCCAGCTCTTCTGATGCAGCATCAGCTGCTCTCCAAGACTAAAGTGACGTGTCCTCTGCTCTCCACGTGCTCCGCAGACCGGGAATGAAGCCACATCACTTCTAACACAATCCCAAAAATGACACCTGTTCTACACAGACGCCACACAGGGACTTTGAGAGCCAGTCTCTCGCAGCTATGCAATCAAAGATCAGTTTTCAATGAAATATTACTTACTTGAATCAATGTTGTCTTGATTCTTTGTGAAGGGTGCAGCAGGCATAAAATGCGATATTGATTTCTGAGATGTAGCCTGGTCCTCTCTTCATGGCCATTTCAAAAAATGCAAAGTATTTCTTTTCTTTCACACCAGAAATCACGTCACCTTTACAAACTGGAGGTTGAGGCCCTTTTATGTTACCTTATGTTTATCTGCTGTCCTTTTTTTCTCATCCTTCTCTCTTCATCTTGCAGTTTTTCTTTCTCCTCCTTGAGTTTTTATTGCCTCTTCGGCTCTCCTCTTAGCTCCTGTTCTAATTTCTGCCTTTTCCCCTGCTCTCCTGAGTGCTTTTAGATTCTGATCTAATTTCTCATGTCTTCTCCCAGTGCTGCTCTCTCTCCTTTCTATCTTTCTGACCCTCACCTGTTCTCCTTTCTGCGTCTCTGACTCCAACTCTGCTGCTCCCCGTACGAGGCATTGGCTCTGGATTTTCCTTCATGTCGTTTCCCACATTGCTCTTGGGCTGTTTTTAGCAGTCATTTCAATAAAGTTTTCCCTCTTGTACATACAAATACAACGCCCCAGCCTCGCATAATAATACATCTTTTTTCTAGGTTGCCTCCCATCTCCATGATTAGCATACGTGTCTTTTTAATGAAAACTGTAGAAACAACCAGGAACAAGGCTCCCAAAATTGATAATCTGTTACTGCCATCCTCCTGTGATAGACAAGGGTTACTTTTTTTTTTTTTTTTTTTTTTTTTTTTTTCCTGAAGCCAGTGTGAATTTAAGTCTATCCCACTGGTTTGGTTTAATTAATTTAGGAGCAAGAGAGGGGTCCAGATCAGAAATCATAATCCTGAAACTGTCTCTCAGTACTCCACAGCATGCAATAGGGAAGAATTAATATATTTTCCAGTTATATTTCACAGCAGTATTTTATATAGGAAAACTACAATTTCCTGAAATACACCACTGGATAGGTCACTGAAATTAATATTTTAGCCATGAAAAGTGAGCAACAGTTAAGGATATGTCTGATACTGCAGTACCACTAAGGACAACATTTCCCTGATGCTCCACATGGTTTCAGAGGAAGGTACATTTTATCCCAAATATCCAAATGATGTTACTAAGCAGCTCATCTGTTTTGCCAAGATTTGCAAACAGTTCTTATGTAGTTTGTGAAAGCTGAAAAGATCTTGGTACATAATGCCTACAAATATTCAGGCTGATGTGTTGACTGTTGTCCCACACCCTTTGGGCTGGTCGTATATATGGTAACAATTTGATACCATAATTGGATAAATCCAAAGCTTAGACTTAGGTCTGCATTACAAATACTTGTGGTTGCAAGCTTGAAATTCTCTTTCAATTACTTAGTGTTTTATTTACTTAAAACATACTCAGAAAATACCAGTAAACTTGTTCATTAAGGTCAACATAAAAAAAAAAAGAAACACAACAAAAAAAAACCTTGTATGCTGTGCTCTGTCAACAAGACTTTTGATTAAAAAACAAGCAAACAAAAAGCAACATCTGATACAGTATTTTAAACATAGTTATGTATATTTATTTACTTACATTTCGTCTAAATTAACGTTAACCAATTGTCATTATACTCATATTTAAGTTAAATTATTCTATCTATTTCTCTCTGTGTAATATCAATTCCAGAATGGTCCAAGGAGTTCTGACTTCTCTCTCTCTCTTGCTCTTTTTTTTCTTCCTGTCTCCCTTTGGGTTATGATAGCAAAAAGCAGTATTTTCTGCCAACTTACAGAAAAAAAAACACACACCATTATCTTTGTATTACTCAGACAGGGATAAGACTGTGGACATGAGTCTTCTGTGATGAGAAGAAGCCCTCTGGCATGCAGTAATCTGGGGTACCCCAGCTGGAGAGTCTGATCCAAAGCCTATTAAAAGTGCCATCCTGGGTCCGATTACTTTCAGCCTGGCTTTGATCCAGGAACATGCCCTTCTTCTGAACAGGAAATCAGATTTTGGAAACAAATAAGAAAAGGATGACAAATGACTGTAGCCTCTGCTAATTTCCATTTCATGGAAGTTCCATGGAAATCAATAGATCAGCTCCTAATCTCAGTAGCAAAACTTCAAATCTCATAGTTCTCCTGAATTTATCTGGGTTAACAGCAATGGGGCCTGATGATTTAGTTTATTTTTTGTTTTACCAAATTACAGCAGTATTTAGCCCAAATTAGTATATCCTGCAAGACAAAATACAAAACCATAGTACAATGCAGACACATTTCTCTTGCAGAGATGTATGTGTTTGAAAGAACTTTAGAACTTTGAACACTTTAAAGCTATTAAGTGGTCAGCTTTTGAGTTAAATATGTCTATATACTGACACTGATCTCACAGGAATGCAACAGTCTGTACCATAAATCCTGGGCTAAACCTTTCTCTCTGTTGTTCCTTGATGTGCATGTCCAGTATACGATTTCCTGTGATAGGCTAGGTAACAACTCACCCAGCCCCATGTCACTAAACTGGAAGTTGTCTTCAGTAAGGTTTTGCTGAAAGCAATGTCACTTTCCAAAGAGTCTTCAATGGAAAATATTTTATTTCGCTATAAATGCCTTGAAGGAAGAATTTAAATTCAGTAGAATCTAATATAACATGTCATTTTATATTCTAGCATTCCACCAGGCAGAGGTAACATAGTTCAGTGAAAGCACACATTCTTTCCAACATGCTGCTGAGCTGAAACAGTGTGTACATTTTATATATTTTCTCTTCTTTTTGGTCTTTAAAAGAATTTTTCAATTTATGAGCTTTAATTTTTCATAAATGTAACCACTTTTGCTTGGCAAATAGAAGGCTGAATGAAATTTGCTGCAAGTGCATTCCTAACTGAGTCAGAAGCAATTGAATAGCTCAGGAAAATAGTTTTTGGAGCTTTTGCTGCTTGGGTTAATTGCTGGGATTAGTCAAGATATATCAAGCCAAAATATATTGGCTTGATAGTAATGCGTATCTTGGACACCTGGAATTATTTCTATGCCTTGGTAGGTTACCTGAGAGATTTGAACCTAATACATACCTGTGAGCACCTTGAATTTAAGATAACATTGAAAATCAGTCCTGGTCTCAGGTACAAGTATACCTGAATCAGATGTTTCACATGTATTTAGTCAGAATAAAACCCCTATATAAATACTTTATAGAATGTTGTGTACACTAATTAATAAATACAATTTTCTGAGAGCTTTCTGAACCTTGAATAAACATTACTTAAACAAACATATGCAAATTATTAATAGAAACTGTAATCTCTCTCTATCTATTATTCTTATTTGGCCCTAACTATTTTGATATCAGAAGATTAGAAGAACAGAACTGGTTGGCTTTGCCAAATAGGAAAATTAAATACTCCAAAGAATGGAGGAAATAATTTTAAGTCTGACGCACCGCACGAATCAAGGAATAACAAATCTTGGACTGCTCAAACCTTGTTGTTTAACTTCTAGTGATATAATCTGTTTCTCCCACTAGCTGTTAGATATCCTTCTGTGACTGCAGTGTTGTTTTATGTATGTGAACCAACCTTGCAATATAAGGTGACAAACAAAAAAGATGGAAAAATATATAAAATGGGGAAAAAAAAAAAGTCTACTTGCTACCTCAGGCTTTAAAACTCTTCTTACACACTTCGGCACGAAGTCTATTAAAGCAGAATATAGTGGAAATACAATATACAGCAATGAATGTCTCCAAACCAGCAATTTAGCGCTAAAGCTGAGGGCAGTTCTTATGCACCGACTTTTAATACCGAGACGATTTGTGGTCTCACAAAGTTCCTGCCTTGGGCAAGAATTGTGCTGTGCTCTAATAGGTCTAGTTTGTTGACTGTCAGAATAATGGAGAAATTGGTAGCAGAGGGCCCGAGCGCTGTAAACAGCTGAGATAATTAGAAGGTCTGTCAGGAGGAGAATAAGGCTAAAGTAGTTTACGTTCTGTCATAGGGCGGAAAGCATTCATTCAGAAGGCTGCTGGATAATGCAGGATGCATTGCTTTATATCCTAGCAAGCTTGGTTGCAGGAGGGGAAAGACTGCTTCTTGTCAACTTGGCTTCCTTTGCTGGCTTTCCCACTGCATGCTTGCAAGATTTTATATTTATTATTAATAAAATAATACTTCCTGCAAGCAGAATTCTGACTTGCATTTTAAACTCATGCTGTGGGTTTAATAGGGAGCTTGGGGTTGGGTGAGGCAGCAGAGGGAGGCTGAGGAAGCCATGAGAGCTGAAGGAAGTCCCTTGTGCAATGCAGATGCTAAAAGTGCCATCTCCTGATGAAGTCATCCAGCTGGTGGAGGATGCTCCCGTATTGGTGAAGCAAAATTCCACAAGTCGTGAACACCAGAATTCTGGTGCCTTAGCAGAGAAACTAGACAACAGGAAACCTAGCTATCTAGAAATCAATGCCACTAAGTCATTTCAAGTCAATGGCTTGTCTGAGGATGAAGTAAACCAAAGTTTTCAGTGCTGAAGTGTGGTTTTGGTACATAGTTTAGGGCCTGACTTTCGGAAAAATGAAGGTTAGCTGTCACCTGCATTGCAAATCTTGTTAAGGGTTTGGAAACTAGGTAGGCAGAAAGGCAATTGCTTGAAACCCCTGGTATTTCAGAAATATGGAATTAGCGTGCATATTCAGGAATCAGTAAGGTTTGGAGTTATGTTAAGGTTAAGGTACGTTAATGCTTAATAACAAGCAAATATTAATAAGGTTTGAGTTGTAAAGAAACAGGGTGGGAGAGGTGGACCAGGCACGTGGCCAAGAGACCTTTGTCCTTCTCGCTCTGCCATTAACAGCAGTCACACATTAACTCAGCCTCCACCTCAGCGAAGGAGGTGGCCTGCCTCATGAGCTGGGCTGGGGGATGTCTAGGTGTCAGATGATTTGAAGTTGTCTTTTACACATGCTGCAATTGCTTACACAGCACAGGGCCTGCCTGTTGAAAACATTCTTGCATTTTAGCTGATACAAGTCTCTCTGAAGGCTCCCCACATTTTCCTGGATCTGTGGAAAAGACGCTCAGGTCAGGACTGGGGGTTTTGGACACCACAGAAGGGACTTGGATAGGCCAAACCTCCTCAGTGAGGAATCAAGGAGCCTACTTCCACTCTGATATTTACTGACATGCTTCAATAAGGCAATATTTGGAAATACTTGTCTTTTCTTCCCCCCCAATACCAACATCCCTCCTGCCCTCCTGTGTTTTGGCCTAAGCGGCAGACCAGCCCTTTACCTCAGCTTCCACCCCTGCCTCCTTCTGTCCTTCTGAGCACCTGCATGGCTGTTGCTTTAATAATTCGGTTGTCTTTCTGACAGGACCAGAGGAGTCTTTTTTAAGCTCCTGCAACAGCAGGCAGCAGACAGTGCATGATTGCACTGGGACTTAAGAGCAAACTCCAGCTCGCTGTCAGTGGCTGTGTGCCAGACAGCTCAGCCTGCCGAGAGCAAAACCTTGCAAGCAGCTGAGCATTTAAAAGGGAGACTGTCAACATCCGCCTGAGCAGCAGCGAGCAGGGGGATCGCCACAGAAAAAGGGAGAATGTCTGAAAATTGAGGTGTATGGGGACAGGCGGTATAAAAGGGCTAATTATCTTCCTATTCCCCTCGCATTGCCTATTAAAGACCACCAAAAATAGCATCTACTTAAGGACTTTTTTTTCCCTCTCTGTTAAGTTAAATGGACGTCCCACCTGTCATTGGGTGAAGTGGAATCACTCATGGAAGATGGAGCTGGCCAGAAGCCACCTCCTGACAGCGAGAGGCAGGTCTGAACAACAAAGTTTGGATCAAGATCTGAACTTCTCTCACATCCAAATGTGCTTGGATCCAGGACGTTGGCTGACACCCATCTCTGCTACATCTATACCATGATTATGTGTGAATGGCCCTATTGCTTCACACTGCACTCGGTGTAATCACTTCCATTTGGGCATCATTCTGCAAGAAAATCTGCTGTCATGATGGCTGATGTGTGATGCTGTGCTGGATGAAGATTCCTTCCTAACCCTTACAAGACATCAGTTTTCACCTGAAAACAGACTCGTTGAGCTTTACTGATGACAACTTCCATATTTACAGTTCTCATTATTGAGTCAATTTTAACTCCAGGTTTAAATGGGGGATCCTTTCCCAAATGGGTATCAAAATATGATCCATTAGACAGCCTGTGCGTACATGCAGAGGGCCTGATTCTGATTCTTCCTTCCTTCACATCTGCTTCATGCCTTTGCAACCCCATTGACTTCAGCGGAATTGTTTCTGATAGGGATTTGATGAATTCCATATTTTCCTGTGTATCACCCACAGATTATCTATAAAAACAGAGATTCATCAGCAGTGCAGTTTATACACATATGTAAGTAATGTGAGGGGAAGTTTACTCTGGGGCCCACTCTTTCCCAGTAGCCCTATTGCCTCTAATGCCTCTCTCATTTTCTTCCTTTCCTCAGTATCTCCCTTCTTCAGCTTTCTCCCTTCTTTGGGTTCTGCCTAACCCTGATCAACTCTGATTTTGAGTGGCTTGTGAGAAACCACCTGAGGATGTATTTTCAAGAGCCACTATTTTTTAAGGAACACCAGTTTTTAAAGCTACCCAATGTATGCAAAAAACATAGTGACCAATATATATATATCTTTCTGTTTGCTGTTTGAAAAGTAGTAGCAAAAGAAATTGGTTGGGCAGCCTGAAGGGAAATTTCAGTTTTCTGGCTGGAATTAAAACTGGAGGAAAAAAAAAAAAAAGACGTGTTAGATGAAATGTTTCATTTAGTTGTCAGGTATTCTTCTTTAAAACTTTTTAAATGTAATTAAGTTTGGCTAAATTTGTTCTAAAAATATCATTCTGAAATAAAAAATGAAATGATTTGTTTCAGGAACTTTAAAGCAAAACTCTGACTTTTTCATTCCATACTTCCCCACAAGATATTCACTGTTTAACATGTATTCTGTGAATATGTTTCTCAGGAAAAAAAAAATGCCTTTAAAATCTACTTTTGATTAACATGAGGAAAGAGGTGAATGAGATCCTGCTTATTTGAGGAATCATTTGCTCACCCTTAAGGTGTGAAAAGTGAACAGAGGTGAAGGCCAATAAAATCTGTAATAATTTTTGGCACTTAAGCTCTTTTTGGAAGTCACGTACACAGCTGTGATGAACTACAGATAATGTCATGTAGTTAACCCAAAGTCATACAGCAAATCACTGGCAGAACCAGAAGAGCAAGTATACCGCATTCATTTCCTTGCATTACATAGCAACCACAAGAAAATTGTTGTTTTATATGAAAATGTGTAGATAGTCCATGACCAAAACTATCATTTTCACTTTGTATTGTGGTCTTTCCAATACTTGTTTTAAGTGAAGACTGCATGCAGCAATCATGGTTGGATGCTCTCTGTTGAACTGGTACCAAAAATGTGGTCTCATTTCTTAAGAAAAGTATCTGCTAAGTTTTGACCTCACAAACACTTCTGCTACTGTCAGAATAAAAATGCAATAAATAGTGCTATAGGAAGAAAACAAAATGATTATCCTGCAACCTAGTAAGCAATTACAAAGGGTAAATTGCTTGTACCCTCTGTAATTTTTTGCCATTAGATAATTAACATCAGAAGTATTAACGATCATTTTAACAAATTACTATATAATTATAATGTGTTTCTTCATTTAGCCATACATACTGTACAAACCCTTCTAAGATTTGTGTATTAATTGAAAATGCATTATTTATTTGCTGAGCTGAGTAACAACCCACACTGGTAACTAAACCTATTAAAGAAATGCTGGGCTGATCGTAACTAGCTGTCAATCTATGGTTACCAGAGCAATTCTTAGTGGATGCGAGTGTCACTGGCCAAACTCAAATTAAGGATCAAATGAAAAACTGTAATAGGTCACAATACTCACTGGGATCGCAGACCTAGAAATGTCACATCTCTGACTCGTGTTAACTTCATCTGGAAAGAAATCTAAGAGTGGAACAAAGGAGCTCATGAGTTTACAGGGCCAGCACATGCTGGTGGCAATACTGCTTCTTAGATTAATTAATTTCATAACATTTCCATAATACAGTTTTACTTAGTGTACTTTTCATAATCTAATTTTAGTTGAATTGCTTTGCACAATCTGCTCAAAATGTGTTTACGATTCAGAATTGTTAGAGTCCCCTTTTCATTTTGTGCTTTGCTGCCTTTATAAAATCTGCCTAAATTGGTGAAATAAATTAGGGGAATGCTGCCAAAAGCATCTTTTTGTACTATCCTAACATTCAAACTAATTCACTTGGGCCAGGTTTACAGCACTTCCCATGAATCCTCTCCTGGAGGTGTGTGGACAGGAGGGTGGATGGAAGAGTGAACTTCAGGGGGATGCTGCAGATTTTTCTGTGGGAAGAGAGTTTTGGATGAGGGGGGGAAGCTGATTCCAAATTACCCATTTCCAATTTGGGAACAGATATGGCCCATGTGACCTAAGCATCTTGTCAAGACAGCTTGAATTTGAAATTGTGAATATGCATGTGATGAGCTACAGACCCAAAATGATTCACACAATGATATGGCAGATCTTTCTGAATAGATTGAAATTCACCCTTGGGCAAAAGGCCAGGAGAAAGCTCTGAAACCTTGGCTCATGTGAGATATAAGAAGCTCCATGGCTTCACTATAGCCACCTTGGACAGGACCCGTTGTACATACAACATACACATTTGAAAAAATCCAGGATCCCTTTCTGACAATTCATGAAGAGGGAAATGGATTGGAATAAATTATTCATTGCAGCTTTACTCAGCTTTGGCAACAAATCCACAGGTTAAGGGAGAAGGGGAGCTATCCTAGCTGTAATGGTGTGTTACGGCCATTTTCAATACTGTAGGTGTTAGCTTTGTGACCAGCTGATAATATGATCTTGATGATCTTGAAGGTCTTTTCCAGCCTAGAGGATTCTATGATTTTGTAATATCCAGCCATTTAAATCATTTCTGAGGGCTTCCTGCAGGATTCTTCCTCTCAAGAACCCCTGTTCCTCACAGGACTCAGGATCCTAACTTTTTTTCCCTGCTGCTTTCAGTTTCAGCTGCTTGAACTGCTATGATGACACCTTACAAAGTTGCCATTGCGTTGGTGATATTAGTATTAATCACACGTTGCTTGATACTGTAATTGAATAGTTTTTTACGCAGATGATATTAACTGATAAAATATGGCATCCTCATGAGAAAACATTACCTTGAAATATTAGCGTTATAATATGTTAATTTCTATGGAGGATACGACCACAGATATATGAGGAGATGTAAATTTCCCAGCACTTCTGCTGACAATTTCCATGTCAACATAATTCTTAGGAATTCGTACTCACTATTTTGTGATGACTTATATGATGATGTATAACAACTTAAGGGGGTTTTAAAATGCAGTATTTTGACTAATGCAGTTTAGTAAATAGCATGCAGGACTGCTTCTTCCTTTCAATTCTGGGAAGGCTGACGCTAGCCCTTGGTACCATCAGGAAGTCAGTGACCTGAATGCCAAATGCCTAAGAGTGTGCTCAGGATGCTTTGGGCGCATTGCAGCTGTGCATTAAGAGGGAGAGAAAAGGTTGTAGTGGGAGGTAGCAACATCCCTCCCCAAGTATTACAAATTGAGGGCAGTACTGAAGAAAAAAAAAAAAAAAGAAAGAAAGAAAAGGAGAAGAAGAAAAAATGGTGATTTAAAGGAAGTTCTGCACGTCTTGCAAAGCTGTTGGAAACCAAACTTCAGGTTGAAATTCATGACCAGGACAGCATTGTCCTGTCATTTTATCCCATCTGTAGACTCTTAATTCTGATCTTTTGATTTCCTTATGTAGTGGGGTGGAGGCATCCTAGACAAAATTTGGGTTTGGTTGTGAGTTTGTTAGCATGCACCGAAATGAACTGTGTCAGGGCCCACATTAGCCCTTATCTCTGGAGACAAAACCCAAGGTCTGCAGCACACTGCCCCATGTTTTGCTGTTATTGCTTGTGAATAGTTTGCACCAACACAGCCCTGCTGGACTTGCTGTCTTCTAACTTATGCTGGTGCTCTTCTGACTTATGCTGGTGGTTCCTTTAGGAAAACAATCTGGAATAAGGAGAAAAATCTTGAGCCTGGGACAATGGAGAGGCATCCTAAATACAGGGGAGATGGCAGCAATGGCAGCTGTGCATCCAGGAGCAGGCAGCTAACCTGGTCATCTCTCTTGGGCTAATCTAAATTAATTGGTGCTATTGGAGCCTTTGATACCCAAATGCAGACCCCAGGGGTGGGAGTTCTCATGAAACAAGTGGCCACTTGGGAGAGCTGTCCCAGGCCCAATCATGTCATGGGCTCATTTGTCTCCCACAGTAATTCACTACTCACTTCAGTCACTTTAAATGTAAAACAGCTGCTGCTGCTTAGCCCTCTTTTAAGGTACCCACTAGCAGCTTTAAACCAATCCTGAATGGAGCCCATCCCATAATAGTCTCCCACACAGTGGTCATTTGGAAACAATTAACCCTTGATTCAAGATCCTCTTAAAGAATCCTTTTCCAAGTGCTCCTCTTTTCCATTGCAGCCTGTTGTGTTGTTGCCTCTTCCCTTGGATGAGAACAGCTTTATCCTTCAGGAGCAACATCCATGTATGTATACTGTGCTGGGGGGTGGGAGGGAGCATAGAGCTGCCAGGTTTATTGTATGGATTTTGCTCTCCTTGGCCACCCTCACCAAAGAAGCTCGAAGCTACCAAATCAGAACAGAGTGGTGTTTTGTCAAAAAAAAAAAATAAAAAAAAAATCATTTCCTTTTCCCTTCTCCCCCTACAGTACCTGGGGGTCTTGTTCACTTCACACATGTTTGGCACTGCTGCTACCCCTCGCCTCACTTGGTCTCCAGTGATATGATGAACTGGAGATTAATCTGTTTTAAGGAAAAGCATCTGGCTTTGAGCTAATAAAATACCAATTTGTAACAGGGAGGAAAAGGCTCAGTGAGAGGTCTGCATGGTTGGGGCTTTGAGACCCAATCTGACTTGGGAGTTCAATGCCACTTGTGAATTTTAGGCTGTTCTCTGAACACTTCAAAAATTTTTCTTCTTTTTTTTTCTCCTGTGCAGTGGTCTTGACTTTCTCTAAAGTGCTGCAGTTTTGGACTGGTGGCTTTTTCCCCTGATGGGGTATCACCCAGCTCCAAATCCTGTGGGGCACCCCCTGCCTTCCCCTTCCCCTCATGGCTCTGCGGCCAGATGTGGTGGCCCCTTGCTGGGATGTTAAACTGGCAACACCCTTGATCCAGGCAGACAGACACTCAATAGCCAACTTCTGGAAAACCTCCCCCCGCACTGGACGGCTCTGACACAAACCAGCTGAAGACATTGCAATGCCAGAAAGTGTTACAGCTGGACCTCCTGACAGATTGGCAGCACGCACGCTGATTTGGGGACTGTATTTGGGGGCCTGCAAAGTGCTCACTGTCCAGGCACCGAGCCACTAATCACAGTTTACATTAGG
This sequence comes from Aythya ferina, assembly GCF_964211825.1. Classification (NCBI taxonomy): domain Eukaryota; kingdom Metazoa; phylum Chordata; class Aves; order Anseriformes; family Anatidae; genus Aythya; species Aythya ferina. Next base: position 5,274,402 of record NC_140307.1, read on the forward strand.
CAATCAGATACTTTTCCACTACTGAATGATCTGCTCTTTTCCATCCCCCTCCTTTATTTTACCTTATGGGACCCTGTGTGTGTATATACAGTACCTACCCTCCATGCTTCACATCTGCACCGTGCTTTAAGCTGCATTTAATGCACAGCTACTTGCCTCGGCTCTGGCAGTGACAAGGCGCCCAAATTGTTTCTGCCCTCTTTCCTACTCCCCAGCCTGATATCTGCCTGTCTCTGTGCTAAACCACTTGGTTAACTTAACCTGGGGTGGGGGGATCTACTTATGGTCAAACCCCTGGGCAAAAAGAAAGGCTGGATATTTTATAGCACTCAACAGAAGTGGGGTTTCTGTCAGCCTATAGAATCTGATGAGTGGTTTTAAATAAAATTCCAGAGATCAGGTCTTCACTGAAAACAATAGATTTTTAGAGTAATTTCTCTAGCATGCTGCCCTTAATCACTTTTACAAAGGAGTGTTTCATTAGGAATGAATCTGTCAGCCCCATACGTCAGCTCTGATTTCTGCGTTGGCCCAGCCATGATGCTGTAGATCTATGTTCGTGTAAGATAAGTTTGCCATGGCTGGCTGTCTAATGAATATGGCCTCATTTACAATAAGGAGGGCTCAGGTCTGGCTACAACCCAGAGTTTCTATTCCAAAGAAATTCTGACATTTTGGAAAACCTGGGTCTCTGTCAGAATGAGTAGCTGAAATTTTGATATTTTCCAAGCCAAAAAAGGTGCTCTGAAAAATGTGTGTTGTATTAAAACATTAAATAACAGTTAGGTGCCAATTTAAGAAAAATATATAAACACAGAACATGAAAATTCAAATTTTAATATAAACATTGAACTGAAATTAACAGAAATGTTTTGATGTTGGCAAAATGAGATATCATAACTTCTTCTCACCAATGTTTTTCTGCCACAGCTGATCTATTCCTATGAAAACGTTTTGATTTTAATGAATCTGTATGTTTTCCACCGCATAATTATTTTGTCAAAGAAGGGAAAACAAATCGCACCACATAAGATGGCTCCAGACTTGTCCTGCTGAACAGAGTATTGGGCAATTGACCTAACTGATCTCCAGCTTTGCTTGTGCAGGGTTAGCCCCTGAGGTTCAAGCAGAGGAGGAATGATATTTTCAAGTTTTAGCAAATGTGAAAGTGTACATTTTGGAGTTAACATTGTGGTCTTTAATTTTCCTTCCAGTCCTTGCAACCAAATAGGTTTTTGCCAATTATGGCTCAATTTCCCCATCTGAAAAGTGGGAATACTGCTGTTTGCTCACCTTTCTTAAGATCTGTGCCTAGGTAAAGCACTCATAAGCACCAATTAACCTTATTACCCAATTCCTGTGCATAAACTCAGGGCTGATGTGAAGAAATGAGCACACACTGTGTTGTGCAGATAGAAGACGGGGTTATTTTCAGCCCAGATTGCAGTTTCACGGTTCCTGGGGCAGAGCTGAAGCTTGCAAGACTGTTTATTTTCTTCCCTGGAGAACCCAGGATGTGACAATCAACAACCCCCATGACAGAATGTGAGAGGAAAAGGACGTTTATTAGGTAAATATAGTGTAAAAGTCCAGCAAGGTACTGCATGCATGCACACACACACTGAGGGTCTGAGTGAGCATGGAGGGGACTTGGGAAAGGTATTATGCATTCAGGCATCTTCGATGTACTGCTAATAAAATTAAGTGTTGAAACATAAATGTTTTAATTTTAGTGCAAATGCTCCAAGCAATAGCCCCTTCTGCACCTTTCCTTCCCACCCCCAGCCTGGACTAATCCATTTAGACACAAATTTACATTTTATTTCTCCAAACCCTATTAGCATTAATAGAAAGGTCAGCACTGAAAAGGCAGCTTCAGAAGCTAAAGTGCCAGTGTGCTGTATTCTGCGGCTAGACAAGGGCACGTGGGTCTCTCACCCACTGGGTCTGACAAGAATTTGTAATTTAAGAGGGAAGTGCTCTTCTCCAGACATTCCCATGGCTCATGGAGATGATCAGGCCACCCTCTGGACACTGAATGGGTCTTCTTCATATCAGAAGGGAAAGAGACGAAGAAATCTCTTGGTGAAAAGCCACTGATGCTGTGGAAGAAACTGTAGACAAAATTCAATGTCTTTTGGACAAAACAAAACATTCTCTTTGGGAATGGTTTGGCTCCAACAGTGCCTTGACTGTCCCTTTTTTGATAGATTAGTTGGGCTGCAAATAAGAGTTTCGGCACCTCTCAACCCATCGCTGGCTTCTGGCAGAGTCAGAAATCTCCTTCAGGAGTATCCCCACTGCTGAGTGATGATTACAGAGCTGTGAAGAGAAAATTCTTCTGGTTTCAGAAGTGCAAAATGTTTGTATGAGAACGGTATGAACTTGATGTGGTTTGTGGTTTGGTTCCAACTGAGAACCCTGCCTTGGGAAAAGCTTAATAACCCAGAGTAATCCCATTGAATGTACTGGGCCTTCTTATGTGTATAAAATTACTTACGTGCTAATTTTTCAGAGGATCAGAGCCAAGGATCTTGACCATGCATGCTGGACATCTAATTGACTCATGGCTTTGTGTCTAAATCATGTGAATTTCTTCTCAAGTTTCAAACAGATGTTTGGTCTGAAATGCAAAGTCTTAAAAAGGAATGAAGTCAGCTTCATCCCCTGGATCAAGATCCTGTGAAATTCCTGTTTCTGTATAATCACAAAGCAGACGCCAGGGGAAAGCTGAATGCTCCAAATTAACGTCATTCCTCCAGGCAAACTGCATTATGTGTTGCATTGATTTTTTTTTCCTCATACATTGTAGGGTCTTACTCCTTCTACTGCTACTACCATTAGTATTACTATAATGCGAATCTTAAAAAGCCAAAAAAATTAAAAATTAAGACCCAAAGAAGCTCTCAAGATACTCTGGACTTAGCTGTCTAATTCAAGGATAAACTGATAGAGCAGGTGGACATGCCAAATGTCATTAAATTTGCCAGAACCCAGCCCTGAGGAACACAAAGGTGAGAAGTATATTCCCCAACAAATGACCCCTGACCGGGAGCTCCCTGCTACCAGTCCCCCTCGCTTTTAAATTAAACCAGTAAGCCTACTTGAGTGTCTAGCTTGAGTGTTTCATTTGATTCCACTCCAGGGGAAACGCAGCCTCTCAATTAAGCATTTAGAGTTTCACATGTGAAACCGAGGCACAGAGAGAAGCTCCTGGAGCTCACATGGAGAATTGAGGCAGGAGATGTGAGTTCAGCTGCTGCCTCCCTATATGGCACGGTTGAACTGTTTTACCCTGTGCCTGTTTCCTTCTCTTATAAGCTTACATGCCTGAAAATCACTTTCAAAACATTCCAGGTACAAGTACGTGTGTTCTGTGTCTTGTTTGTACGTTTCCCCAGTGTTTCTGTATCTTCTTGCATTCTCAGGATTGTATTAATGATCTTCACTTGACTCCCTTTTCAATGTGCTCAAAGAGAAACCCATAAATAAAGAATTGATAGGAAAGCCCAGATGTTTCTCCATAGGTGAGGGCTGAAGGAATGCCATAGCTTTCATACCAACACATAAGCAGACATTTGGAAAATTAGGGACTGCTGAATGCATCGCTGGGGATCAGCACAAAGTTATTTGCAGTTGTTTCTGTAATTGCATTGCTCAGGGAGAAAATTCACAGTATGTCTTGCTGCCTGCCCACCTCCTGAACATGCACCCTGCCACCTGTGTGCAGTGCTGGGGTAGTGTTAATGCCCTGTGCTGTGCTAGAAGCCGTATAAATTAATTGACTGGCTAAACACCTGCTTTCTGTGTTTGTTTGTTTCCTTTTTTTTTTTTTTTTTTTTTCTTTTTTCTTACATTTCTCTAACTAGACTAGCATTTCTTTCCTTCTTTCCCCCAAAATTGGGTAAGTTGGCACCAAACAAAGAGCCTTGTTTTCTCAGCATATCAAGGGGTGCAACTCCATGAATGTCAATGGCTGGGGTTTGCATTAGTGGTAGATAAATCTCATAAACCATCAGGTAGGAGTCCTTAATTTGATTAGGGAGACAGGTCCTTTGGTGCTGAGCCAACATGATCAGAACTTCCTTAGTTTTTAAAATGTTTAAAATTTTGGACAGGAAATCTCAAGAAATATAGATTTTCTTTGGAGATCCCAGCTAGTTGCTGTTTTCCTTTGGGCAGGCCACAGGAAGGCAGCTGTCTTATGGATGTTTTTGCTCCTTGTTTTGTCTAAAGTTAATTGAGCCCAAGTCCCCAGTAGTGAGGTACCTGACTGTTTGTTTTATTGACTGAATCTGCACAGTATGGGCCAAGACTTCTGCTCGTGTAGATCTGTTCAGCTCTATGGAAGCCAATGGAGCCACAATAAACATAGAAACTCTGGGTTGTGAATGTGTCCCCTAACACTCACTACAGCTCTCAAAGTCTGGCCCAAAACTAGGAACGAGCAGTTTTTTAGGCACCGTTTTATTAGCTGGTTGTTAAAATCCTGCTTGGGAATTCGGAGGGGAGATCCTCGTGTTCTTAAGGTCAGGACGTATGGAAGTGTCTAGAGGACTTCGTTCTGACAGAGGCATGAGTTTCTCTTTGTTATAACTGAAGCATGTAGATGTGGCTTTACATCTAATTTAGATCAGATGGGGAGGGGGAAGGAGCAGCCCTCAGCAGTTAATTCCAGACAAGGTGATTTTTGATTCACTAAACCCAAACATATATATTTTAGTTTAATAGTGACCTACCCTTTGTAAACATGTGTACAGGAGACTGTGGGTCCCCCCTGATGACATCTGAGTGGGGATAATGTGGCAGTAGAGAAATAAATAAAACCAGACACCCAGCAGTGAGGAAGACATCAAATTAAAACTCCTTAAAGAAATCTCTCACTTCCCATTTTCTAAATCACTCATTCTGTAAATGTCTTTGCTGTTGGTGCTACCACATATAATGTGATCAATAGCATTATTCTCTAGCATTCCCCCAACTGACTGGTTGAAGAAGATGCTGGCTAGGAGAGAAAGGGGGTGGGATGTGGAGCGAGGGGGCTGGGAGGAGGAAACTGTACTTGATCCTTATGGAAGTCAGTTAAAATTAATTGGAAAAAGCTTTTAAAGACCTAAGATGAAGACCAAATGTATCTCAGACCTGCGGCCTCATCCCCGACACTGAATGCGAAGGTCATTGCAAAGCTGTAGATTTATGCGGAAGGCTTGGGTGATGGAAAATGAGACAAAAGCATTTGGATTTTATTATTCCATTTACTCTGACCCTGGGCCATAAAGGGTTTGGAGAGCCTGTTTTATGTATTCAGCTGGTTGCCACACTGACAAGCATTTGGAGCCACTTAAATAAACCACCCCAACCCACAGCTGCAACAACACCATATCAAATACAGGTTAGAGTTGAAATGTAGAGCCAGCAGCACAGCGTCTCCAGCAGGTGCATGCAGAGTGTTTTTTAACCCCCTTGGTTTTGGAATAGTTCCCTTATTTATCTATTGGCTTTGATTTAAAGACCATTTAATCACTGGTATAGATTCCATGTTAAAGTGCATGCACACACACTCATAGACACATGTACTGGCCGAGCAAGCCACTTTCTTCTGATCCTCCTGGTTCCTGATTTTTCTAGGGACTAGTACAAAGATTGAAAGCCTCATGTTCTGGGCCAAAGATGGGTGATTCTCTCCTCTTGGCCCCTTCCCCAGGCTGCTCTATACACCCTCTGAATCCCTCACATTCCTGGCAGGCACTACTGCTTCGAAGCAATGAAAGAGGGGAAAGAGTAATGTATTGGGGAGGGGGAGCGGGAATAAGAGTTTTGCTCAGAAAGAGGGGAAAATACAGCATGTGTTTGGACTGATGACAGCAAAACTAGGTATCCAGGCGTGCTGGGAAAAGGGAAAAAGGCAGACAGTCAACCACACATCCACTCGCTCAGAAATCAGTGGGAAACCTAATATCAAATTTCTTAATGTGTCTTGCGTGCTGTATGTGTAATGTGTTCTGTTGTGTGGACATGTTGAGACTCTCCAATGGGCTATAGGATGTATATGAAGGTGGAGAGTTAAGCTTAAGTAATCCACAGACATTCAGATTTTCTAAAAGGTCTCTTTCACCCTGTCTGCCCCTCTTTTGTTCCAATTTTCCATTAATTTTTTGTGATTGTTCATACTCTTGCTTTCAAATAGCAATATCACCACTGTGGATGCAAGTTCTGGTGAAAACTGCTACGTTTGCTCACATAAGCCAAGCTGCTCATTTATTAGATTTAAGGAAAGCAATTCACCTTTAAATAGGGATCACAACTATTCAGGGCAAAGCATTTAATAGCCAAGAGAGTTTAAAAAAAATGGCAAAAGAGTATGTCAAATACATTTGAGTAACAAAGCAATTCCAGTCTCCTCTCAATATCCCACTAGCTGGAGAAGGAGGCTAATTTATGTGCTGTGAATTTTGCGCTCAGCCCTCTTCCTAGAGGCTATTCTTTCAGAAGAGAGTTGAAACACGTGATGGCTGAGATGAAATGTTGGAAGAGATTGCATTGCACTAGTCTGTATTTTCTAATCCTGGCTAGATAAGCAGGGAACAATTGCTTGTAGGACTTTTATTTCCAAAATTCACTTTTTCTATAGTTTATTTTCCTTCATAGCACATTTCCATGGGGATCAAACTGAATTCTCTTAACCAGCACCTCTAGTCATGCAGTGTTAAGAATATTACAACAAAAGCTGGAGTGGCCAGCACATCTCGCAATCTTTTAATTTATTCTTATTTTGTGTTACTCATATTTAATTTTGAGTGTTAGGCACTGCCTAATCTACATAATAATTTAGAATAAAATAGAGCCTGATAATGTTTAACAAAATTCAAGGGCTCTTTTCCATTTAAGCGCCTCTCATGAGAGTAAAAGGACAATAATATAATTTCTCACTTTCATAAAGAAAGAGAATGCAGTCAGAGCCATCTTAGCCTTGAAGATACTTTTGCATGACAGACAGCTGTCCTTAGCAGTAGGTGCAGTGCCAAACTGGAAATCCCAGTCCATATGCTCTCATGCGTTTGGATTGCTAGGCTGAAACTTTGCTTGGTTAAATCAATAGGGCCTTAAATTAAGAGCCTGAAACCTGCCTTTATTTTTGGTGCTGGTGGCATGGACACAAAAGGTGAGGATGTTCTTACATGACCCTCAGCTACCTGTATCACACCTGTCCATGCCCAAGGTGGTCACCCTTCAATGAACAGCAGCAGGGCACTAGGGCTCATCCTGAAGCAGTCAAAGCAGATGAACTGTGCATGAGAAATGCCGTTGCTCTCTACTGACTACAGTGGAGTACAAGCGTGGTGAGAGTAGATGCAGAAATCTACCTTAAAGACAAGTGAAGTTACATGAGACAAATCCCAGGCATGGTCACCTTTATCAGCTCTCTGACACGGCAAAGTCCTGGTCTTTCCTTCTCTCTGCCTAGAGCAGGCGAGTTTTGTCTCTTGATTTCTGAAATGCTCTCATTTAATTAATGTCACTGGGCTCAGCGTAGAACTATGTGAGTGAAATATAATTGTGTGGGCTAAGAAGAGAGTTGAAGGAGATGAACTGAAGGTCTATCCTGGCCTTACATGCAAAGAAACTGAACCTGAGCCAAATGTTGTGCGTAGCTGTTAGCCGTAACATAATCTGAATGAACTCTTGATCCAAATCGTTCGAGGGAGTCCGAAACCCAGGGCTCAGCTTTTTATTCAGTCATTATTGATGTAGTCTCAATATTCCTACATCTGGAAATGAATTGAAAACAATTCTTATTTACTTACACATGATAATTAATCTTCCTGGACTGGGAGGAACTGATACATTAAGTGTTTCACTGGGGAGAGTCCTTTGTGCTTTACAGATATTTAAGATTAGAACTGGGTGGAAACTGGAGTTTTTTACATAGTTTTTTTTTTTTTTTTTCAAAATGTTTGTTGCAAAATTATCTGACAAACAAAAATATATAATCTTGAGCAAAATCTGCTCCAGACTAAATCATTGTTGGATTGGAGCCTTTCTCACTGAAATATTGAAAACTTTCTATTTAAATCAAGTAGCTGCTGCATAAGAATGTGTAAATCCAACCTTCAGTAAGATAATGTTGTGTACATTTATATAATGCTAGCAATAGTTAGGACAATTTGCCAAGGTTAATAACTATATAGGCAGAGCTGTGATACCAGCTGCTAGAGAAAGAGAACTGGAAAAGCTTCACTTCTTCTTTGGTTGTTAAAACTTGAAATCTTCCATAAGACCCTTGCATGGTCCAAAGTAAAGAACGATTAGGTCAGGCAAAATGATAACCAAATGTGGCTGGTTTCTAGCATCCACGATCAGTTCTTTCTGTCTAGCCTAATCCCCTTTCAACTACACTAAAAGGAAATTGTTGGTAAGTAACAAAACTGACAAATCCATACTGTGTGCCTTCAGCCAAATATTGCTGAGTTTTAAGTGTGATACCCATAATGGTCACAGAAACAAGTGAGAAAGACAGGAAGAACAAGCAGAGTCCAGCAATTGCCACACTGTTGCATAGAAAACTGGGGTCATTTGGCTCATAGGACTGCTGTTTGTCCGCTGTTACATGAGTCATGAAGCAAGGCAGCACAAGAACATCATACTGGCCTGTTTAATGCAAAAGAGAAAGGAAGAAACATATAATAACCACATGTATAGTGATTCCTGCTGATCAGTGACTTTCCCTGAAATTGGGACAGTTGCATTTTAATTGACTTTTTTCCCCTACAGCATTGCATTGGGAAATCAACTCTGATATACTTGTAGCAAGGTAGAAAACAGTTGAACTCTTGTCAGATTTCTGTGGAGATCAGATGGTATTTATTTGCTGTCATGCTCTCTTGGGCTAGATTCAAACTCAGGTTCTACAGATTACAGGGAAAATCTTTGGAGCCTCAGATGGATTTTATGCTGCCTAAATTTAGAAATATTAGCAATTAAACCTGAAGCTGGGTTCCTTTTTCTTGGCATTCCTATGAAATGTTGCATTAAAGAGAGAACAGGGTGAAAATAAGAGCTGGTGGACTAAGGAGAAGGATAAAAGATTCATGAATATTTCTGCTAATAAAAAGTGCTGAGCTTGGCCTATTTGATTCATGGGGTCATATTATGCATTATTTTTGAGTATTCAGATGACCTTCAGGAATTTGTAAAGCTTTCATAAAAGTAAAGAATTCATTGATATTTTAACTGAAAGTATGCTTTTAAAGAGCACCTATCATGTTCAGACACAACTTAATTCCAATTCTAGAGAAAATATTGTTCCATGTAGTACTAAAAACATAGGCTGTATTAATGGAGTAGATACATTTCTTTGTTCTTTCCTAAGAGAAAGTGCAGCCACTTCATTTGTTTTGATGATATTCACTATTTATTATCCACCATTTATTAAAAAAAAAATTAGTTGTAGGCATCCAAGCAGAAGGCAGAAGCAATACCATAGAGCTGGGTAGGCAGCCACATCACTGACTCAACTAATAACCACAGCCAAAATGGTTTTGAATGCCCCATCACCTGCATATTATTTCTGCCAAATTTTCATGAATATTTCTGAATAACAAAAGCATTAGTAGAAAATCAGACTCTGTTTTCAAGCTGTTGTGCAGTAAAAATAAAAAGGGAAAAAATAATCACAATATTACTGGGAAAAAAAAAAAAAAAAAGAATGCAAGAAGGGGAAATCCCAGCCTAGTTGCTTGTCATGCAACTTCATGAAATACTTTTACTGTTTTCAGGTCCTCTGGAAAACGCAAGCTCTGAACAAAACCCAGCCCTGTCAAGCAAACTGCTTCCTAACTGCAAGCATGGTGACCATTCCTGCAAACAAAGGGAGAAGAAAATATGTAAATTTAAACAAATTCACAGTTCTTTTTCTTTAGAAAAAAAAGCTTTCATGTTATTTGAAATAGCCAGACTGCTAGAGTAATGTTCTTACATATAAATGGAAATCCTTTTTGATATTTACACTACTGATTTCTGCACTTTCTTTAATCTCTGCTTTCAAATTAATAGACAATAACATCAGATTCCTTCCTTGGCTCATTCAGCACTTGTGCATATTTACCCAAGTGTCTAGAGTGGAGATTGTACACATATCTCTAATCCACCTGCCTATGTTAGTTAAAAGCCCAGATAAAATCAGCAGCACTTAAATCTTAACCTTTTAAGTCTGAAATGTTTTTAAAGTCTGGGCTCATGGCAACTCCACTGGAGAAGGGGGGAGAGGTGGAAGTTGAATGTAAAACATTTCACAGCTTGAACTATTGTTTCTTTCCAGGGCAAACTGAGCTCAGGAGTCCCACAAGAGTGTTACTCTGAGAACATTAGTGGTGCTGACCAGCTCATAAAGCTTGCCGTCGTGTTGAGTGCTCCTAGCCTCCGAGAGTCAACTTCATTTTCTGTCCTGACAATATACGGCTCCTGAAAACCTTAGCAAGCAAAAGAGAAGCAGAGGGAGAGCGAGCTGTGATATCTGGCGCTCTCCATCCCTGTTTTTGCCTTTTGTTTCAGTGTTTGGCTCTGGACCCTGTAGAGGCCACTGAGTGATTTAACACCTGGATGGCCCCAGGACAGCATTGCTGCTCTAACAGCATGTTGTGCTCCCCTCTTCCTTAAACAGTGTCAAGTCTCTTGTTGGCTTCCCTTAGGAGCCGGGCCTGGGCGAACAGATGCACCTATTCCTTGGAGAATGAATAGTTTGTTTATGTAGAAGAGATGAATGGGGCAGTAAGGCCAGCTAGGTCAGTTATTTAGCATGAAAAAAGCCATCAGGATCGCCCTGCGGTACTGCTCAAGGAAGTGTGGAGCATACAAAGGTGTACATACATCCTCCAAGCCAGCCCTCCTCAGGGAGCACTTTAATTAGGAAGGAGGGCAAATGACCAGGGAGGCTGTGTGTGGAGGCATGGGGACAGGCGGTGACAAGGCCACACGGCTGTCTGAGCAGAGCATCACGATCTGTGGGTGTCCACTGGGCATCACCTCCACCTGTGACACTTCTCCCCAAGTCCCCTGCTCAGCACCCAAGCATTAAGGTTTATTTTTTTATTGCTTTTTCTTGTTTACTCCCAAGCTGATACTGGGGGAAAGGGCTAGCTGGGAACAAGGCTGGGGAAAGTATGTGTGCATCTTTCTTTTTGCCCGTCTCTTTTTCTCTCAATCTACCCTCAACAAGGGTGCCTATAGAATATAGCATAATGCTGTATTGTTTGGTTAGGGATTTAATTTCACTCCATCACAAGCTACCATCGGAGCCCCTGTCATTGCAATTTGTCACACTTTTTTGTGCGCTATATCTCACTGAAGTCACATCTCCTCCTCAGCCCGTTGCATAATCTCCTGGTCTGGAACAAAGCTCTCCAACATAATGAAAGAGGTGAAATCAGGAAAGGGAAAGTCAACGGTGACCGTTATCACTATAGAGTTTGCTCCCACTGGCTCTGCAGGTTCAGTCACACCACGCAAAGCAGAGTAAGAAGGACATGCTGTGTATTTTTTTTTTTTAAGCCTGTTTATTGAACCTGCAGGCAACACCATTGGCTGCTGAGATATGTAATCCTATTCCCTCCTGCAGACCACCAGCCATAAAGAGGCTGCGGGATGTCCCAGTGGCCCACCAGGGAGTTGAGAGCCTCCAAAATAGATATCACAGGGAAAGAAGTGGAGAAATCAGTTTGCTTTAAAAGAAAGGGTTGACTCATGTCTCAGCCTAAACCCACAATAACGTGGTGCTTAGGAAAAATACCCTAAACAGTCAGAAGATAGAATAGGTGCGCTTTAAAGGAAAAATGAACATCTGCCAAAATAAGCAGGATTATGTTTTCTATAGGAGAGTGGTCAAGGACTCTGTTATGTGTTCAAGGCTAAATTTCAAGATGTAAGCTGACTGCTTAGAGTTCGGGGAGGGGGGGGGGGGGGAATCATATGGTGGTTCATGAGACTGCCCATGTGCTTGGGGCTCCACACCTTGCTGCGCTGCTCCAGCCAGGACTTCAGGGTTTGCCCTGCATTTCTCCTGGAGCACTACAACAACGTCTTAATGTTCTTGCTTGATGATTAAATTAGAAACTTCGATTTGTTTGTGATTCACTTACCATGACATCAACAAGGGCATGTTGATGCTGAAAAGGCAATGAAAGTAGAGAAATCAGCTTCATAAATTCCTTTGTGGACTTTTCATATCCTGTGGAGGGGTAAGGAGCGGCCTGAGACAGATAGCTAATTCACAGGACAATACTATTTTTGTTCTTCATTCGCATTGTTGCAACTCTGCCTGCTCAGAACTTGTGAAAAAATCTGTCCGCTCTTCCTCCAGGGCTGATTTATCGATGTGGGCTCCCAGGTTTGAACTATCTGGGAAAACACTTTACCAGGCTCACAAGCAAAACACACGGATTTGTGCTTGCAGCTTACCAGATCTGGCAGCAGAATTCTTTAGAAAATGTGTTTGGAGGGTTTCTTAAGAAATGTAAATAATGTCCTCAATAAGGAATTTCAATTTCTCCAAGAGGAACAAAAGAAAAATCTGAAACACTAAATGTTTGTGGCCTTGGGTGAACTCTTATATTCTAATTTCTGCTAAAGGCTATTTTTTTATTTATTTTTGAAAAACTGCATTTCATCTGAAAGTTTTCACTAAAAAGTCCCCAATTTTTGATCAGTTCTGAACATCACCCTTTCACATTAAATAAAGAGAAAGTATAAGGTATTCACAAGACATGTATCAATTTGACATCAGTGTAACATTTCTTAAGTGGCTCATTCAGGAGTGAAGCCCATGACTAACAGGCAAATGGCAGTGAGATACAAGGAAAGATGGTTTTACAAAGGAGAGCAATAAGAAAGGAAAATGTTACACTGTTTGCACCGTGTGTTTTATAAGGAAGATCAGGGTAACAATGAGTCACTATGGAAAGGATTTATTGGGCTACGGAGCTAAAAGTCTGTAAAGATTAAAATTCTGATGGGGTTTGGATGTGGAATTGTTTCTGAGTTTAGTTTTTATCCAGCACACTGTCCAAGTTATTAATCCCCTTGTGTTTTCTAAGCTGGGTAACTCGTTGTCGATATGCTCCCTCGGCCAATTTCAGGCATGCCGGCCCACAGGCTGGTGTAATATTTCTTCAGGCGAATCACTGGGTGGTCTTGTCTTGTCTTGTGAAGAGTGAGAAGCAGATAGCAGGAGACTTTCAAGATTGCTGTTGCAGGCATCAGTCTCTGAGTGGAAAATAATCCACCTGGAAGGACGCTGCCTTTGCAGAGAGGGGCGGCCGGCGCTGCGATCGGGAGATAAGTTACGCTCAGAGATGTTTGCAGCGAAGGTGCAATTTGTCAGTGAGAGGCAGGGCTGGCGATTCAGCTCTCTGGTGTCTGTTAGCATCTGCCACTCGCATCCACTTGCAGCTTCTCTGGAATCGCTGAGCGCTAGAAAGCAGCACACTTCACTGCTGTGCGAGAGCAGGTGACTGGCATCAGCCCTCAGTTAGCCCTCCTGACAAAGCCCAGAGACGTGTTGACTAGCTGCAGAAGGTGTCTAGTGCCCAGCTTTCCTCGGTGATGGCCGTATGATCACTTGCAGCGTAGGACACAAAGGGAGCCCAAGTGGGACAACCCCACGTGAAAATACAGTAGGCAGGGAAGCGTGTTGCGATAGTCTTGGCTCCACAGCTGCTATCTACCATGTTTTCCTCACATCGCTGATGGTGAGATGCTCTATGAGGAAGGAGATATGACTTGAAAGGGAAGCAAAGAGTCCAGTTGGGACAGTTTGTTCCTACAGGCAGCATTTACCTCCTGTGAATGCTGTCAGAGAAGGCAAGATGCCAGTGGACAATACTGCCTGCAGGGAGGAGCAGGGAGCTGGGGCTTTGCATGTGGCTGTGTGGAAGCCAGCAGAGTCCCTCCGCGCTAATCCCTTGGTGTCTCTGAATTGCTGAGGAGGCTGATCGCAGGTCTTGCCCCTGAGTACAAGTGCTCCAGGTCAGATTCACTGTAGCTGGAGGTTTTTGCAAGTATGTTTCCCCCTGGTGCGTTGTACACCAGGAGACAATATCTTGTTTCCTGGAGAAGAACTTGATATTATCACTAAGAAGATTTAACAGAGGAATCTGGTGAACTTGTCACCGCCCTGCATAGTTTCTCTGTTTTTGCTTCTGTTAAAGCAGTTTACATAGGGTAAGGAGATAGGATGGAACTAGGATCCTTTTTGTTTTGTTGTTGTTAAAAACCTTTTTACAAAGAAAGGGATCAGAATGTTCACAGCTCAAGCTTGACTTGGATAAGGCCGCCTAGTGTCTGAATTTATCCAAATTATCCATGCTACTGTTAGGACAATGAGTCATGAGATTTACAACACTTCCATTTCTTGTCCCAGCTGGAACTACTACTAGAACATTTTTGTGTGCTGGTCTGGTGTTCTCAGCTCTGGTCCCATCTGGAGTGAGTAAGATGCACCTGAGTGGGAAACACTTAGCTGAACATTTCAAAACAATGAGGCACAACATTAGAGACAGAGACCTAAGGGTTCATGTCATCAGACCTAGGCTTGAAGAACAATTTTGTGTTTGCTCCAGTAAAGGCAGGTGCTGGACTACTGGGATAGAGGCACCAGAGATGTGTCTGCTGCTTTAGGGCTCAAAGGACAGAGGAAACTTCATTAAGCTTTGTAAGTTGTAAGTTTTGATGGGCACGTGCCTAAACACCTTTATTGCTTAACCTTGTTTTTGGTGTGGCTTGTACACAAATTGCATGGATCATCATCAAAAAATTTGCTGAGTAAGTGAAAATATCTTGAATGGAGTTTTGTTTAAAGGACACCCTTCATGAAACAGAGTGAGGAAAACTACTGCCAGTCAGTGTATCTTTGCAATGCCATAATCTGTTGCTATTTGTAGACGTTTTATGTAATGATGAGGATTTACTTGAGATTTTTCTCAGGAGCTTGGCTGGGTCGTAATGGCACTAAATTCCTATCATTGGGTTTTAGAACACAGACTCCCACTCTGCAAGCTGATGTGACCAAGGCAAATCACATATGATCAAGTTTTCTGTAGTTCTTCAGCAAGTTCTTACAAGTGCTTAAGCAGGTTAAGTGCCCAAATCCTATTACTTTAGTTTTGAAAAGCTGGCTTTTAGTCTCTCTAGTACATATGTTCATAGGTATTTATGATCCCAGCTACCTCTGATGATTTCCCCCTCTGTGCCCTCAGCAAAAGACGGAGAATAGCACTACCTTATCTACCAGAGATACTGGGGGGATAAGTACATTAAAGATTTCTCAGAAGTCACTTGTGCTGGTTGATCTCACAGGTGTATTTACATGGCTTGATTCTCTTCCCATGAACTCATTTGAAATAAATAGAAATGCAGTGGTAATAGAGCTGGTGTCACCAAAGAATGACTCTTATAATGTCATACCCTGCTCAGAGGCAGCATGGGTGCAGAACCCAAGTGCCCT
Source organism: Aythya ferina (assembly GCF_964211825.1). Classification (NCBI taxonomy): domain Eukaryota; kingdom Metazoa; phylum Chordata; class Aves; order Anseriformes; family Anatidae; genus Aythya; species Aythya ferina. The sequence continues at coordinate 5,289,898 of NC_140307.1, forward strand.
TCTTATTTGGAGAGGGCTTGTTTCAGTTAAGCAACGGTTGAGGTATGTATAGGATGGAAGCCTTCCTTCCTACTCTGTCGCCGTGGTTATGGGGGCAAAATGAAGCTTTTTCAGAAGTACTTCTAGTTCTATATAGCTACCAGCTAAACTATTAGAATTAACCTGGTATTCATTCCTATTACCTACCCCTTTATTTTTGAGGCAAAATGAGCACAAACACTTTGGTTCAGAAAGATGGAAATTTACACTTCAGCAAATAGCTGAGCGTTAATGACATTCAGCCTATATAGAAGCATATATCTTATAGGAAACTGCATTGGTTATGCTTGAGAAATCTTTCTAGGACAGTCATTGCCCTGAGACTTATGCATCTGCATAAAGTCTACTACATTAGAAACTGAACAGAATGGCCCGTCTCTCCCACGGTCTTAAGTTAACACTTTTCCTTTTGTCTGGGGCACCCTTTTCTAAACTTGAAATCCAATTGGCCAACAATTAAAGCCAATTAGCACGTGAGGAAAATAAACCACAGACCCCACTTCTATGTATTTCATGGGCTGTTAGAAAGCCTAGTTAGCTCAAGGCATTAGCATAGTTCAGGATCGGTCGAGGCACACAGCACAGACTAGTTGGCTTAAAGTATTAGAGGACTGCGATAGCGGGCTGGCTGAGCAGCAGTGTTATTCTGGGCTCACAGCTGCCAAACATTCTTGACAGGAGATGAGGCAGATGTCCAAGGACAATCAAAGAGAGAAGAAAGTTTAAGCCAACGTTTGCCTATCTCATATTCTCTACTTGATCCTCTCCTCAAAGACAAGGCACAGCTGTTGCACTTCAAGGTCTATCTGGCTGAACCCAGCAGCTCCTCCTTTTCCCCCTCCTGGCCTGCCTGAGCTTTCTCTGTGTTGGACTTTGGCAACCTACCAGACCTCATTAACTCCTAACAGGACGATTTGTGACGCTAAATGGGTCTTATTTAATCTTTTTGCATGTGTGTGAGTATCTGAGGACAATTCTGCTGCATACTAATTGCATGAAAATGTGGCGGATTATAGTTATGTGAGCATTGCCCACCAGTCTACAAGGGATCACCCCAGGCCACAAGAACAAGCACTGTAACATTAACAAGGTGATTTTTCACAGCTGCGATGGCAAAGGTGATACAAAAACAGCAGACAAAAGTGTTTCACAGACAAAGGCATCAAGAGGCTCGGTCATTTTGCTCTCACTGATGAATAAAAATACAAGAACTGTTGTGATAATGAACATAGTGAATGATGGCAGGTGTATTAGTAAGAACAGAAGTGCCATATCTATAGCTCCCAGCCCTACACAACAATTTATCCCACTCGGAGCCTGCTCTCTGCAGCCCTGTTTTCTGGCTGATGTTTGGATTTGGGTACAGACTGAGCGGTAGGCCAGATTTTGTGATACTCATGTCAACTCCTTGTGCTTTCCTTTTTTTGAGTTCCACAGCAACTCCTCTCACACAACAAGCATGGGGCAAGTGTCTACCATGTGGCCATATGAGATGGGGATGCCTCAAACTTAATCCCGTAATAGCCAGGTGATAAAGGAAGGACCAGGCTAAATAGCTTTCAAATGCCTTCTACTTAAAGAAATATATTGCACTCTAGGACCCCCCAAATTGAATGTCACTGACCTACAGGAACAGGCTGGGACACAAGAAATTTGGGCTCTGCCTCTCCTTAGCCTTCAGCAAATCATTTACTTTCTCATGGTTTATCCTGGGCCAGTGCATGGGAATAATAACAGTTAGCTGTGTTTCGAAAGCACTGTGAGACTGTCAGAGGAAAGGAATTGGCTAACTTCAAAGTAGTGCTATTATTAACTGCATACAGAGCTGTGGAAAAGATGTAACTGGCCAGTTTAATTCAAGTAGCCAGCTGAGTTTCCTGGGCCAAAAATATGGGGAGTTTGTTTTAGATTTTCCAAATGAGAAACAAAGCGTGTTTCTCAAAGACAGATACCTTCATGCTTTACGTTTTTTGAAATTTTTACATATGGAGAATTTTTGCACAGGCAGAGTAGCAACCATGTGCAAATAGAAGCTGAGATTCGGGCATGTGTTATTTTGTTCCCCAAAGTACGTCTGCAACGAGTCTGAATGAGCAATCCGACAATAACAAATGTTTCTAAGTCTATAATGGAGCAATTCTCCCTGTCCCTCAAATGCAGTAAAGAATCTCAATTCTGGACATCCAGCAGTTTCAGAAAACATGTGTTACTTACCTATTATTCACTGTACTTAGCGTTATTCTGCCCTTTACACATTGATTTGTTTCATTCATCCTTTATAGTTTGTTTTCAGCATTAGAACCATACCTGCAGGCACGCAGCAGACGCACTGAGGCCACCACATGCTAGAAGCTTAGAAGTGCTGTTGTGATACATCCCAGCAATATAATAACTCCTCGCCATGAGCTGCAGGCACATGGCTGCGATGGTTGAATCACGGTGGCTGGAGGAGCTACCACCCAACAGCTGAGCCACAGCAGCCGTGCACACTTTCTTAAAGCACCACCTCTTGTGAGCTAACGCGTTTTCTTTGACCATGAAAGCAGTTCCCACGCCTCATCTGGCAGGCAGTAACTGGTTAAACTGTGGTAAATGGATCACTTTCAATTGTGTGACTATATCCATAACATAATCTGGGATTTCAAAGGAGCCTTGGGCAATCAGCATCTCCCACTGCTTTATAGTGGGCTTTGCATGTCTCCGTCCCTTAGGATTTTGGTTATAATTCCTAGAATAAAATAATGTCAAAAACTATTTTGACTGTCCCCTAAATGTAATAAAAACATATCCCTGAAGAGTCATCAGTGCCCGGTCTCTGTGTGCCAAATTTAATTTTCTGTGTTGGGAGGAGGGGAATGAAAACAAACAACCCCTTAAACAATGACATTGGGATCTGAATGTGCTGTGCCTCCCAAGCCATCCAAAATCAAACACAAAAGGATGCAAAGCATTCCCAAATGCCTTCCCTTCACTTCTCTTCTCACAGCAACTCTGATGGACTAAAGCCTTTGGCTGAGAACAAGCTCATGACCGCAGCAGTAATTCAGCCACTCTTTCTCTCTCCAGCAGCCCCTTTCTGTCTGCCTCCAACCTCTATGCTTGCAGCAGTTTGAATTTTTGGTGGCTGGATGTCTTTGAGAGAGCATCTTCTGCCTCTTTAGCATGGAGCTGGTGGGCTATTTTGAGCGCATCATGAACTCAATGGACAAATAGGAGGGAGCCTGTGTGAAGAAAGCCCCCGTTTGTCACTTTTTGGGTGCCAGGGAGTGCTGCAGTTTGCCGTGATACTGCAGAGAGGATGTTGGATATTGGTGCAACCCACCCAGGAGGCATCTGGTGCTTCTGCATGCTCAGAGACTCAGGAAAAAAAAATTGCATTGGGAAACATCATGAATCCAGGGCTCGATGGAAGCAATGTGCATGCAACCCTGGCAGACAGGCTGGAGGAATTGGGGTGCAACATTTGTGCTCGACTTTCAGCTGGCCAAGGGAATGCAAGCTTTACAGTTACTGCCACACTCTGTTCAAGGTGAGGGGGGATTTGGCAGCTGAAGCCCCATCCTCTCACCCTCATTAAAAATCCCATTCATTACATGTTATTTAGTGCTATGAGACACATTAGAAAGCAGACTCTAACTAGCACTTGAAAAGTTACTTTGGTCTATGCTGAAGATATTTAGGTACCTAAGCTGCTTAGGATAGATTTTTCAAAAATGCCAGGATGATTCATTCCTATTAATTTCAATAAGAGGCAGTTAAATGGTGCATTTATTTGTCAGTGCCTAACTGCTTAAAAATTGGATGGTGCTGATTGCAAAGATTTAGGAGCCCTGGCTCCTCACTGGAGCCAAAATCCTGCAAAGCAACCATCATTTTTTTGCTATCCAAAACTCCCTGCATTTTTGGGGTCATTTCCTGTGTCTATCCAGGTCTGTGCTCTCTTACTGCTGTTTCCACTTTAAAGGCGGCTGTATTTCAGTGCCTGGGGAGGGATTGGCTGCACACATATGGCCAGACCACACTTAAGGCCTTTAAAATGTATAAGAAAGGGTGAAGCTGAAGTCACCCTGCAGCTTGACGCCCACCATCCCTGGACACAGCTGTGAATCCCCATTAGTCTTTGCAGTATAAGGGTCATGCGAAGGCGTGCTGGTTTTGGTGACGTGTAGTTTGAAGAAGTAAACATGAAATACTGCCTCTTTTTACACTCCGACTGAGTTTCTGGAATTACACGAATTGCTATATATTGTTATATATTGTTATATATTTCCCGGTGCTTCTGGGGCTGTGATTTCAGGGCACAAGCAGACATCTAGCGTGCAGGGACAGCACTGGAAAGGGCAGAGCTCTGCATGCTTCGCGTGGCAAAATGGAAAGGATAGAAAGCGATCTCGGCTCGAAAGCAGAGGTTTTGGGCTACGGCTGTCTCTCTAGAGAGTGTCCCAGGGCTGGCAGCCAGCAGCCGGGTGGCAAGCTGTCTCAGGTGTCTCTCTGCTCTGCAGAGACCACAGGGGAAGGCAGCCAAGGGTGGATCAGACCTGCATTCAGTTGCACGGAGTCGCTCAAGCAGAGCAAAACACAAGGCAAATCTTTCTTCCAGGCCCCAGCTGAGTTTGCCCTGACACTACCCCACCTTGTCAGAGGGAGGGAAGGGTCTGGTTACTACGAGCACTTTTTGTTCATTAAACTTGAGCTGCAAGAACTAATTTGCCTTTTGGGCAAGCTTGCTGAATACAAAGCCACGCCTTGTCCTGTCGGGTGCAGGCAGTGCTGCCAGCGCTTCGGCATTGGAGGCTGCAGTGGCATGGCCTCAGCTGGCAGGCAAAGCTAGGCCTTGCTTTGCGTGGCCTGGTGTGAGGGTTTTGCTTTGACACGTGGCAGCACATTTGGATTGCTATCACCTCCTTCACCTGACTGCTGCTGGCAGTCAGGTTGCAACGAAGCACCTCGTGTTTTATTGGGAAAATCCTGCTGCTGCTTTCAAAGGGTAGGCCTCTGGGTGAGCCTTCATCACAGAGCCCCCCACCATTGCTTTCACTTACCACGAGGGTCCAACCCTAATCCCTTTAGCCAGCGAGGCTGACCTCAGGCAGCCCAGGCCTGTGAAACCCAGATGGTAACAGCTCTGAGGACAAAATATCTTCCTGCCCCGTGGAGAAAGAGCAAAGGGAAGTTTACAAAAGGCCCATATGTGGCTGAGCCATTTTAAGCAGCTCAGGTACAGACACACCTCTTCCTTATCCAGAAACCTCCTCAGGGAAGGAAAGAAAGACATATGTTTGGCCTCTGCAGCAAGCTCTTATCTTGGCAGGAAAAAGCTATTGATGTTCATGTTTCACATTTCTGGCGCCCAAAACAGGTTCTGATGTTTAAAACGAGGCAGCGGTGGAACCTGTTTTAAATATGTAACAGTCTCAGAAAGGAGCAGTCTAATCACTTCATTATCCAACACAGCAGAAAATGGTTTGAAACCCAAACTTGGGAGAGGGGGGCTTGGAGGAACCTTCCACAACAAGACACTGCCAGCATTAACCCTGGTATTTATTGCTCATTTTAACTATGGTGCACAGCAAGCATTTTCTCAGCCTCGCATTGCAAGAATATATAATTCATATGCTTAATATTTAGCCTCAGCTCTCCTTGCATATGTTACAGTGCTGGAGACTGTTTGTGTGTTTGCTATATATCAGTTGACACCTCTGTAAAATCTTTATATTGAATGCCTTTGGCAACTATATGCCAAATAATAGCATTACCATTTGTAATTTTCTTAGCTGCAGCTTTCCTGTAAGCTTTGCTCTATGCATTACAAGTAGGAAGGATTTAAAGAGCTTTATTGGTTCTCAAGTCTTCCTAATGACCTTTCCTTGCTTTTGTAAGTCAAAATAACTTTTTTTTTTTTTTTTTTTTTTTTTCTTTTCTGTTCTCCTTGTGCATTTTCAAGTAAAACTGCAGGAGCTCCTAAGCAAATAAGTAAGAGAGTCAGATAATCACTGTCTCTGCCCCCACAGAAACTCTTTCTTCCTCCTCCTCCTCTCTCGCTTCCCGCCTAGAGTCCTCTGGTGTCACCCTCAGATTTTGTTGACTCTTGTCTTGCAGATGCTTTTCTTCCCTTGCTCTCATCTTCAGCTCTGCTCATTATACTAGCAATGCTGGCAAAAGAAATAGAAGAGCCCCTGGTGAAAGATCGGGGCCGAGCTGTGCTAAGCGCTGTACAAATAACACAAAGGCTGTCCTTGCTTCGGGACTCGCAGTGTAGGATTTAGACAATATGCCACTGGGGAATAAATCAATAAATGGGAAGGAGAGAGTGTTTAAGAAGGAGATATGTTTATACCTGTTAATGATTATGTGGAGTTTCAATAGCCCCGTTATTTGCTTCTTTTATAAATTCTGTGGGTTTTCACCTAAAACCTCTCAATACTTTCCTGAATCATAGTCTTTTGTTTTGCCTGTCCTGGACGTCATCTTGTCCAGGTTGGGCTCTGAACTTTTCCCAATCAGCACTGCATGTTATTCTTGTTTAGTTAGCACCAGGTACATTTACAGGGTTGTATATTTGCTTAATAAAAATAAATAACCAGCAGAAGTTCCAAGCTGAGAATTACTTCAGACACAGCATTTTCCTTATTGCTTTGTCTTGTGGAAAACAAAGTACATTTTATCCTACGTTTATCATGTAGCTTATGTGGTACTTTTCATTTTGATGTATGGCACACTTTCTAATGTGTCTCCCCTCATGTCTCTTTATTACTAAAGTGTTCCGGTGGAAAAGTATATTACAAACAAATAAATAACTTTCAACTACTGTCACTAGACTAGCAAGTGAGCCACAGGCACAGGCTAGTTGGGTCCATTCATTACAAAGCCTTTTTCAGGACTTTCTATCTTTTTGCTTTGCTTTGTTTTGTTTTAATTAATAGCTCTCATAGCTTCATCCTAGCAAATTTTACTTTCTGGCTCTTGTTCTCATATATCCACCAAAGGGATGTTTGAGCTGGTTCAATATCAGAAGGAAAAGCAAAACTCAGTTTATTTCCCCCCTTCCCTCCCCCCCAAAAAACCTCCCCAAAATGAAAAGTTGGAACAGGGAGGGGAAGAGAAAGGAGAAAGAGCAGAGAGGAAGCAGATGGGATCTGAGCTCTTGGGTTAAACCTCTGCTAGTTTTTGGAAGAGGGATGGGGACGGTGACAACTGCTGATGAAATGAGCCAGCGCTTTCACCCCATGATAGCTGCCAGCCCAGACACCAGCATCTCCCTGGGTCATGGCAGCAGCAAGAGTGGCTTCCTAGGGCTCTGAAGGCAAAACAGCCAGCAGTCATGGTTCAGGCTGGTACCTTCACCCAGGCTTGGTCTGTACCTAGCTGCTGCTGCAGAAGCCCAGGCCTAGGTTTTGAAACCAGATAAAAGATGAGAGTTTGGAAGTAGAGGGAGTAGTGGAGACTCGTTTGATGGTCATGGGGAGTTGGACTTGCCTGAGTTGGCCATTGATAGCTACTAGTGAGGAGACCAATGAGAAAGAGTTTAAATGCATGAAGCTTTCTTTGTCCAGTTAGGAAAGAGTGAAAGGCAAAAGCATAGCTTTCAAATAGCAATGTGGGAAGCACCTGCAAGCCTTCATTAGTCCCACAAACCTGTTGTTGGTAATGTAATAAAGGAGCGTGGGCAGGAGGGTGCAGGCTGCCAGCACTGCAGCAAACACAAGCAAGCTCTGTGTTCAATAAGTGACGGGTCCTTCCCCACCCCCTGCCCTCCTCCATCACCTTGCCTTTCTAAAGCATCAAGTGCGCCCGGGGTTGTTTTACGTGGACTGGGTTGTACATGCAAAACTTTGTGACAAGCCCATTAAAAGTGTGTTAAATTACAATGCTTCTGTTTAGGCTCTCTCACCGAGACGTGGACACTAATTTATGGCAGCTGCTGGATGATAAACCTAGAGATGGAAGGAAGAACCCACATTAAGGGAAATGGAGAGAATTGCATGGTAATTCCTTCAGGCAGGCCTGAAGCCTGGGAATATTCCTTTGTTTGTTTTGAAGCACTTTCTATGAAAATACAGTTATAAAAGAATTCTTTTAGCTATATCCTTTCTGCTCCCTGCCCCAGCCTGATTGTGTGAAAAAGCAACTTTGCCATAAACAGATTTTACTATATCAGAGTCAAATTTTACTACATCATTATAGGAGTGTTCCACTGGGTAATATGACTGGCCGCCCTATCAGAGGACTAGTGCTAATGCTGTAGTGAAAACATGCCATCACACTTCCCCAATAAAAACTTTTATTGTATCCCAGTGCACATTAAAAACAACACTAACTGCATTAATACATTGTAATTTACTTTTGTGTTATGGAGCAAATGACAAACCTAGTGCTAATGAGGTCATATTTTCCATTACCCCAATGCATACTCTTGGTTAATCCAGTCCTTGGAGATTTCCATTTGGGATTCAGATACTGGTGTGTGCACATGCACGCATGGACACACAGACACACACAGTGTGCGTTTGCTGGTAAAGGATGCTTCCATTGTCACTTTGCCAATTGTGGTGCTCTAATGTGATTTTATTTTAAACTGCCACTTTCAAAACATTTTTTTTTTTTTTTTATTGCCGTGACATTTGTGTTTAGTTCACAAAGCCTTCCTTAACCAAAAAAATATACACGCATTCCCATCACCAGTGTCGTCTCTTACTTGTGAAGCCTCTTTCACACTGTGGTGAACAGAAATGCAATTCTTCTGTGCTGCAGAAGATGAGGCTGAAAGGATTCTTTAGGGATTGCTTATATTTCAAGTGCAATTATTTAAGAAGCTGTAAGCTTTCCATTTTATTTTGTCATGAGCTGAATGTTAGAAGAAAACTCATTTCTCAGGAGATATGGATGATTCTTTATTTCTAAACTTCCTGTGGTGTTTTCTTAATGATGCTATTAAATGATTAAGCTTTGCTTTTATAAATTAAATCACCAAAATGAAATCATTAAGGCTCTCTCAGTTTTATTAAGCATAGTTATTTGCCATCATGTGTAAATTCACTTAAGTAATCATCTACACTATCTCCTTTAAAATTGTGTTGGCAGCACCACAGGGAGGTCAGTTCAGAGTGGTGGTTGGCGATACCTGTCTCTTCTCATTTCAGCGGGCTTAAAATAGGCTAATGAGAACAAGGGATGTGTTTGTACCAGCCAGGCAAACCAAAGCCTTAGCGCAGGGAAGATCGCACAGCCTAGCCCTGCCATTTAATGCAGGGGCTTTCTGCAGCCAGGGCTGTGCACAGGAGCAGCCTCTTCCAGCCCAGGCGACACAACTGGGAGCTCTGCCGGCTTGCATTAGTTAGCAAATTGCTTTGTCTTTATTTTCCTTCCAGCTCCGTCTCTTTCTCTCCATATCTCTCCTCTGCTCTCTGCTATTTGTTCTTGCCACATTTGAGTCTCCAGTCTGCTGATGAATTAGGCTGCTGCTCAGGGAGAAAATTGATCTTCACTCTTACAGAAGTTGCAAGACAAGTTATGCTTAGTTCAGGCAGTGGTATTTTGCTGGTCCTCGCTATGATAAGGAATGGATGGTACTAGGTATATGGATGTGAACTGCAGCTGTGGAACCTAAAGCAGAGCCTCTTGTTGATATTTATGTTTAAAGCCATTCCTTTTAGCTCTTAAAAACATTATACATTTTTAATAATGTCTTATCGAGAATGTTTTCTATTTTTGAAAGACTACAGTGTGAAAGGGTAGTTTTTTAGTGATTCAGAAGCTAGTTTCAGATTAGCGAAAAACAGTGTACTTGTGTTATCTCAGATTGTAACCTCTGCGTGTTGTAAAGCTGGAAGTGGTGAGGCAGCCTTGTGTGATAATGCAGGTATCTTACATACTTGTTCGGATACGTGTCTGAGGTGGGAATTATCCCTAACAAAGCACCTGAGGGAGGTGTGCTTTGCCCTGCTGCAACGGGTTAACTAAGTTGTTCTCTCCGAGCTGCAAAGGGCCAGATTCCTGCCCTGGCTTCACATCGAGCAGGTTTTGCTGATGGCTGTCACTTCTCCTGACACTGGAGACGATGGAGATAACGGGGAGGCTCAGTAATTGAGTTTGGCATGTGGTCAGGAGCTGCACAGTTGCAGGGACAACATGCCTCTGGAGCAATCAAACTCCTCAACCATGGGCAAAGTCTCCTGTGTCCTCTCTCTCTTAATTTTCTTTCTTTCTTTTTTTTCTTTTCTTTTCTTTTCTTTTCTTTTCTTTTCTTTTCTTTTCTTTTCTTTTCTTTTCTTTTCTTTTCTTTTCTTTTCTTTTCTTTGCTTTGCTTTGCTTTGCTTTGCTTTGCTTTGCTTTGCTTTGCTTTGCTTTGCTTTGCTTTGCTTTGCTTTGCTTTCTTTCTTTCTTTCTTTCTTTCTTTCTTTCTTTCTTTCTTTCTTTCTTTCTCTCTCTCTCTCTCTCTCTTTCTCTTTCTCTCTCTTTCTCTCTCTCTTTCTCTCTTTCTCTCTCTCTCTCTTCCTTCCTTCCTTCCTTCCTTCCTTCCTTCCTTCCTTCTAAACTGAAACTGCAAAGTATAAAAACAAGGAATAATGAATAGTAGCTTATTTTTTCCTCCTGTCACAAGCACTGTTTACTGCTGTTTGGTTTCAAACTTCAGCTAGTAAATATTCCCAAACTCAGCTCTGAGTCTTGTCACTTTACCAGCTTGCTGGCAAATAAATGAATAAATGAATACTTCCTATTATCAATTTATAATATTTTCAGAAAACTATGAGTAACCATGATCCCCTGGAATCATTCCTGAGCTGATTGCATCCATTTGCTTAGATTTTGAATGGCAGAAGGCTTAACAAAAAATAATAATAATAATAAAAAGGAATTTCAGAATAAAAATTCATTCTGAAAAAAAATGTTTCAAACCTATGGAGTACAGCTTCTTGTATCCTCAGATTATTTGCTGTGGCTTTCTTCTCCAAGAAAATAGCTTGGCATACAAGATTACTTGGCATTGAGAAACCTGATTATTTTTGTTTAAAATGCTGAATTATTTTATTATTTCTGATAAAGAAATTTTGGGTGAAATGTAATTGTAATGTGCATCATCAGCCTAAGCATCTTCAGCTGAAGACTCCTGCCTGTTTTTATTCTGAAAAGTGCTTATTTACTTAGACTTCTTTGGAACATAAACATCCAGAAGCAGAGAAATAATTCTCAGATGATGGTAATGTTAATGAAAAACAATTTGCATTATATATACACACATGTATGTATATATATTTATTTGGTACTTATATGCTGTTAACATATATCTGCTACAACTTTAAAATACTCTTGAAATATATGAAGTGCTTTTAAATTTGATCTGGAAACATATTAAAACAAATGAAAGTCAGCAGTAAATCTGGGACAATATTATTGAAAACCTGATGCAGATATCTATGTTGTTTGCAGAGAGGCCTTTTTGTCAGACTTAGAATAGTTTTGGCTGAATTTTCAATGAAAGAGTTTAAACTGTAGGAACAATAAATTTTTTGACTTGACAGAAAACATTGTTATATAGACAAATAACTGGCATGCCAGTAAATAAATGGAGTGTATTTTCCAAGCATCAATAGATGCCTGGGCAAAAGCCATTTTAACAGGAACAGATTTTTTTGTGTGTACAGTGGCTCCTGTGTAGTGTTTGGAAAATGTACCCATATGTCTACTCACAAATAATGTTCACCTGTAAGGAAATGCACACCAGGTTTATGGATGCTATTGAGTATTCCCAGTCCTACCACTATGAATAATGATGCTTACATGCCCTCAAACATGAAAAATGCTCATCTGAATGCACTGAAGTAGCCTGACATACAGATTGTTGACATTATTTTTTAAAGAAGTATTCACAGTTGGAGGCAGCAGCATTATCCTTGCCATGCGCCAGTGGAAAAAGGGTTTGGGAACTTAGCTGAGAACCAGTTATTGATGTTAGCTAATCCGGGGAGTTTGCTCCAAAGTATTCAGTGGAGAGCAGCAAGGCTGAAGATTTGGATTCCCCAGGGTGGGCAATCATTCACTGCTCATGAGCCAGAGACTGCAGGGCCTTAGGCAAATAACTTTGCTGCCTGTTGCCTCTTTTTCCCCATTTGTAATAGCTGACTAGGTATAATTATGTATCTGTTGCTTTAGAAGATAAATTAGTTCATATTTGCAAAGCAGGGGGAAGAAAAAAAAAAAAAAAAAGTGGATTACCTCTGGTCTTTTCATTCTTCTTTTTCCTAACTGCCCACTGAAATTGTTTCCCTTTGCCAAAAGAATAAGAAAAGAAAGCCGATGTTTATTCCTGCCTTGCAGTGCTCTGCTCCTGAGCATTAAAACGCCATTGACCTTTTCAGCCAGGCTGAGTGGGGCAGGCCAGTGACACAGGAGAGACGGGGGCCAGTTCTGCGATGGCTACAACAGGTAGCGATTTGGCTTGTTGAGCCCGCGCCCAAATTTTGTCTGCAAATTTGAGCCCTGAATCACATGTTGCTAGGCGGATACTATTTTCAAACATTTAAGGCAAGCTTTTGAGTGTAATGTGCACTTCTCTCCTTCAACATTTAAAGACTGCAGCAGTGGGAGAGGCATGCGGCATATCTGTAAAAGCCTGAAAGCTGATGAAATCTCAGTTAGATCTGTTATCTCCCAATGCTTTAAAGGTCTTCAGCTGGGAGATTAAAGAACAAGGTTACTGTGACAATTTGTTTACACGCAGGGAGAGATTAAGATCTCGTTGAAAAGGAATAAAAATAACATCATCTTGAGCTGTCACAGCATGAGACCCATTGTAATCAACACTGGTCTGATTTCAGGGATAATTTAAGACCAATTTATTATCTTAATTAAAAAAAAGAAGAAGAGAGAATTCAGTGTTTCAGATGCCAGTTGGGCTGCTGTATCTACACTTTACGCAGTTAGAAACTTTAGAGGTGTTCTGAAAGCCAAGCCAAAATCAGATGATACAAACATTTTAGTCTGGCTTAATAAACTTCAGCTTAATTATACAGCTAAACACAGAAAAACAACCCCAAAATTCCCAAACCCACTCAGAAAATGAGCACAGAAAACGTTGTTTCTAAAGTCCATTTTAACCCTATATCTCAAGCAGGTGAAAATGAAATAAATACATGTGCTTTGATTATATTTCATGCATATAATTAAATTGTTCAGTTGCAATAACAATAAGATCATGCTGAATATTCCTCATATTTGCTGTTCTTGAAATTTAAACTGCCTGAGCTTCCGGTATCCAAATAAGAGCACAAGCAATTTAGAGTTCAGAGAAGGGCTTCCTGTGTTTCACGGGATGTTTAAAATGGAGTTTAATATATATATATATATTAAAAAAAAAAAAAAATCAATTTGCCTGGCCAGTTTTGGTGGTGCTTTTGCACTTGTTTTTACCAAACATTGAAATGGCTATTTCCATCTTGCGTGCTTGCAAAATGCATTTTAAATGTGTTTCTCATGATCATTCACCCTTGCAAGCTGATGATCCAAGTTGCTGTATGCTCATCCAGCTGGTGGAAGAATATCAGGTGACTCATACGACAGTGCTTTTGGCACAAATACCAAATTTTAAAAGCAACTAGGGGAAAAAAAGGAAATTCACCACAAGTGCATCTTTTAAATAGAATTTGAAACAAATCTGGCAAACTGGAAGAGTGTTTTCAGACATCTCCCTCAGAGAAAAAGGTGGGATGGGGCAGATGAATTACTCACTGCAATTTGCCTAGTTCTCCTGTCTCCTCCTCAGGTCTAATTCACTGGACCACCCTTGGAGATTTTGTGTTCAACTTTGAACCATTCCAAACCTCTGAAACAGAGTCAAACGTGGGTTTTGTAAGCTGAATCCACCGGCACCACTGCCAGAAGAAGGGTTAGTCAGTGAACTCTCCCCTATACATAAAATGAGAAGGACCTGACCTGGATCTGGGTGGGAATCTGCTGGACCCCAGTGCTCCAAGGCAGGCAGACTGACCCAGCTTCTTCCAAATATTTTATGGCATCCTCATGCAAACTACTTCAGTATTTCACTGCCCATAACTTTAAGAAGTTTCAGCTAGGGAATCATTTGGATGACTAACCACAGGCCTCTACTGTCATTTTAAATGTCTTATTGCATCTTGCCAGGCCTACAGCCCCATCACAAAGATGCAAATCTTGCATAGGTCCCTTATCATATCTGTCAGCCTGTCTTGGATACCCCTGGCACTAACCTTTTAGATATAGGTACCTGAGCTTTTCCCCTGACCTGAATCCTTGGCCTAACGTAAACTCTTTTCTTTCTAGTATAGCCAGTATGGCTGAGGAGGGTAGATTATTTTCTTCTTTCATCTTTTGCATTTCTGAAGACCCTCAGTTGAAACAATTGTGTTCTTTCACAGGGCAGATTCCCTGGAGCTCTGATCTTCCTGCTCGCCCTCCAAACCCAGCCCCAGCCAGCTCTGCATGGGCTGGAGGTCATTCAGGAGTCCTGCAGTCAATACCCCTGCTCACACATGCTAATATGATGTTTGCCTTTTCCACAACACCATGACAGTGTTCCCTCCTCTTTGACTTGAGATCTGCTCGTCTCTTCATGTCCTTGTTGTTTCCTTGTTTCCTGTCTTCATGTACCTTGTTCCTGTCCAGATTGGACTCCAAACTTGCCCTTTGGGAGTGGTACCTTATTTATTTCCAGACCATTTTTTCCCATTTATCAAGATCTCTTTTGAATTGCTCTCCTTCCTTTCAGTGAGCTGCCGACCCTCCCTGTCTCAGTGTGCTCTGAACATTTAATGCTTATATTCTTTATTTCACTGGCTTTAACAATCTCGTTGAACAGGGCTGGTCCCAGGACAAACCCCAGGGGAGCTCACTCAGCATCGCTTTCCATTTTGACTGCTGATAACTTACCTCGGCAATCCTCACAGTACAGATATACTTTTCTACATGGTCCTTTTATTCGTTTGCCCCACTCAGAGAGATCTCCCCTGGAGGTTTGGGGGGTGGTGTAGAGGCACGGATTTCAAAGCAATATGTCATTTTACCCCAGCAGAGGATCTGACTGTTTATTTCCCCTTGCCCATTGAACTTCTTTGTCCTGTTGCCCCGCATATAAAGGCAATATGAATAACCCTGAGCCATGTGAGGCTGTGGAGGGGGAGGTTACTGTGACTCACACTACCATGCTTTTTTGTTCCCCCTTTGGTGCTGTATTGCCTAGTGCGTGTCCTCACTCCTGGCTCTCACCACAAAAGGCAGCAACAATCAACCAAACCTCCGAATGAGTAATCTGCTCACAAAGAGCCTTTTGAGTGCACAAAGTAGTTGCAGGGAGGAAACGTCCCACTGGGGAACCAGGTGGACAGCAAACATTCGCTTTCCATTACAAATGAGTTCAAGGGAAATGGAGTCACCCCAGCATGGGATGCCAAATCCGTGTCCAAAGCTACTTCCCACCATCCAAGCCAAACATGCTTCCCTTTCTCTCCCTCCCCGACTCCCTTCCTTGTTTACAAACACGTTTACAAGTACTTGATAGGTGACCTTATTTACTTAGTAACCTGTGGATTCATTTATCTTGAAATTAGCAGGTAATGAACTGGAAACCCTCAACAACCCTCCCACTAATTAACATGATAATAAGATTGTTTTGCTACAGAGGTACAATTAGCATGTATGAGCTAGAGGGGGAGAAAGATCAATAAAATGTCTGAAGGGTACTAGGAACCAGTCTCAAGAAGAGAACAAAAGAAGAGAGCTTTATGGGGTTATAACAGCAGCAACAACTTCCAGGCCTGTCCCTTTACAGATTGCAAGAGCAGTGGTCTTCTTTCCACTAAGCTGCCTGCAGGCAGGCTGGGAAGACTTACCTGTGTCATATACTGCTCCTTGCTATTCATACTAGATTAAGGATACATGAAAAGGATTGTAGACAATATGTTTGAAAATGGGGAAAAAAAAAAAGTTTTGAAAAAAAAGAAACACCAGCAAAACACCAGAACATACATAAGATGTCTCTCCTTAAAAATAATGCATGTGTTAGGTGTTGAAAGGGGATGGTGTAGAGACCACCATCCCATAATCATGCAAGAATTTCAGCACGCATGTTGAGAACCCCCCTACCCCTTTGCTGCCTAATTGCAGAATCATGCCTTTACATATGGAGAAGTAGCAAGAAAAAGTTGCACGACAGTTTCAGGAGGGGCTCTTTGCTAAGCCAAGATGGGTTTGGCGTAAGGGAGCTAGGGAGAACTCCTGTGCAAGAGTGGTGTGCAGATAGAGAGAGCTAGCTCTGCCAGCCAGGTATGGCCCTCTCCTCCAAATCCCTGGTCAGGTGGAGGGAAGCTGCTCTAAAAAGAGAGCATTTCTCTGTAGGAAAAGGAACATGAAGGAAAAGGGAGAGTTTTTTGTTTGTTTGTTGGTTTTGTTTTGTTTTGTTTTTCCAAACATGACGTTGTATTTAGTGGACTAATGGGGAATGAAGAGTATGGGGCTACAGACCTGTTAGCCTTTCTGTGTCCTTCTGTGGGTAAATGCACAGCTAATTATTAAAAATTAAGTATTATTCTAGCACTGGGTGCACTGTCTGATGCACCAAATTGAAGGGCCAGCAAACTGTAGTACTGCCCTTTTATGCAGATATTGCTGGATAAAAGAACTCTGGCCTTCAGTTTGGAGGAGTTCAGCTTAAATCCCTGCATGTCTCAGTGAAGCTCACTAGGATTCTTTATTTTTCATAAGCCCCTGTAAATATCGGCTCCTCCACACAAAGCCATTTTGCCCTGGATGACTTGGGAAATGAGATCATTCACAGTTGCTTGACGTAAATGGTGGGTGCCGAAGGCTTGAATCTGGCCCCGAGCTCTTTCCCTCACATCTGGCTTAACCCCACATCTGTCCTCCCCATCTGTACTGACGCCTTCTGTCACCTCCGAAACTTTACATTGTGCAGCGCATTTCAGCACAGCCCCTGCCAAGGAATTTGGGATTGCCGTGCCTCTGGAGTGCAGGCTTCAGGTAGCACTGACAACTCCTGTGAGCGTTTCACCACAAGTCTGATTTTCGCATGAATGTTATTCATCAGTCATTTGAGTTCACAGAATATTGTCTCCTGGCATTCTTTGGAGTGCGAAAGAGGAAGGAAAACTATTAATTACTTTTGATTGACGTTTTCCATTTGTGTGTGTGTGTGCAGGGGGGGGTTGTTGTGCATTTTTTTAATAGAACCTCAGGTTTCAATTGGGTAAACTGACACCTTGCAATCTGATCTGACAGCCCTGCTTTGTGTGGGAGTTTGTACGACTCCAAAATTTCAGCTGTGAGACTTTCTGCGTGAGCAGTCGTTTTATTAGAAGTTTTGACACCTCTCCTAGCAGGGATCAGTGCCCGCTGTGTGAACGGAAACACCAAAAAGAGCATTGTGTGATGCAGAGTGGGAAGGAAAGAAAAGAAGTTCTGTAGCAAATAACCGAAATTAGCTCAGACAGAGTTCTTTGGAGACCTTACCTCACAACAATAACAGTGGGACACTGGAGGTCATCCCACTGTAATTACTGTCACGGGTTCACGTTATCGTTTAAAAATCACAGATGCCCACACAGTTTTGTTGCATTTTGTTTCTCCCCCCTGAACCTGCCTGGTTTGTGTTATTTTGGACTTGACTGTTTATGATTTTCTCTCACAAGTGGATGGCAGCAGCTTGAGTTTCTTCCACCTTTTTAGCTTGAAATTTGCCAACAGTTTGTTGGTGCTGGGCTCTGGAGCTGTTGAGGCTGACTGCAGTAAGCAACATGAGACAGGTATTTGACTCCAGAAGGGAAGAAGTGCACTGGGACTACACCTTGTAGGACTGATCCAGTCCTTTCCCCAATGCACAGCCACACCCTGCACACCCCAGTGGATTTTCTTCTGTTTGGCTCCAGTAGCTAAAAGGGTTTTTTGTTGGATGGGAATGGCACGTGAGTAAGTTATTTTTGAAATTTCCTGTCTTTCCAGCATGTTTCCATCCAAATCCTTCTAGTAACTGGGGGGGCTTCCTGCACAGATTTTGGTTCAGAGAGTTGGAAAACAAAACCTGATCAATTGTAGAAGCTGGACTAAAGGTTTTGTAGGGAGAAAGCATTTTTTTTTCTGATCCTTCTCACCTGCCCTCAGCTAGGTTGATAAATACCTGTGAAGCATTTGCTAGGAAAGTTCATTGTAATAAGCAATCCTTCTGGCCTAGATTTGTATCTTCCTTGAGAATAGGTGTAATTTTAGATCTGCTTTGCAAGCTTTTTTTTTTTCTTTTTTTTTCTTTTTTTTTTTTTTTTTTCCCTTTCCCCCCTTTTCTTTCCAATACTGCTCCGTACAATAGGAATCTTGTCCCATGGTGTGAAGCCCCTGCAGAGTTATAAAATTGTGTCACCTTCCCTGCCTCCCTTATAAGTTACTCTATGTGACACTATTAAAAAGAAAAACCACAGGATCTCCTGGGATCAAAACAATGTCCTGTTGTTATCTTAACACCACTCCATTTGGCTTTTTTGGCTTTTACCTTTCATTTCCTACAGCTCTGTGCAAGCAGAGCTTGCCTTGCATTGTGCTTCATTCCATGCATGCATTTTCTCAGAGAAGATGCTTTTATTTCTGAAGGATATGCTGGGTGGCCAGAGGTTTCAGATTTCTTCAGCAGGGATTCATCTCTTCCAGGAAGGGGGAGGTTGGAGTGAACAGGCCGACTAAGAAACTTTCATCTCTGTGCAAGAAGGGAGGAGAGACTTAGATGCTCATCACTTCCTCAGATGAAGATTTAAGCTCAAGAATTAACTAATAACCTCCCTATCCCGTGGGAGCTGAGACAGTGTGTGTGGGGGAGGGAACAGGCTCAACACGTGTGAGTTTCCCACTTTGAGCAGGAGTTTTGGTGGCCTGGAAAATGTAATGTGTTTTTCCTTCAGACTCTCTGGAGTGTGACTCATAAGCCTCTGCAGCTCAGACAGTTTTGCAGAACAAGCTACCAGCAACCTCTTTGTCCTTCGTGTGGTATTACTGAATAAGCTCACGGTAACTCATGCCTTGGAGCAACTTAGCATTGGAAGTAAGATGTTGCAATTGGTGCTTTCATACTCGTTTCACATTTGTTAACAGGAGCAGAAGTTACCTACGTAAGAACAAGTTTATCACCATGTAAAGGCTCAGGTCTAGAAAACATCGACAGGTAGTGCACCCTTAAATCTATTTGAATATGTGATGTGTCCAGTTGCATTTTCTATGTTACACATTTCTGCAATGTGATTTGATTTCTAACTTGAAGATCCTGCTATTAGATATTATTATAACTCGAGGATAAAACTCTTCATAATGCTACCTTGCAGTTACTGTTTTTGACCCAAAAGCTCACAGAGTGCCTGGCAAATGCTAAATGGCTTTATCAGAGACCCTAGTTGTCATTAATTATAGTTATAGCCATTTTACACATATGCTAAGTGAGGGTTTCAGCAGTTTGTACTAGGTCATGCAGTGTGTACAGTATGTGGAGTAAAGCAGAGACAGAGGCCAGTTTTGTCTGGCAGGATGTCCAGGTGTCCTGGGAACTGATGCCAGCTCTCCTTACAGGCTGAAAGGATTATTGGGCTGGAGAAGAAGCATTGCACTCCTTGAAGGAGTATCTTAGGATCTTACAGAGGCTGTATAAAGCTAACTGGTCTTAATTGCAATATCACAGCAGCAGTGCATAGCTGTGATGCACTGCCAAACCACTGGTCTGTCCAGGAACTTATGTGGCCCTGTTCACCTCCATATGAGAACACTTTTTTTTTTTTTTTTTTTTTTTTTTGGTCTTTACTGAACTTTTAAACAGCAAAGGCTGTTTACTCAAAGTTGTACAGAAAATGAAGTGGCTAAGGAGAGGAACCTGAGCCAGAACTACAGCATCCCCTTCCAGGACTCTATCCTTTAAATATGTCCCTTGCAGTCTTAACTTTTTTTTAACAATTAATGTTCCGAAGTCTCTTAATAAATTAATTATGTACTTAATTAGGTAATATGAAAAAGTGACGATTTGAAGAAATAGCATTGCAGGCAATCTCACATCTTCTTCCTAGAGACAGCTTTAGCTTTTCCAGTGTCCACTTCTAGCACAGGGGTACGCTGCAGCCAATGGGCAGCTCCTGGCTCTTGGCTTGCAGAACCACTGCATTAGAGGTGAGCAGAGTCTGGGTCTTTGCTTCTACACAAAGACTTCTTGTGATATGCATTTCTGCCATCATCCTTTTTACCTTTGTGTGACATTTCTGATTGTTTTGAGGTTGGTTTTTATTTTTTTTGGTTTGTTTGTTTATTTTAATTAAACATGACTAAACAATGATTCTCTGGGTGGGAATCATTCTTCCTAATAACCACAGTGTGCATACTAACTATACTAAAAATAAATCTTGTCTCTGACTAGTTAAAAATTGCAGTGATTTGTTGATGCTTTTTACCTGTCACTAGTAAGATATAAATATAAATAAGTAGAATTACATTTAAAATATCCATCACTTCACATATGGAGAGTGGCAATGAGTGGGCTGTAATAATAAAATATACTTTATAAGTGTCATAATCATTCAGACACCAGGAACTCATAAGCCACAGATCTGACATTCAGATGATGAATTGTGATTTTGTTTTAAAAGCCAGACATGTCAACTCCATGTGCATATTGGGAATTGTAGTTCAAGTGACCTCTGCTAAAACACTGACCTTAACAATAACTTTGTTTTACATTTCCCAGAAACTTTTTAAGTAGGTGTGATACTTTCCAAATGCAGTTGTTGCACTAATAGTAATGTAAAGTCATTTAAAATATTTTGACACCTTTGTTGTGGTCATATATTATATGACACAGAAAATGAGATTCAGTGAATGGCTTAAAATTAATTCTATTTTGGGGTCTTGGTAACATCATAAAGCCCTTGAGATTCACCTGTGTGATATATGATATCACTGGATAAGATAATATTCTTCTAAAACTCTACAGCTCATCCATTCTTGCATGCAATAAATAAATACATTAAATATACATACGGAGGAGTGTTAGTATTGGTACATATGAAAGAGGATTAGATAACACTCAAGGGAGGCTCCATGGACTGTAGGGATCTTAAATCTGATGGAGGAAGGTTGATTCAGTGGACTTCAGAGACCTGGATTCTGCTCCCCTCTCTGCTGCAAGTTCCTCTTGTGTGACCTTGAACATGCTGTTTAAAACCAAATCTAAAAAGTATTTAGGCTCCTGATTCCTGTCAGGATGCCTTGCTCATTCTGATTTTGGTAGAAATTTAAGATTTGAAAAGGAACTGGGCACTAAAATACCTTGAAAGATCAGGGATATGTTTCTTTGGGCAGCAGTTCCCTACTTCCAGGATGGAGATAATATTATTTCACAGGGACATTGCTTGGGTGAGTTCATGAAAGACAGTAAGTGCCTTACTGCACTGTGCATGGTCCTGGGAGCTGTACAGATGTGTGAAGTCCTGTCTCTGATTCCCTAGGAGTAGCTGCGTACACTATATAGATATAATTATAGTCATATCAAATGAAAACACAATTAAGTTCCAGAATTGAAGCTGATTGGCATAACAAAGCTGAGATTTACTGCTTCCTTTACCAGGCCAGCACAGGTTCTAACACAAATCATGCCTCTTAGCCTTCAATTTGATAAACTTTCAGCTATTTTGACATGTAGAGCCAACTGCAGCCTACTCCATCCTGACAAAAAGAGCCTAACAAATGGATTTTCAGTCACCCACTGAACAGAGCTAGATGACAGATCTACATGAAATCCTTTTTGGAGGGAAGGCAGCCTTTTAACTTGATTGATGAAATTATATCTAAATCTGGTAGATTTGGGACTTCAAAGGCATTTTTGCCTACTTAGGGCATCCCAGATGAAGGGAGTATGCTATTTGTACCAAACTCCCATGCTCAAGTGGTTTGCAAATTGACCCCTTTGTAATAGGTTAAAGGTTCCGTGCTAGATAACGGTGGTTCATTTTGATTAATTATGTCAGGGAATTAATGTATGATTACTAACTTTTAGCAGACCCTGCTCTTTCTGACCTCGAGCTGCTTGTTTGTGTGGCTGGTTGTAATTTTCGACCAATGGGTTACGAGAGGTCACTGTGTGGTCAGCATATTTTAAACAAAGAAAAGGGAGGTGGGGAAGGGGGAGCAGGGAAACAGCAATCACAGATCAGAGTGGATGGACTACAGTTTACTGGCCTGACAGGGGAGATTTGTTAAGTGTTTTAACAGTAGATTTTTATACATTTACCATTTCCAATAAAATATTCTTCTGAAGAGCTAAGAGAGTGGCCTGGAAAGATGTTGGGAGGATAATTTAACAGTTGAATGTTAAGCCCATAAATTGCACTTCATACTGGTTTCAATAGCAGAGAATCTTGTTAAAAAATAAATTGGGTAGTGTTCTGTTTAGGACTTGGATTGGCTGAAAGCAAGGATGAAAGCTTCTTATTAAGCCAATGCTTGGGAAATGCTGCTTACAAATTTCTTAACCAATCACCAAATATTTAGCAAATGTTGATAAAACAAGGTTTCTTGGGCTTTTAGTTCCATTTCATATTTAAAACTCTTGGGTGGTATGTGAAGCCATCCAAGAATTTCTAAAGTCTTGAAAGGGCAATATGTGAGGTCCAATCCTCTAAAAACCTATGCACACTAGATTAATTGTATTTGTTATGTTCAATATCATAATCAATAGAATTGTTCATGCCAAAAGTGAAGACTATGCTTAGGTCATTACAGGACAATAGCTATCCTACAAAAATCAGACTACTGGTTAGGTGAAAGGAGTAGGAACTAGAAGTCCTAAATCCCTCCATCCTTGCACAACCTTGTTGTTTGATTCTGGTAGAGAACTTGAGACAGAGGCATCTAAGCACATACTTTTAAAGCAGCTAAGGTAGGAGCTGAATTTTAGAGATGTTACATATTTCCAAAGCCATTGGAACCAAGGACACTTATCACTTCTGAAAATAAAGTGGTATTTACTATTGGGTCTAAAAATACATCGACTTAAGTAACCAACTGCAAATGTACAAAACAAATTGCTATTATCTTTCCTGGGCCTCCTTCTTCCTTTAAAAAATGTGTCTAAAATATCTACCTTGTTTATAAGGGCACTGAGAGGCTTAGTTCATTAATGTTTGTACAGTGCTTTATGGCCCTTAGATGAAAGGCACTACTGATGCTTAAAGAATGATTATTATTATAATACTTATTCTAAGAACAATAGGCACATTTGTTTTATTTTCCACTGAGCCCCTTCAAACTCCAGGGTGTCCAATTAAGCTGTAATCAGAATAAGGGCTAGGACTTTGCTGAAACTTTTCCAGCTTGCTTTAGAAACCCTATTTTTGCTTTACTTTTGGTCATACATTTTTGCCTACCCAATGAACATAGAACTTTTTTCTTTGCATTGGATCCCCTTAATTTGGTTGTTCCTTGCAAAAACATGCTCTTGACAAACTATCTGTTGCATTTGAAGTGTGAATGCTAAGACAGAGCTTTGCAAGAAGAGAAACGGGTGCTATCTGAACAAAAACTATGTGGTGTTATTAGGGTCAGGAAGGGACACTTGAAGGTAAAATGATCTGAAATTAGCAGAGGGAGGGAAAGAATTGGAAGGGAGAAAGAGATAGGAAAAGAAAATGCATTGAATATGATGAGAAGACTGCATATGGAGACAGAGACGGTGACAGCAGTGGTGCCAAAGAAACAGAGAAGATAAAGGAAAGCAAAAAAGAAGTATTTGGAGTGTGTATATATATATACACACACGTATGTACACTTCTGTTATGGTTTGCTAAAATTGCCTGGCTCTTTTGAAAAGTCACCTCATACAGCAGGAAGATAAGCAAGGAGATTTAAGATTTGTTTAAGCAGCACTGGGGAAAGCAAATCTCAGATAGGACTGAAGGCTGAGCTCTTATAATCAGTTGGCACACTGCTGATCATTGCTGATTGCCCTGCAGCTTTTCTAGGCCAACCCACAATAAGCGTAATTTAAACAAGAGTCTTCTGCCACTTAGTGAAGGAAAGACTTGTGTCAGGCTGACAATTTCTTAGGCCAGCGTCCCACTCACAGAAGGAGCTAGGAACTGATATTTCAGGCAGAAGTAACCTACAGAGCATCCTGACCCCGCTCGGCGAGTGACAACCAGAAATTCAGTTTCCTAGTCCCTGCTTTGACTATTAGACACAATTGCCTCTTAAGCTCTTTATTTAATGGAAAGTCTGACGGCTGCTGTCAGAGCATGAATGTCAGTATTATTTACTTATTTAGTCATTTCACAGTAGTGTTAGGGATCTCATGCAGGTCATTGTACATGCATTTAATAAATGGCAATCCTGCCTCAAATGATTTACAATCAAAGCTGTTGATTCCGGAACGTACTTGCACATACATGCTCTTCAAGTAATCACAAAAGTACATGCTAACTTGCTTTACATCAGTTGAAAACTTCCTTAATGCTATCTCTTCAGAATTAGGGTCCAAGCTGAAAATGTAACAAGCTGTGGTAAAATGGAGTTGTAGGGGAAGAAAGTATTTTAGGATGTGCTAGCAGTGTTATGATGCTTTCATCTGGATTTTATAATCTGATTGTCTGTCTATCTATCTATTTCTAATAACTTTTAAACTTGATGGACAGTATCGACCACATTTGGCAGAAGGATATACAGTGCTAGAGTAAAAATAGGCTCATGGGCACAAGCGCAAAGTACATGGTTTAAATAATCCCCACAATGCTTCTAGCATTTGAGTTTGCATGGCATCTAGTGGGCTGGAGTTGTTCATTCTGAAAGTAGTGAGGTAAAACAACACAGACACAACTGTGTTTTTAGCCACATGAGAATCTACCCCACAGAAAACTCAAAAAAGTAGGTTTTAGAAGTTCCACTTCTCAGGGGACCACTGGCTTTTATTTTTCAAGCATAAGAGAGTGGATTTCTGAGCTCTTTGAAGACAAAGTGAATTTGCCATTGCTTCCAGTGGAGCTAGTACCATGGCCCGCTACACAGCCTGTAGGGACAGAAAATATTTGTTTCCTTGTTAGTATGGAAAATGAGAGCAAATTAGGAGCAACAGGCTTTGGGGCTGGTGAAGAGTGCATCAGGCATTGGTTGCTTTTTACATGTCTGTACATCAGAGACTTGCATTTTCATGCTTTTGTGCGTGCCCAGGTTTTGGGTGCTTGCACATGCTCTGATTAAAGAACAACTTTGAATAATGCTATTTAATTTAATGATCTTAATAAGCGCATGGTGGGGAGTGGCTTTACTGTATAGACACAAACAATGATACATGCTTCAACATGAAACACAATTAGGGTGTGCAGTGAAATAAAGGGGTGAGGGGGGAAGGGGACATTTTTTTTTTTTTTTAAATGAGAACAGAGGTGACTTCCAACAAAACTTCAAAACCAGCTTGGCTAACAATGAACATAGCCCCATTCTTTTTAATCATCAACAAAATCTATCACACATGTTCTTTCAAGTAAAGTTTATTAGAAAGAAATTGCTACTAGAGAACCACATGTGAGCTCTGACTTGGCAAGGTCAGGCCAGGGCAATAAACCCTTGAACTTTACAAATATGCAAAGCTGACATAAATAACAAATTAAACCCAGCCAGGTGTAGAGCTGCAGCAAGCTGCTTGCCAGAAAGATTCAAACTCTGGCCAGCGTGACCTCTGTTAGCTTGTGTGGAAAGCGGGGGCTTATCTCCTCGGCTTGTTGTCCTTTAGGGTTCATACCTGTGGGTTCGGGTCACCTTCTTCTCCTCATTAGCTTAGAAAAATTATATCGCTTCATTAGAGGTGTTTGTTCAGCTTCTGAGTGTCCTCAGGCGCTTGGATGTGTTGCTGGGTGTGTACTGGTTTTGTCAGGCTGCTGACTGCCCTGGGCACAAGCAGCGTTTCACCCTAGGTCTCTCGGCTCTTTGAAGGATCAGCCCAGGATCAATCAGCAAGGGGAAGGTGGAGATGGCTCTGTTGGAAGATTTGGTGAGACAGGATGGGGGAGAGAGGAGCAGGGTCTTTGCCTGCAGTACGGACTGACATACACCCCAAAGTCTGGAAATCAGTAAACATGAACATGCCCTGAGCTGGCTGTCAGATCCTGTGAGCTCTCCAAAAGCAGTGCTTGTGTAGCTCACAGAATTGCACATCACCCGAGTGCTATTTGGGATCGAGCTCCAAGAGGTGCCTTAGGAAAAGGAGCCAATCCTTCCACCAATTTTAGCCATATCTATTGCAAATTCTGTGTGTAATCAGGGCTTCATTAGAGGTATAATTCTCACTGCAATCAATCACTGTATCATTCTAAGCCTCACTGCCAGATTTCCAGAGGCATTCAGCTGCAGATACACCATCTCAGTGGGATTTTCAAATGTCTCTTAAGCGCATTAAGCACCTAACTTCCACTGAATGCTCAAGGGGTTTTTAAAATCCCACTATGTGTCTCTCTACATCTTGCCCTTAAACAAGTGCTTAATTTTAAGTGCAGGTAGTTTCATTGATGTGTATAGTACTACTTGTGTGGTTAAAGTTAAACATGTGCTTAAATATGCTGTTAAACTATGGCTGTAATGGGTGGGGGAGGATTTCGATGCAAACATTAAGTGCATTAAATATAAACGTTTTACTGGAGCACCTTAATTTTTGGATACTGATTTGAGGCAGCAACAGTAAAAGAGAAATGTGTCTCTCTACTTGAATATTGAGGAAATTTGTTCTGAGAATCCCAAAAACAGAATAAGACAGCACACTGGGACATGGTGTTCTACACAATTCCTTTACAAGTGTAGCCAGACTTTACAATATCTTTGCCATGAGAATTGCTTTGACATTTTTTTTAAATGCAAAGCCAAACTTCTTAGAAAAACACTTACCCTGAGAGGCAATACTCTGTAGTGACTACTGAGCTGTCGTGTCATTTTGAGCAACACGTTTCACCTCTCTGTGCTTCTATTTTCCCTCCCACTGTCTTTACTATTTATATTATAAGAACTCTGGGGCAGGGACAGTCTCTGTGTTTGCATAGCTCTCTCTCTAATGGTGGTATCTCTCTGCTGGGACCACTCAGTGCTGTCGTTAGTAAAATCTAGCGACACTCTTGCACAGACTAGGGAAAAACCGTAGAACTAAGTGATGGAAAAAAAACCTCTTTCTTATTTATTTCAAGTTTTAGTTTTGTGCCTGAGTCACAGGTTAAGACTCTTCAACACGTGAGGTTTATGTATACTTGTTAAAGACATCTGTCCTGATAAATGGGTCGGATGCTTTTTATAGAGTTCTCCACTGGGTCCACTCCATCATAATGCAGCTTCAACACAGGCCTCCACAGAGCTTCAAGACAAAAATCCAGGAAGGAGAAAGTGAAGGGAGATTGGGTGAGTTTACACTATGTGTTAAGTGGAAGAGCTGCAAAGAGGTTGGGAGACTTGTCATGACATGCAATTAAAGGCTCCTCTGGGAGTGTCTGTATAAACTCTACACATAGCAGAAAGAAAACAGACAGCTGACAGTTGTACTGTGAAGTCTTAGAAGAATATACAGTGTTCATTGCTGACACTCAAAGGCAATTTTGCCTAGTTTTGTAAAGTCTAAATGCTTTTATTTAGAACTAGGGACAATTCTTGTCAAAAAAAAAAAAAAAAATAAAGCGCGTGATTTTCTGTTCTAGCTGTTACAAGTTATCTTCTTGCAACCTCTTTTGAACTGAACCTGACACACACTTTGTTTTAGTTATGTTTTCATTTGATGAAGGCCATTTCTAGTGGCCTTCCATTTTTATTTATTTATTTATTTATTTATACCTTCGGTAGTAATTTTGGCTACAGCGTGTGACACATATCCCATCTTCCCAGGTTCCTATTTGGAGCATATCCTGTGATTCCTCTGTATACGTGTGTGTGTGTTTGTGACACGTCCAGAAGTGCAGATAAGAAGGGACAAGTTCAGCTGGACTTTGAGCCCTGGGGAGCAAAGGAATGGAAGGACCCAGTCCTTAAATACCTTGAGAACACTGCTGGTGGCTGAGGCTGCTGGTTGGGAAAGGCAGGATTAGAGGAAAACTCTGATCCGTTAGCTCCTTCAGCCCTTTTTCCTTCAGACTGTTGAGAAGCCTGAATGAGGATCCGAGTTGGCTTGAGGTTATGTAGATTTGCATACTTAAAGGTGACAGAGGTCCAAGCCTCTATCAATTGCATTCAAAGGAAAAGATCTAACATTTGATTCTTTTAGTGACCTAGGTGAGGTACCCAAGCAACAGGTTACGGGCTGTGTTGGTTAAAGCCCACATTTACCATGACACTTCAGTGGGTCAGCATTGCAAGGTGGCTTCTGTTTACTCGATGAAGATCTCCGTTCCGTGTCAGGGAGTCTGTTGTTTCTCTTAGCTCTGTAGTTACCAGAACAAAAGGGAGGAATTTGCTAGGTCAAAGAAGTAGAGAGAAAAATCATCCTTTCTTTGACTTGTTTTGTCATTCCATGTGCAGTTTGAAAAAAAAAAAAAAAAGAAGAAAAAAAAAGGAAGCAAGATGTAGAGAACTTGAGCATTTTACATTGTCAGAAACATTGCTATAGAATATACTGGCTATTTATTTTTAGGATGGTGTGACTTCACTATACAAAGACCTCCAATGTCCTATAGAAGGAACTCAAATAGATTATTTTTTTTTTTTCTAGATATAGGGGAATAGAAAATGAGAAGAAAACAACTTGGAATCCACTAGAGAATGTAGAGTGCAAATTTAATATATATGGGAAGAGTGGTGATGGGAAATATAGAAAACTCTAAGTTTTGATGGTTGGACCAGGCTCAGAGCCTAAAGGCATATATCACTGAAGAGTATTAAATATTTAAAAGAAGGTTTATTTAGAGTCCTCAAAACTGACAGGATCTTAAATAGAAGATCATATGGCAAGAAAGCTCAACATCATTCTTGTCAGGGTGAATTAACTATGGAGTATAGCCCTGTATAAATAAGCAGCCATGGAAATTCCCAGCTTCATTTAAAGTCTTGAAAAACAAAGTCAACTCCACTCTGAAGACAAACGAATAAGACCAGGGTGGGAAGACAGGGTAGTCTCAAGTTCTCTGAACAATTTTATCAGTACAAATTTCTCAGGTAACTCCTCAATTGCTTACTTTAGCAACAGAATAAAGAAGAATTGTATTTCAAAGGTCTATTATTTATTGCCCAGTACAACTGGCATTGGCTGAAACGAATGACATTTATAATGCATTTCATGATACAATTTTTCAGTTAAAGCTTTTCCTTTTAGGTGTTTCTTTGGGCTTCTGGGGAAGTGCTCCTCCTCAGGGGAGGAAGTTGCTATTATTATTGTACGGAGATTGAGCTGGGCTTTACCTGAGAGACTCATTGACAGCATTCATCTGTATCTTTCTCTTTTAATCCTTCTCACCACTGCATCCCCTTCTGCCTCAAAAAAAACCAAAAAAAACCCAAACCAAACCAAACCAAACAAACAAACAAAAAAACACACAGAAAACGTCTCCCTTTGCTTAGACTGTTGAAATGTGTGACAATCCAGAAACTAGTTTGGCCTAGTATATTATGATGAATATCAGTGTGTTGGTCATGCTCATGTAAAGGGCATGGGAATCCCTCACAGATATGGTAGACCCTTTAAATAAGCCTTAGACAAGAGCCACAGCCATGTTCTTGCTGCGCTACAGTGATGTGGGCCTCCTCTTGCCTTACGTGTACATCACAGCTTGTCTTGGGAAGGTTTTAAGAAAATTCGTTCTGCCAAAAAGTCTCCTTCCTAAGCTATTACGGAGAGCTGCCAACATGGTATTTGTACCACTGTGGAAGCCTTTCTCCAGAAGGTCAGTGGGGGAGTGTAATCAGTTTAGAACTGGATGTTGTAACTTACTTGAATGAAAGATTTTTCTAAAGGTGACATTAAGATGAAATATTTAAGATAAACCAGAAGATTTGACTGGAAATTCACAATGTCCCTCTGAAACAGTCCACACTGATTTACTGATCTTCCATTTTCAATTTATGAGCTGAGACCAGAGTATACCACTGGAGGATGAGAATAGAGTAGTCATATTAGAGCCAGCTCATATATCCTACAGACAGACTTTGGAAGAATTAGAAAGTATAATAAAGTGCTTGTCCCTTTAAGACACTACCTGGCTTCTTGCCAATTTACATCCTGGAGCATTAGATATTTTAAAAGCCCTTAAAACTGTCTCTGTCTTTCTCTCTCTCCTTTTTTTCTTTTTCTTTTTCTTTTTTTTTTTCCCAACACTGTCTGAGGTTTTCACCTTTTAACAATGAAGAAACAATGGTCGAAGCATCCTTTGCTTTACAGCTTTCTCCCCCTACAGCTTACTGAGGGATGAATTCTGTTCCCTATCACATTATTTTAAATATGAGGTAACTCTTGAAGGCAGAGCAACTGGTTTATATGGCAGGTAAAAGAGAGAGGAAAACGTATCCTGTTTTAAAAAGCAAATTCTTGGTTTTATATAAGAGCGGTAACATTGGGATACACAAAGTCACCCAGGTACTTTTCAAGAACAGAAATACTGTCAGGGCATTCCAGTGACCTTTCGTCTCCAATGTTTTCAACTAACAGTCACCATACAGGGCAAAAAGCCAACTCTGCAATCACCATGAGACTTGACTGGAGCTTTGGATGTCCCCATAGAGGGCAGCCACATCTTTGGTGAGCTCAGTGGCCTATGGGTGAAAGGCACAAGCACCAGTGCCAGCCCAGCTGTGTAATGCATGTGATGCAGCTATTCCTTTCAAGGAGAGGCAGAGGGCTTTAAAGATATGACAGTCATTCTAGAAAGATTTCTAAAGTGAAATGTGTTCCAAAGCAGCCTCTCTGTGAATGGCTTAAATGCCAGAGTTGGGGTTTTATGTGAAGATATTCCCCCAGAAAATTTTTGAAGGGTTTGATTTTGGCTGAGCTTTGCAAATATAGTTTGCAAGCTGGAAGGAATTTGGGGAAAGAGGAAAGATGGTCAGGGGGGAAAAATAAACAAAAAGAAAAATAATAAGCCATCAACCTGGGGTCATTTTCTGAACAATACAGAGTTGAGAAAGGACTCAGGGATCCTTTTGTATGATAGCAGCCTAATGAAAGCTTTCAATTCACTCTGCAGTTTGTCTGCTCTTCCTTCGGACCTGACTTTTTCTATGGTTGCGAGTCAGGCAGAGATCCCTTCCAGTTTTAGGCAGCAATTTCTTCTCATGCAGTGGGGAGATTAAGCCTGCTGAAAGCTCTCTTTAAGGGAGGATTCTATGTTCCTTTCCTCTCTTCCTGGAGATCATAAGATAATGCATCTGGAACAACATTAGCTCATCCAGGTCTGTGGTTTTATTTTTGATAATCAAATCCCAGCAATCTCATTCTCCATCTGCCTGAGCATATTTTTGGGTAAGGGGTACATATCAACTAGCACACATGGCTGTGGTCAGATATTGTGAGATCTTCTAAACATGAACAGAAAATTTCCGCCCTCTAAGTTATATCTAAACATTCCTATTTCTCTTGTGCTGTATTTTCTTTCTGCAGCTGAGAGAGTTATGGTAGTTCAGGCCAACAGAACATGTTTATTTCTCCTTTGGTAGTGTTTACTCAGCAGACTCCCAAACTTGGGTTCAGACTACATTTACTTTCAAATGAGAAATATTTTGATGGCTTCAGCCTTATTCGATATAGTGCAGTGTCTATTTCTGTCAAGAGCTAGCATTAAGTCATTGTCTGTCTGGATTAAGTGTTAAGGGTACAATGAAGAGTCTGTGGACATCTTGTTAGGAGACAGCTGGCCAAATGAAAGTAGGCTTCCTTCTGAGTCTCAGCAACATCTGCATTCCTAAACAACAAGAGTATTTCTTACAAAACCAAGTGGGTTTTCTGTCAAGTTTAGCCTAGAAGTGAGATAATTATAGGAAAAAAGCTGAAACACATCTTAGGAGCTTTTAGGAGCTTATGACACTTTGTTTGGCCTTTTGTGAAAGCCATTAGTCATTTATCCCCTTTCAGCAGCAGAGCACTGGCGTACAACATCTGTGCTTTGCTTCACCTTAGAGCTTCCTCAGGATCACTGCAGCAGAGATGGAGTAGGTCTTCATGCTACTAACAGTAGCTTCCTATCTGGGGTGTAGGGTAGAGGTCTTGAGACCTTATCTGGCTCACACTGTCTCACGGCATTTTGTATTTACTTGGGGAGGATGCCATATTTTTAGTGAATTATCCAGAAGTCATTTTCTTATAAAGTTAAGTATATAATGTTAAATCTTTCTCATCTTACAGCATCTCTAATTATTACTCAGATAGCTAATAAACAAAGCCATAAAGGACAGTAATTTCAATTATATAAATTAGAAAGTAGAATAAGATTTGTGCTATCTATTTGATCAGTCATGATGCTCCAGTCTCTAACCTGATCTGAAGCTCTTTGTCAATAGGATATTTTTTTTGTAAAATAGGACATCTTATTCTGAAAACCTTTTAAGGTCGGTCAGTACCACAGAAGATGGTCTCAATACATCTTTCATGCTGTCCAAATGTCTACAATCATATTTATGCTTAAAAGAGCTCTCAGAGAGTATTTATTTCACATGAAACTGAATTTTGTTAATGTTCAAGAATTGCATCAAAAAAACCCAGTGTATTCTTTAGTAACTCAAATGAATTTTGATTTTATATTTTTATCTCTATGAAATATTGTTTCTTTTATTTCAAATTTTGTTCCAAATGAACAGCCTTTAACAAATTCATTTTCAGAAGTTGCCTGGATTCACTGTGTTAAAATATTTTAGATTCTTCTTTTGTTCAACCATTTTTTCTACGTCAGATGAATACATCCATGATGATAAACAGACTGGGGAGGGATCTGAACAAATTGCCCTGCATTTTAGCCCTCAATTATACAAGGTGATCTTATGAAAACAAAAAGTGAGGTCTTGAAGGGTCTCTGAATAGCACCAGGAAATAATTTGTGCCAGATTGTTCTTTGTTAGTACTGAAGAGAAACTCCTAGAAGTTGGTTAATACAGAGAGTTCACCTATATCTCTTACCCTTAAAAAATGAGTTTATTTAGATTTTCCAAACTAATTAAAACAGTTAGGTGAGATAGGAGCCTAAATTCCAGTGAAAGTTAATAAAGAACAAAACAGTTGAAAATGTTCTGTTGGTGTGCTGAATCCTGACTATGTAGCAACATCAGCCAAGCAAATAAAAGGTCTTCCAAGTCCATTATCATTCAGAGGGTGAACTGAGAGGAAGCGGAGTGGCTCCATGACAATTCATCTGATAGTCTGAATGTAAAAATAACTGCTTCATAAACTACAGGAAGATGTGTGTCAGGGCCTTTGCCATCTCAGATCTGTAGAAGAATGAAAAGATACCATTGTAAGTTATCATAATAATATTTTTCATTCACAAAGATTTTCAGCAAGCAAAATGAAAAATGGAAAGTGGTCAAACCTTTGCAAATAAAGACTAATGATGTAATTAATCCATTTAAAGCCACCCACCCAGCTGAGGTTAGATGTCTGTCAAGTTCTCTCTTCTCTTGGTGAAGGCACCAGGCTTCTGTTGGGGTGGCCATATCAGCTCAGGTACCCGCAAAGCTGAGTTACTGTGCAAACTGTTACATACTACCAAGGAGTAGCAAAAATGGTTAAAAATTGAATCTGTAAATTATGTAAATCATCATTTACTTCTTGCATAAGTCACAGTGCAAGTTATACAAGTTTCATTAGGTTCTAGACTAGCATCATCACCCTGCAGCCCAGCTGGCTCCCACACATGGAGGTAGTGACTGGAATAGTGATCTCTGGATATTCCTTGAGAGAAGCGTTTGCAAACAGTTGTAGGCTGCCACTTGATCATATAGGCTGCTAGCAAATATTTACAGCTAACAAAGAGATTCACAGGATGCAGGACTGATTCACAAACATTTTTTTGGCACATGAAAAAAGAGCCAAATACTAAGTGAGTAATATTTGAAGGGAATAATTGGAACTGAACTGTAGGCAAGCTACATCTAAAAACCACATCTTCTCAATCAGTGTCTTTGGAAGTGGGGAAGGTGCTCAGTATTACCTGCACCAACACAAGTCCTATATAATTTAAAAACAAGTGAAACAAAACTGATGAATAATTTAAATGATTCAAGCAGGCCAGAATATAAGAAAGTGAATTTGATTTTTTTTTCAAGATGAGGATTGCACAATATTTCTCCAGAGGTTCTCAAGTAGGACACAAGATCCCAAGGAATGAATTAATGCAAGGGGAGTTGCTCTTTTCCTTTCTCATATGTAAGGATACTCCTCCGTCAACATGGTTCCTACTCTGCTACTTCATTCTTGCCTCAGGGGAAGGACATTATTTACTAAATCATGTTTTGGGTTTTAAATAGGAGTTTTACATTGAAATACATATGTAAACCAATCCAGCAGAACTTGTGAGATCTGACAGGAGCAAAGGGGAGGCAGTGGTAGACCAGAATGACTGCCCTCAAAAAATAGGAGATAAATATTACAACTGAAAAGAAACCTCACTTCCTGCATTTGTGGGCTTTGTTAATATATAACATGCACATATTATAACTACTTGGTGACAGCCTCAAACCCCTCTCCAGCTTCAGGATTCTGTTCCCTATTTTTAATCATAATTTAGGTGTGAGGGTTAGGATTAACAGCAGGCAAACATTAACCATAGCCATTGGACCTCAGTGAGCCTACCAAAATTGGAGAGTGGGTTAGCCAAGAGAGTAGTCACTGGGGAAAAATGAAACTCAGATGTATTGAAAATGTAAAGGAAAATTGCAAGCAGCAGAGTGAAGGAATTTGATTGGGCAAAAAAGGGAACCTTTACAGCTTTTGATAGAAAAGGTGAAATTCAGTGAGAAAAAGCAATAGAAAGAAGGAATAGGAGAAAAGCAGAAAATAATGATATGTCAAAAAGAAGTTTACCCTCTGCAAAGAGGGGTCTGAACCCATGCAACAAGGAAAGAATTCACATTACCTCCTTTTGGCTTTGGTGACTTGCACTGTGGCAGTAGAATAACACTCAGGGGTACTTGGGAAAGCTACATTGATATGGTGTGGATAGGTCCAGAAGATGACTAAGTAGGGTGAACAGGAGGAATGTGGGAGAGCTGTGTGTTTTTGTTAAAGAAAAGAAATTATTGCTGCTTTGCCAGGTGGGTTGAGGCAGAAATCTCATACCTCTGAAAGTAATACCAGATCCCAAGGGCTGGCTACATGGAAATCTCCTCTATCCACAGCATTCATTAGGCCATTTGCCTCTATAAAGATCAGACAAATTTATGTTGAGCTAGGTCACATGAGGCCAAAACCTCACCTGCTTCAGGCTTTCAGGACTGTACTTTAATGACAATTTAGGATCTAATGGAAGGCCAGGAAAAGGGTCATTTTATATCTTGAATATACTAGTATCTAACACTGAAATGATGTAATATACCTGATTGCACGTTATGTATAAATCAGGATAGCTCTTAGGAGGACCATATGTTCTCCATGCCAAGGGAGATTTACACAGATTCCGGTGACTACCTGCCTGGGTTAAGGCAGTGCGACTCTTTCTCCCTTCCCGAGGAGCTTGGATGCAGTGCTACAGTCAAGCTGGCCTTAAAAAAACAACCAACAATAACAACAATGACAAAAAAGCCCCAAAGCCAATGAGCCTGTAGCCAGGCATTGCTGCCATAAAGCTTGGCACTGGCATTCTTTAGGAGCGGGGGGAGTTGCTGTGTTCCCCTGGAATGCGGTGAATGGCTTGTAAATTAGAATCCCTAATGAAACCACACTGGTGTCCAACTGCAGCAATCATCTGGTTAAAATCAGGCAGTAATTCCACTAATTTTACTGCCCTTCTCCCAGCCCTCAACGCCTCATTTAGGAAAAAATGTTTATGTTCCCCTCAAAACACCTGCGTTTTAACTTGGGTCCCCAAAGCAATT
This sequence comes from Aythya ferina, assembly GCF_964211825.1. NCBI lineage: Eukaryota > Metazoa > Chordata > Aves > Anseriformes > Anatidae > Aythya > Aythya ferina. The sequence continues at coordinate 5,325,958 of NC_140307.1, forward strand.
ATTTTTATTTTATTTTATTTTTAAGACTTTCTGTTGTGAAATGCAGCATCCCTCTCTTTTCTGAACTGAAGCACATGAATGCCCTGGGATTCCCAATCTTCAGACATGTTTAACTAGCCCAGTTTTTCTTGCACACTTCACAAGCTTCGCCATCCTATATATTTTCTGCCCCCAGCTGCTGTCCAGAAGTGTTTAGGATATATTTTCTTCCCTTCTCAGTAAATGATGAAATAAAACTACGTAGAGCTGTTTACATTGTGACTAAGGAAGTTAAGGTTGATGGAGGTGATAGTGACTGACACTTATCCAATTTCAGGCTTTCCAAAACGTCTGTGGCTCTTATCATGATTTAGTCTCTACCAGACCTTGTAGACATTAAACAGCAAGAATGAGCACTATTCTCACTCGGAAAAAGAAACATTATATAGTGGATGCTGGAACACTACCATGATGTGCTGTGAGATCTTACCATCTGCTATTCCATTAGGGTGAGTTATTCATTTTGTCTCCTTGGTTTCACGTTCATTTAAAGCTTTGATAGATTATGACTAAAGATCTCCTTCAAAAGTTGTAAGCGGATATCCCCAGCCTGCGATGATACCATTTCTTGAAGCAGAGGCATGTGAGACAGGGGAAATGGGTTTCTCATAAACAGTCAAACATCTTCCTTTCTCTTCAGTTTTCACAATCCCAAAATATTTTGCCTCACAGCTAATTCTGGGAGAAAAAAAAAAGAAGGGGGAGGGGGGGAGGGGGAACACACACAATACCCAGCCACCTGAGAATATCTCCATCCAGTTTACTGAATTGCTGTGGTATTTTTAAACAGAGCAGAGCTCTAGCCAGTCCAAGATGTGCCAATGTAGGGATATAGGTCATCTGTTCAAGGCTCTTTATGATATAATACAGCCATACCCAGTAAGCATAACTGCAGGTAGGATCAAATTCTCACCCTGTTCCACTTTGGAGAATAGAGAGAATCAAGACTATGCAAAGTATTGTAGCTATCCATATGATTTATTTTATTTTTATTTTTTCCCAGCTATAACTGGGCAGAATGGGAATTTTCCCGACTAAGGAAATTTTAGGGGAGTCACTAATATGTTGAAGATAGAAATTAAGCTTTCTTTACCTAGCAATGAAAAAACTGGCCAAAGCGATTTTGAGGAAGGAGCTCAGGGCAGAGATAAAGCTGTACCTTGAATCATTCCACTCAAAAGTGTGGTAGACAATTTTTCAACTCCTACTTCTTTGCCTTCACACCACTGTGGCATGCTCTCACCGTTAGTAGGCCTGGACTGAAACATGCCTAAAGAAGCATGGAGGTTTACTGAGTCATTTGGGGAATGGCAAAATCTTTGATGTCCTCCCAGTAGAGAACAGGAAGGTATTTAGAAATCTTTGCCGCCCACAAGACCATAAAACTGCTCTCTTCCTTGTGCTGCCACTGGTTAGGTAATCTAGTTATTCTAGACATGGAAAAATATTTAAGTGGGAAGACAGTGTTCTGGTTGCATCCATGAGCTGATGGAGACCCAGGAATGCAGCATCCTACAAGTATGCAGAGAAGCTGGGCCACCCCTCAGGGATGGACCTCGCCTTTTCTTGCTGCGTTGTAGGGTAAGAGCAGAAGCTGGTTCTATACAATGAGGGCTCAAGTCCACAGTGAGATGAGGGAAGGAGAGCAACTCCTTGACACCCCTGGTCAAAAAAGGAGATTAAGGAAAAGAGAGAGGCCCATTGCCAACACCAAGAAACACTGTGTTGTGAGGGATGCAGTAGATGAGGCAAACCTGACCCATGCTTCCTCTCAAACTTCAAACAAGAAAATTCCTCAGAGATAATAGGTCCCAAATCAAAATATGGTCAGGTATGGAACATGTGGTCACCACAGTATCCCAGAGGGGTGCAAGAGGTGAAAGCTTACAAAAGCAACTGGGCTTCTTCCTGCTCTTTCTTTCTTTCTTTCCTTCTTTCTTTCCTTCTTTCTTTCTTTCTTTCTTTCTTTCTTTCTTTCTTTCTTTCTTTCTTTCTTTCTTTCTTTCTTTCTTTCTTTCTTTCTTTCTTTCTTTCTTTCTTTCTTTCTTTCTTTCTTTCTCTCTCTCTCTCTCTCTCTCTCTCTCTCTCTCTCTCTCTCTCTCTCTTTCTCTCTTTCTCTCGCTTGCTAACTTTTTTCTAGCCTTTGTTTTGGACTCACTGTATCTGAACTCCCTTCAACTTGCTGGTGGAGGCCTACATCTGAGCAGCATATACAAATGTAATCCCAATAATAAACGGGAATGAAGGAAATATCATATTGAACACTGTATCACATTCAGTTTTAATTAAAATTATCACAAGCAGATTTATGTTCAGTATAACTTTTCCTGCTGTTTCCAGGTTGTATTTATCTTCTAATTTGATTGCTTTTCTGTGCTGTTTATGAAAGCTGCCTCCCAACCAGAGATAATGCTGCATTTTAACACTTTAGCTGAGCTTGTGCTTTCAATGAATTTTCTGCTTTTTGAATTTTTACTTGATTTGACATTTTTCTGAGAGCTGGCAGAAGCAATGTGTAGCTTGATGGTTTAAAACAAGCAGTTATTGGAAGGAAGTCTTTCTTCAGCTGACTCTTATTATGAACTCACTGCTGGGACTGAGACTCCAAATCAGCAAATAGCATCCCATTAAGGTCAAAGAGTTTGTTGAAGAGTGTGGTGTCTGTATGAGACAAGAGAAGGTAGGGGAGCTTCCCTACCTATTGAAAATACCCTATTTGAAGGCCTAATCTTTGAATTTCTTTGGGGAATATCATACTTTTTATTTTAATTTGAATGAGCTCAAAGCTTCAAACTCCTGATATTTCTTCCAATGTTTAGCTAAAATATACCAGAAGTGATAATGGCTCCCTTTACCTCTGAGATTCATAGATGATTGAGTCATTAATAATCTCCTAATTTCTATGTTTTCCTTTCTTTCTGTCTTCAGGGATCTCTGGAAGCTAAATAAGAAAAAAAGGGATTTTACTGGGAGCTTTTTTACAATTTGAAAGGTGAGATACAGAGAAAGAAGCTCCCTTGCATACAGAATCAACATGGTAAAATTAAAAGTAGGACTTGTCTCCTAACATCTCTAAATTACTAGACAATTTGAAACCCACATTTCACTGCCTGACTTTTTGCTTTGAGAAGTCAACCCAGAACCTCAAACGCTTCCATTCTCAAACCTTGGGAAATTTCACATCCTGATCTGAGTTTTGCAACGTGCTCCCATTTCTGATTAATGCATACCAATGCTACTTTGTTATAAAGTCAAATCAATGCCAAATGTGGTGGTGATTTTTTGATAAAAAAATGTTGTTGATAAGCAACATCCACCAATATATTTAACACAGGTCAGTGGACAGCCTACAGTCATGACAGTCTTGAACTAGTGACCTAGAAATGAAAGACTCCTTAATCCTTTTACCAAATCCTAAACCACTCAATTCCTGCCCCACCTCAGCAACCAAAGTCTTTTATAGATGTGCTGGAGGGTAATATGTAAGCCAGCAGAGTGTAAATTAAAGAGGAAAAAAAGGCTCTACTTACAATAACATCGTAATTGTGGAATTTGAGAAAATAAGGGACTCAGGAGAGGTCTTCAGTCAGCTTGTCTTAAATTCAGTGCAAATTTATTCTGAGAATATTTTGGCACCTGCAAACAGCCCAAAACTTTTATAAGCATCGTAGCAGGGGAAAAGTGATGCAAGTGAAAGACTGCAGATAGACTCAGAAAAAGGTCTTGATTGTTCATCTGACCTGTTGGCTTCCTCTGTTGCTACATGAATTTATTTTTATGACTGCCTAACTCCACCGATTACTGCAATGACATTACGATGTCGCACTGGCATACAACTGGAGTGGTTAATCAGATCCCTTATTTTAGCTCTTCAGGGATAAAACTCATGCCTTAGAAAAAAAGAACGGCAACCACAGCCCATTCATCTCATAAATCCCATTTTGTTCAATCTGGTATTGCCTGAATCTCCATCTTTTTCCCTGGGATTGCTATGTGAAGAGGTTCTCTTCTGTGATTTCTTAGACCTTCTCACAGGACCTGACAAAATGTACCATGAGAAAAGTGTTCATTTCGGAAGCTGTTTCCTATAACATAACGGAACCTTAAAAAAGGAGTGGGTTTGAATTCTAATTGAATTCAAAGATACACAGCACAGAGCAACAACAGCAAATTCTGTGCCTGTACAGTTGGAATTTTGCTGCCAAATGTGGTTAAACAGTTTTTCACTTTTCCCCAAAACATGAACATTGTCTAAGTAGAAAAGTATTTCCATTTGTAGAAGGGACTTTTTTCATTTTGTACATCTGCAGGCATAAAAGGACCATAATAGACCACAAATTAGATCCGGGAACTGAAACAAGCTCAGCTTGTAACTGAGACCACAGGTCTGTAAAAAAACTATAGCATCATTTTTGGGTGAGCTTTTTTTTTTTTTTTTCCTTGTTTGTTTGTGTTTTTTTTTTTTTTTTTTTTTTTTTTTTTTTTTTTTCTTTTATGGCAAAGCAAATGAAAACTCATTTTATATTCAAATATGATACCATCTGTTCCCTGAGTTAGAAAAACTGGGTGAACTGATCCAATATACATTGAGCTAGAAGGAGGGGAACAAATGCAGAAAATCTCTCTTTCTCTCATCTCTCTCTTGTTTTGTGTCCCACTGTTCCATGACTTGACCACAAAGGACTTGCAGATGGCACGACTGTTTTTTTTTCTTTTCTCTGTTTGATCTGGTCCCTCTATTCTTCTGGACTAGAATTTTCTCTTCTTTAGCATGATCTGTTCTCTGTCTCCTCTTCCCTCCAACACAGTCTTTCCTAATACTTTTCCCTGTGTGTGTGTGTGTGTACACACATGGAGACCACATCTTGCAGGACTTTTTACCAGAGCCCTATGGCACTTAGTCTTAGGGTGGTGACATTGCTGCTGGGCACAAAGGAGACAAAGCAGAGGTGGTTTGTCATAGATGATTCTTGCCTCAGTGTTGTTTTGGTTTAACACTTCCACTTCTTCACCTGTTCACTTGTACATCCCCTGTAGTAGAGGAAGCTACCTTACAAGAACAGCCTGGACCAGCACAGTGGCCAGGTGCTGCATTGAAGGCAGCATTTTTAGGAGCTGGTAGCCATAGAGACAGCTTCTAGATTAGTCCTACGAAAATCCCTTTTATTTTTGACCACAATTATTATTAGAACCAGGAACAGAATAACATATCCTTTGCAGTCATCTGAAATATTAGGAGATCATTGGACATACAAGTAACAGAAAGAAACTATGTGAAAAGCACAACTAAAAGCCCACTGTGCACAGAACTCTTTGGAAATGTGAAAAAAAATCTCTTCTAAAACTTTTAAACTCATCAATTTAAACAGAATGACATAAAGTTCCTGCAACAACCATTACCACCACCCCCCTCCAAAAAAAAAACAACCCACAAGAAGAGTCGCAAAGCTAGGCCAAGCCTGACAATAGCTGGTTGTGAGGCATATGTTAAACAGTTTTCAGTTAGCATGGGCAAAGGAAATCAACTATGAAACTGTATTTAGGAAATATGAGAGTACTGTAATCTGCATAAAAATAAATTTGGGTATATTCCCAACACACAATTGCACTGTGGAAATGAAGGAAGTGGGCTAATGGGAGGGAAGCTTTGCTTTCCCTAAAGAAAACCTGCCCAGGATTATTTTTTTACAAAAGTAAAACTATTTTCATATTCTTTATATTGCTGTCCTGTGTTTGGAATTGAGTGAAGAGCTTATATTAAATAATTTCCTCAGTGAAATGAACCTTATATTATTATTATTGCTCAACGACTGTCAATAACATTCTGGGGTTTCCTGCATATGCTTCTTGTTTCTAATGTGCATATTCCTCTAAGGATTGATCTGGGTTTGGGTCAAGTGTTTGAAACCATTGTGTGGTGTTGGAGCCACATCTATTTTTGTGACAGGCTGCTTTGCTTTTCACCTCTTCCATGTCCCAGTCGAGAGGGACATGCTGCTGGGGACCCTAGAAGTTGAGCAAATCCAAAAATAAGGGCTGCTGGGGTGGGCTGTGGAGGAGGCAATACAGAGAGGAGAAGCTTTGGAAGCTCTCTCCTCACCTTAAAACAGCACCAAGGAGGCCCTTTGTCCCCCTCCAGTGTTGTCCCCCGGCTGGAAGGCAGCAGGCTGCTACAACCGACCACAACACAGGCTTTCCAGCGTGCAGGAAACAGGTTTGTTTTTTGTTATCCGTTTGGCTCTCCTCCCACTTGAACAGCAACCAAGATTTTTTAAAACTTGGAGCGAGGCAAGGCCTCTTGCGTTTCCGCCCGGGAAATCCTCAGGCCTAATGGGGTGCACATGGCGGGTGCCACTGCAGCCTGCTGCCGGCACAGCCGTGGCCTGTGGTGGGTTCACCCTGCGGCTCCCTGTCAGGGCCACCCCACGGTCTGGTGGAGCCGAGCTTCAGCCAGGTGGTTCAGAAGTCTCGGCTCACTGGCCACATTTGCCGTTATTTTTCCCTTAACTAAATTCCCAACAGGAAAAAGGGGGCAAGTCCAAAGGGGGCTGAGAGATGTTCTTTCTGTAGCTTGGCACTTCAGGTGCTGCTAAAAACAAGTTTTTTATTTTTTATTTTTTCAACATTTCCACAGAGCTCCTGTGGCTGTGCCTGTGGTCCCGGCCCACAGGGGCCTAGGCAGGGCTCCTCCCATGGTGCTCCACCTTCAAGGGGAGGAGAATTCACCCCACCAGAGATGTTCCCAGTATGTCTGTGAGAAGCCAGGCATGAGCCCACTGTTGCCCTGTCACATTTCTGTGAGCAGTTATTTCACACAGTGAAGAAAGAGGGAGCAGAGGGAAATAACTGTTTCAGCAAGAAATGTGTCTAATACTTCTAATCGGTGGGTCACCAAGGCTGGGTGTTTGCTGAAGGAAGGCAGTAACAAAATGTAGAGCAGGACAAAGAAGGACAAGACTTGGCTAAAAGCAAATCTGAACGTTTCATGCTGTAAATTTGGAGGAAGGAATGCAGTTCCCTCCCTCCTTCCCTACCACTCACATACACAAAACAACCTGAAGCTTGTAGTTAAGAAAATAAACTGCAGAGAAAGCCCCTGAAGGGCCTTGGCAGCAAGCATTTCTCACTAAATTGGGAATCTGCACACTCATAGTCTGAAATAAATTAAGATGCTGGGGGGTGGGGGGAGAAAGAAAGGAAGGGAGGGGGAGAAGAAGGGGGAAATCAACAGCTCTGGGGTGAAACACAGGTTGATGCTGCCTCATCATTTTTAAACCTAAAATAAAACAAGCAAATTTTCTTTAACTGCAGGTCAAAATAAAACGGGAAAAAAAATCTTCCCTCATCTGTTCACGGTAATTACTAACAGAAAGCAGCCCCTGCCAGCTGCAGAGTTCATGGATAAATGGAGGGACACATTATTCTCTCTCTCTCGGATCAAAAACCCAAACTTTGTATCTCAATTTGCCTGTGGTATGTCTTTCATATACTCTTGCAAAGTCATTTCACTGAGCTGTTCAGTCGGGACTTTTTCATCAGATGAAAATTGTGATGTTTGCAGGCTTTCAAGTTTATTTTAAGTTTGCTTCTGAATGAGAAACATGACTCCTGCAATTTCCCAAACTTTTACTATGTCATTATAGTGTATTTATTATTGGATCTACCCACTTTCCTTGTTAGCAGCCAGTCACAGCAGAGTGAGTTCATACTCTAACCTATATCCACTGGCTTCTGTGATGCGATAGGTTGTAGAAGTCCTCTGGAGGTACGAATGTAAAACACATGAATATTTGAAAGTGATGAGATTAGCACAAATTCACTGGAATATCCCGACTGTTTACTCTCTAATGATAACGTAAAGCAGTTAGTGATTTTTCTCAATATGTCACTTGCAAGATTCCATGGTATTGCAATCTCAGATTCATGTGCTGTTGTAGAAATGACAATGATAGACCTCCTAGAGCTTAGCATAGCTAGATGAAGAGTAAGGAGTGACAGACTATGCCTGGTATTTGTCATCAGCTGATTTTTAAGGGTCTTAGGATCCAAGCACTTTAAAAAGAGCAGCCCTGAGGTTTGTCTAAGTTATCATGAAAAGTGAACTTGTAACAAAAATTGGGGGAAATAAAGGTAGCTTAAAAGCCCTTGTGATTAAACAAGCTGATTGCACTGAAGAATCCATCATCTCTAAACATCTCAGCATCCCCAAAGATCAAACAATCCTTCTATCGTAGATAGTAATAAGCAATTAAGAGCCACAAGTAGTGCATGTTTCTGTGTTTGCATGCTTTGTTTCAGACTATACAGTGATGGGGCCGGTATTTTTGTGGTTTGTGAAGCTAAAAGATAAGCCCTGCTCTTTGTGGATTGTTCAGTAAGACCTAGAAGGCATGTGATTTCATCATGATTTGGTGATCACAGGTAAAACTGATGATTTGCAGTATTTGTTGAACCCCTCTGGCATGTGAACATGGAGACCATTGCCTTTTCTGCTGTAGAAATAGTGGAGAATGATTAATGAGAATTATGAGAGTTTTTGAGAAAGCTATGACAGCATTTTTCAGACTAAGAGGCAGGGCATGAGAAGAGAGGAATAAACACAGGAGCAGAAATCAGGAGATCTAACTATTATCTGTCTCATAGTTGCTATGTGACCTTGGTCAGGGCCCTGTGTATCGGTTTCCTAACCATAAAACAGACAGAGTTATCTTCTTTCACTACCTTTCAGGGCATCAGGAGGTTTAATTCATGCCTCCTTGCAAAACGCTTTGAGATCCTGGGGATGAAACGTAAAGTCTTCTTTTTATGATTCAGGGTTTTATTCATTTTAATGTGGGATTTTGTTTGTGACACGTATTAAAGATACGGCACCGTAGCTGGAAAGTTAACCAGTTGTGTGTGATGCTCTGTCCCAGGAAGTCAGCCTGGTGGACTGCAGTATTTCATTGATGCATTTTAATGTATACCTTTTATACCTTCACCACTCTAGAGTGGAAAACTGACATTATCTGTGCTGATCTCCTGCTTTCTCACTGGCTGATTACACAACAGAAGAGGCTAGGCCTAGGGCAGACCTATTTTCTACACCTATTATGCTGTTGCACAGTTGAAGTTCAGTTGTTAGCTGCTTTTAAAAACGACAAATGTGCTCTAATTTTAGAGCATCATAGCAATCATTGTTTTTATTTCAGTAGAGAGGAAAAGTGGAGGAAAAAAACAGCTTGGGACTTAATAAACACCTTAGCCTGCAGCCTTCGACTTTATTCATGAGGTTTTTTATCTTCTCTTCCACTCTCCATGCACTCACTGCATCTTCTTTACTGCACAGTCTTAAATTACCATTGCAAAGGTTATATGTTTATTTACAAAGAGCTGGCTATGAATGGTGATCCTAAAGGCGAGGAGGGTGTCTCATGGCAATAAACATCTCTTGCTCTCTTAAACACCAAGGCCAAATGAATAAGGTGATGTTTAGTGCCTCAGACATATTATGGTTTATGGCTTCATTAACTACCTGACCTGTATTGTGTGCAAATTTCATCAGTGAGATGCATATTTATTCCCTGAGGTGGGCTGGCTGATAATGTTCTTATTCTTAAAGGAACAGTGCAAGTAATTACTTATAATTAGTGTTGTGAAAGTAAGGGAATTTTGTGAAGCAAGGTAATTTCACGTACCTGAAATTCCACTTAACGGAAAAAAAGGCAGTGCAATGAATATTTATGCTTGAGTGAAACTGAAAATACATGAATATGGCTTCTGTTGACCCTTTGCAGCATATGGGATAGTTTTAGCCATTAAGGAATTGAAAAAAAAAGCAACACACCACAACTCTTGGCCAAATTCTTGTCTGGTGCAACATAATTTCCCTCACCAGAGCTGAATCTAGCCTTTTAGACCTAGTCTTTTAGAATGTGAAACATAAAGCATTCATATTTCTCCATTCCTCCTCTCCTCTTCACATCCCTTCCCATTTTCTTCTTTCTCCATGTAGTCCAACTTAGTTATTATTAGGATCTGCGCTTGATTTCCAAACAGGGTACTGGGGTTATTGCTATCATTTTGTGCCTTTTTTTTTTTTTTTTTAATTATTATTATAATTGTGCATACAGGCTCTTATGCCATACTGGTGTTATATTGAAAACTTTTGAATTTTTAGTCCAGTGTCTTACTGAAGACCAGCTTTCCTGGAACATCAAGCATGTCATGGGCTGGTTTCATATAGGGATGCTGTAATGAGGATTCCACTGTTGTAAAGGGGGTTTAATACTGATAAAACCACTGCAGCTAATGCAAAATTATTTCCACGGTTTGGAAGTGAGTTCACTGCCTTCTGTGCACACACCTTCCATTATGAAAGATAATCCATGACCACCGGAGTGTTTATTGTAGGATTCATAAAAAAAGATTCGTCTGTCTTTAACATAATGGACGTGTTTCTTATAGCCTTGAGGGAGGGTTCTGGTGTTTGCAATGATCAGCTTCCAATTTACTAGTAGGGCAAAGGTAGCTTAAGTGTATGTGGCCCTTCCACCCCAGGATCAGTCAAAACAGCATGCACTGTCTGTCCTGTAACATGAGCACAGCTCTCCAGCCCTTACATTTCCATTAGGGCTGAGCCTATTCCTCTGGTTGTTCCAAGTACTTACATTTCTAATTCTATCAGACGAGGAAAAAAAGATGCTGGAAACTAGTATATTTATATTCGTATGCTTAAAGGACAAGCTAGTAGCTGACTGTAAGAGAAAGCACTAAGAAGTCGTGTAGAAAGATCTTTCTGAGAGTTGCAATTAGAGTTTAACCATAAGTATATGATGTATTTTGCCATGTGCACTAACTTAACCAGAGAATGTCATGGAGCTAATTCTGAGCAATTGGATGTCTGTGGTCTAACCACTGGCAATAGCTGCAATGCATGATGAATGGCCTATGGTCAAAGAACATATCCTGAACACAGAGAAGCACAGTTTAAGCTGTTGTTCCTCCATGGTAATGTTGTTCTGTGGCACAGGAAAGTTTTCTTATCCTGTGAATGTTTGCTTTTCAGCTACTATAAAAACAAAACTTTAGCAAATAACTGGAAACAAACAAACAAACAAAAAAAAAAAGAAAAAAAAAAAAAAGGAAGAGAGGGAGGAGAGGGAGGGAAAGAAAGGAAGGAAGGAAAAGAGGGAAAAGAGGGGGGAGGGAGAAAAGCAAGTAATCCTTCTCAAGTGCCACCTTCCAGACCAAGGGGGGACCCACCTCTTCTCCTGCAGGGCCAGAACTAACTTAGTAGCAAAGCCAGGACATTCACTTCTTGTGCTCCAGTGAATAGATGTTCATGTTTGACATTCCTTGACAGTTTTCCAGGGTTCCAAGCTCTGTACTCATGTAGGAGATTTTTTATTTGGTCATTAGATTTGAGCACCATTAGCTCACCATAGTCGTTTGCAACAGCCAAACTGGCTCAGTCCCTTGTAGGAGTCTAAGTATGATTATTGACCAATGAGCAGGTAATCAAGGAAAAAAAAATGAAAAAGGGAGGCCCACACATGGAAATCTTACTTGTATTTCTTGGAACCAAAAGCATCTGCAAACATCATTACATCAGTGTCTATCTGTCTTCAACCGCTATTGCTTCATCACTCCTTTCTTTCTAGGCAAAGGACTTTAACAGATAAATATCTCCTTGATGATAGTCCTGGCTCTAGAGAACAAAGAAATACCCCTGATCTTGCTGCTATATGTGGAACCATTTTTTTTTCCCGAACTTTATGATGTCCCTTTGGGAAACATTCTGTACTTTTGCTGGTGTTACCTTAACTTTATCTTTGTTTAGCTTTCATTCAATTGCTTCATGCCATTGAATAATAATAAAAGAAAACCTAACTAGGTCAGCTCTAGGATGTGTAATAGTTATAGAAATAATTCAGAACACTACCATATCCTTTATAGTTGGGAATTCATCTTTTTTTTTTTTTTTTCTTTTTTTCCATTTTATTAGAAAATAAGAAGACATACAACAACAAAGAGTCATGCAGAGGACAAAATTGCTCCTTGCTTAGAAAGAAAGTGATGGCATTTTCTCACAGTTAACATATACAAAAAGCAGAAATTTTATTTATTTATTTATTTATTTATCTTTTGGAATTGAGTTTAAAACCAACCTAAATGTTAAATATATATATATATATTTCAAGGGCACAATGATCAGAAACACCAGTGTGCTCCGTTTTATTGTAGCATCTCCCAGCCTGGTTGAACTGGGGCACCAATATGCTAGATATTTCATCGTCCCAAGTACCTACACTTTTAGCTGTCAGACATATATGGAAAATAAAGGCAAAGAGATTAAAAAATGAAGAAACAACTAAACAAGAAAAGGGATAAGTAATATGCTTAAGTAAAAAGATAAGGTTTTACGAGGACAAGGTGAAAATTACAAACCCAATGAAAGAAGAAATACATGACTGTCAAAAATATAATAGCACTGACCTGGTCACGTAGGCAGGGGACAACTACATGTGAGTAACTGAGAGGTCCCAAACCTAAGCTTTTTCCTTGAAAAAGCTGGTAAGCTTTTGCCTTGAAAACTGCAGTTCTTCCAACTTATTCAATCTTTCACCTATTAGGCTTCTGCCCTCACCCTTACCCCCTACTATTTGTGTAGCATGGTAGCAACTGAGGTTAAAAATCCAAAACAGGGTAAGTAAAGGTAGATGGGAGAAAACTCCATAAGTCTGCAGAAACTTGGAAACTAGAAATACAAGCAGATTTTATTTTCCCACAATTATTTTTTAATCAGTAGAAAAATAATGTTTGTAGTTCCTTACCAGCTTTGTTCAATCTGATTTAATGGTTTGTCAGTTAATAAAACTGGGCTAGGCATGAGACTTTGGCAAAATAAATAAATCAGATGTCAGGACTGTGATAGAAAAAGACACCAAAGAAAAAAAAAAAGAGGCACAAAGTTTGAAATCACATTATGATAAAAAATAACACCAATGGGAGGAATCTGTTTTCCAAAGACTGATTTGTGATATGGGGAGAATCCACAGGATGTGTACCTCAGCTGGTTTAAATTGTCATCCATAGAGGATCTGATGCACTCAGTCTATTGGCCTGGGGATAATTCTCAAAGTTGTGGCTCACACTGTCTTTGTCAAAGGGAACAAATTTGTAGAAGATCGTTTTTCAGGCAGCGTTCACAAATAACGTTTTCCACACAACTTAGTGTCATGCTGCCTTGTGTGTTTCATATTATTTACCAGGTAGCCTGTCTCTTCAGTTAGTGCGGTGAGACATGGCAGACAGCAGGACTATGCCATGTGGGTATTTGAAGGAAGAGGTACACAGGGGATTGTCTTGCAAGCTCTGGAAAAAGAAAGTGACTTTCCTGAATTTGCTACAGGAAGTCATCTAGGACAAATGTCCCAGTTTTTCATCGCGTTCCCTACTGGTTCATAAGTATACAGAGATGTACACAGTAGAAGGAAAAGTACTTAGATATACTTCTGGATCTAAGTAATGCAATGACAGTGGAGGTGATTGGAAGTTTGTCAGAAAATCCTCTTCTGTTCAACATATCTTTTTCTCTGAGATGCCAAACTATGCAAAGAAAAGGACTGATGAAACTGGTAAACAATTCTACTTCAACACTTTCTCAAAATTCTTCCATTGCTTGGACCAAAATCTGTTGTTTTGTTTGCAATGTAAGCTAAGAGGAACTTCTGTGAAAGAAAATAGAGTTAGAGAAGAAATGCAACTGTTTGGAAAGAAAATGCTTCGAGCAGTCTAATCCTCTTTGGTGCACGTGTAGAATTTTGGTGTCTAAAATATTGGATTTTTTTTTTCTTTCTTTTCATCTTGATCTGAGATAGGAACATTTTTTTTTTTTTTTTTTTTTTTTTTTAAATGTCAAATATACACATGGGAGGGGAAAAACATTTCCTGTCTTGATCTAAATTGTGAGTTATGTGTACGGAAATGTTGTGGGTACTTCTGTGGATTCTCTCTCCATTATAGCTGTGTGCATGATTTCTACATGACATCACAGGCTGGACACAGCATAGGCTAAGCCAGTCCCAGGAAAGAAAGTCCTACTGGATCATCTGAAGATTTTATAATATGCTAAAATACCCCCAGAGGGCTGATGACACTTGGGAAAATTCGTTTCTACTTTGGAACAAATATTTCAAATTTAAACTACCAGAAAATGAACTGGGGATTGCAGCCATCCAAGTTAGGCTTCTCTCCAGTAACCAGGAGTTTGGATGAAGGGCTTTCAAATAAGGCCTCTCTTCCTTGCCAGTCATAGATTTTGTCTTGACTAAGATCTGAAGGTATTGTTGGAACATGCAAGCTCACACTTTTTGATTAAAAGCTTTGAGGTGAAGCCTTAGTTCCATTTAAAGTTAATGGCAAAATTCTCACTGACTTCTGGAACCGGGATGCAATGTCTTTGTGTGAAGAAAAGCATGCTTCTTACTTGTCCTCGCAAGATAGACTTTTAAATCAAGACTGTGCTTTACTGAATACATCAGCAGCCACTCTAATGCGTATTTTTAAAATTTCAGCTCCATTCAAGGCATTCTGGTCACATCCCTTCTCCAACCTTCTACTCTAATACACAAGTACACAAATAAAAAAAAATAAAACAGTCAAACATTCTGCAATGTGACTGAGAAGTCTTGTAAATGATGGTTTATTGCAATCAGGCCCTATATTACCACTGACATCCAGAAAGCCAGTAAAACCAGTACAGAAAGTGGACTAAAAGAGTGCTTCTACCCTGAAGAACAGGAAGCCATGATGGCATCCACGTGAATAAAGAGACCAAAACCAAATACAGGTTTCTACTTCAGAAAGTAAAGAAACATCCGAGATGGTATCACATCCATAACTCAGACAGGAGGTAATCAAAAGCATGGCAGAGAATATTTGAAACTACTTACTGACATACATAAGCCCTATTTCAGGAAGGAGAGCTGGATAATGCTCTATGTGGTATTTCTGTGTAACATTTCTAGAATATTAAAGTGATCACCTTGCACAATAAAGCTTTTAAAAAAGAACAGCTGCAGAGCAAATAATGACATATATTCAAAATAAAAAGAAATACAAAATGCGGCTGAGCAAAATCTGAAACTAAACTGGGAGCAGTGAGACTCTCCCTTCCCTCCTTCTCTTCCGACTAGGACCTGTATTTGAAGAAGGAAAGCTAACAGTTTAAATCTTTCTGGTGCTAATAGTGGCAGACCAGTGTTATTTTATGTGGTGCTCACTTTCCTGCTCACTCTCACCCAACATAACTGGGTGGGAGTGAGCAGGAGGCCAGCTGAGCAGGCAGCAGCGTGGGATGGCTGCTGCCAAGGTGCAGTGGAGGCACAGGGATTTTGGTGCAGCCCGTGGCCACATCTGACCAAACATCCATGCTAGTCAAGGATAAGTCATCTCCTGCAGATACTGTTTAGCAGTGTCCAGAGAGGGAATGTGAACCGTACCACAGGCAGGGAAATCCCCACTTCAAATCAAAGGCTGGTGTGATGCCAAAAATGTCTTTGAGATTTTATAAAGGTGAAGGGAATCAAACAAAAATAAACAATATCTAGGGAGCGTTACGCATCCCCCTGCCTGCGGTCTCCAGATGCCGGCGGGCCTGAGTCACACATGCTGAGGTGGATCCACTGGAAAGCCGAAGCAACGTCTCAGCAGAGCTGAAAGGTGTCTGGGTTTGGTTTTTGTGATTCCTGCAGCTAATTTAGAATGAGACAGTCCCTCCTCGGTAGACGGGGTGACACAGTCCAGAACCGAAACATTTTTCTGCAGATGAACTCTGCAGGTCTGCAGTGCATCATCTGGCAGAAGGAGAGGTAAGATGTTACAGGCAAAAATCAAACACCACATGGGGCTGAGCGGAAGGAGAAGGAGCTGTCTTGCGAGTGCTGAGAAACACTGACAGCTCACACTGCTGGGCAAAGCTGCCCCATCCGACAGCACCTGGACCTTAGCTGTCTAGTGTCATCCAAACTTTCCCTGGAAACCCTCTTTTCCTTCCTCTCATTCAACAGGAATGTTTTTTGAACTGAGCAAGGCTCACGTTTGCATCTCCAAATAAATAAACAAAGAAAGCAAGGGTGATGCTCTGCTCGGCAACCCTGCACTGCCATCAGGACTGGGCTTTCCCCTGGGATGGCTGGGGAGCGCCCCTCAGCCCCTCCAGCCCTATCCCCTTCACTTTTTGTTGCTGTTCCCAGAGAGAAAAGTGAATTTTGGAGAGTGTCAGAATAGTGTAAATGCTGATATATATGCCACAGTTGTTTGAGGGCCTTTTGAGAGACAGACTCCTCCCCTCTCCTCTGTTCCCTTCAAGTTGGGAATGATTCATCAGCTGGCCTTTAGCAAGAAAAGAGCCCTGCCCTGGGTCTAGGGCCTTTGACCCGGGTGAAGAGAGGGGTCAGACTGGGAGCAACTGTGCAAGCGCCGCTCGGCAGCTACGGGTCTCGGGGACACAAGGGAGAGGGGACTGAAAGAATGGAGTGGGACGGTGGGAAAAAGTGGGAATTTATAAAAGTTAAGAGTATATTTCTAAGAGTCTCAGCGGATCAGCTGACAACTGGGGTCAGGGGTCGTATTTATGCTTGATTCCCTGGGCATGTTACAGTAACATCTGCTTGTTAAGGGTCTGTGGGGACCAAATGTTCCTGACCTTTGCCTATGGAAAGGGACAAACTGGGAGATTAGGGGTGTTCATATTAACGTTTGTGTTTGACTTGAAGGTTTCCCCTTATCTGAGCCTGGTTTGTCAGTTTTGCTGAAATTCTTTTATGCTCTACCCAAATAAACAGGTCAACCATGCCGACGGTCTGGCCAGGATTTGAGGTCATGAGGTGTTTGACGTCACTTGACTCCTAGCAAGGAGAATGGGAAGGGTGGAAACTGCTGCTCTGGGAGGTGAGGCTCAGTCCACTCCCTGGCTTGAGCCCACCATCAGTCATAAGGATTCCTGGTCCCTGTCTGCATCTATATTTAGTAAAGAAAGAGCTAATGCCAAGATGTAACCAGAAGCTTACAGAAAGGGTAGGACCTCACAAACTTCTGTGGTAGATTTTGTGACTACTGGCTATATCAGAAAACTCCACATATGGAAATTCCTTATTCTACACAGTAAGAGTTAATGTCCCCACACAGCTGTATTTGAAATTCATTTTGAGAAACCATACCTAGAAATGACATGAACTATTATGAACTATAATCCCAGAACCTTTCGCTATTCCTACTGGCTAGAAGGAGCTTGTGTAACAGGGCACAGTTTTGCTGAAAGAATGAAGAAATGGTTGTGGATCTTTTTCTGAGTCCCAGAAGCTTTGACAAGATAGAAGGCTTTGTTCTCATGTTGATCTCACTAGACAACAACTCACTGGCTTTTTCAATTAATTAGAAAGTTCCTTTTAATACCTGACTTTAGTACTGATGCTCAGCTGATGACTGAGTATCTATGAACATACAACAAGAAGGTGCTCTTCTGGACCTGGAAAAATAGGACTGCTGATTTGTAGCTTGTTTACAGACACTGTTTGTGACACTTGTGGTATTCCACTTCTGTCCATAGTTAGTCACAGCTGAAACCCCAGGACCGTGTAAAGTTTTATTTTGGCTAAAAATAGCTTCAATGCTGGAAACTTTTTGTTTTTAGGTGTGTATTTTGGTTATTTTTATACAACAGCAGCTACAAACTATCTCACATTGTACTATCACTTGTGTTGCCCTGTTCTTGGGTCCAAAGTCAACAGCAGCTAAATTTGTATTGTGCAATCTAGTTTTTAACCGTATAAAAGACCAAGAATGACTAGAACAAAGGAGAGAACCTGGCTGAGGCCCAGGACCTGGAGAAGAACTGAAGCAAACTGGATCTGGGGATCTTGGGTGGTTTAAAGTTGGGGTCTCAGAGTGAGGAGGCTGGTGAAGGAGAGGAATGTACACCATTCAAATCCACCTTTGTGATTATAAATAATAAAAAATTTCATTCGGAAGTGCATTCTACCAAACTTCACAATAAACCTCCTAGCCGGTCATTGAAATTCTCTTAATCAGGGTCAGAACCCACAAGCTGGGGTCTGCCCTGTGAGTTCAGTGGGAAAAATATTCCTCTTTCCAAATAGTTTTTTTTCCTCTTTCCTTTTCTCTTTCAGTTGGAAGGGACCCCCACATAAACATGCAGAGCAATTTTCCAGTACATTAACCCGGGAGGGGGGAATCCTTACTAGCAAGACAACGGGTAGCCGAAAAAAAAAAAAATGGAGCAACCGGGTGAGCTGAAGATGGATGACCCTGGGATATAAGACAGGGTAGTTTTTCCACTGTCCTGCCCTATACACCTAGGACAAAGGCTTCATTGAGTGAGATGCTTGACATCAGCCTCATAAACTAGTAGTTGGGCACAAAAGGTCTGACACTTGAAAGTACCAGTCCCTGCCCTTTTTGCATTGCAGCTGCACAGAGGGGCTGGGTCTAACAGTTGTGTCCCTTTGTCGTCCCGTAGGACAAGAGGTGAAGATAAATAGTGTTGACTTTAATGCAGTCACACAATTTTGCGTTTTCCCAAAAGACAACATTTCCTCCCAGGCCTTACTTTATTACCTCAGGCAGCTAGAACCATCTTCCTTTTCTTGGGGGTGGGGATGGGCTAGAGGTAGTAGAGGGCAAAGGGAGGAGAGGTGAAACCCAAGCCCTGGTACCTCTTGCCCAGCAATGAGATGGGCTGTGGTTTTCTCCAGCTTTGTTATGGTGGCTTTCTTTTCTTTTTTCATGGGAAAGCTGGAAATGGCCTGAAAAGCTTGGAAAAAAAAAAAAAAAAAAAAAAAAGACAAATTTACAGATTTCTATGATGTATAAAAGCATCAACTATTAAAAAAAATGCTCCCACAACATCTATACCAGGAAGAAATATTGAATTTTCTGTGGCATTCCTCTGCTGCTTCTGGGAAGCAGAAAAGCTTCCCAGAATGTGTTGGCATCCAATTCCCTTACAAAATGGTCACCCAGGAATTCCTTCAACGTCCTTTAA
This sequence comes from Aythya ferina, assembly GCF_964211825.1. Classification (NCBI taxonomy): domain Eukaryota; kingdom Metazoa; phylum Chordata; class Aves; order Anseriformes; family Anatidae; genus Aythya; species Aythya ferina. Next base: position 5,345,045 of record NC_140307.1, read on the forward strand.
CCAGAACAATGGGTATTTCACCAGGAAAAGTTGACAGAATCAAAGTGTTTACTGGACACAGCATGGAAATAGTAGCATCTTTACCAATGCAGACAGTGAGGGAGGAAATTCATCAATGATGGGCTTCCGATCACATCTGAACTTGGTGGGACATAGCCAAGTTCAACTGTCTAGAAAATGGTCTGCCTGGCATTGTGCTCACTGGCTGAAGAGTGGCTTTTTGGATGCATCCATTTCATCTTGTGTAGGGACTCAGCAGATGATGAGGAGAATACTGCGAGTAATTCATACTTGTCCAGCTTGACCCTTCTTATTCCTTCTCTGCAGTGGACTTGTGGTAATGACACCACAGAGGATGAATAAGCTAATTAAAAATGTATTAAGGGGAATTCTATCGTTGTAAGAAAAATAATGTTAGACCTGGGACATGAGAGCTGGGGAGAAACAAAATAATCTAGCCTATGATCTATGCTGCTGTGGCTAGATTGCTTCTAGTATTCAACTGAGGCTGCTCAAAGCTGGACTAGCTATCTCTTCCATGCACAAGTGTCAAAAGCACAGGAACACCTGTGGCTGCTTTTTCGTACAGAAGTATGCTGGAGGAAGGCTTCATGGAAAAGATCCTGCCTGACAATGATTGCTTCCATTTCCCAAGTTAACAATATTGCTAGTTTTTCAGGCCTTGTAGTCTAGTCAAGTTTGTTTCTTGGCTTCTCATTGACCTGTGATCTTGGAAAGACTTGAAAGGAAGTTATATGCTTAAATAGTGTAGTTTGTATCTATTTGATAAGTTGTTGGCAAATCTACGAGAATAAAGACAGGCAAGTTCTCAGGCTGTTTTCAGTCCTATCAGCCCTTAGGACTTGGCAACTAAATAGAAGATTAAAATTTATGTATCTGAAAAATAAATTCAGTTCTGTGAGATACCAGGGACAGGCAAAAAAAAGATGATTTTTTTCTTCAGCATTGTCTTCTGCAAATGGTATAACTGTCTACCCCATCACTATGTTATGCATTTCAATAGAAAGAAAAAAATTGCCCAGTGGATTTGACAGCTGTCTGGCAGCAAGAAAAGTCCTGGGCAAAACTACTAACTCCAGGGAGTCAATGACAAAGTCCAATTGACTGTGCTGGGGCAGAACCTGTCCCCTGGGAACAGTCCTGGCCAATTTGGCCAGGAACTAATTTCTTGCTTTCCCAAGTCACCCCAGCAAACACTGCCCACTTATTTCTATGCCTGCATTTTTAAGTGACCCTCCTCAGCACTGAGTGACCTAATTTCTAGGGCACTGAACATCATCCAAAGTAAAAGGCTGCTGAGAATGCTCCTTGCTCACTTATGCTTCCAGAAATCAACTGATATTTATTTATGTGTCAGCAAAATCAAATCAGGCTATGAAGTCCAATTTTCAAAGTTGTTTGAAGCCATCTGAAATTAGGTACTAAAGCAGCTTAACAAACTATTTGTTACCTATCTGCATCTTTATATGAGTAAGTGTCTTTAAAAATTGGACTCCATCTCCTTATACTTGCTATATATATTTTTTTTTCTTTCCAAGGTGCCCATACACCCATGACCTCACTGAAAGGAGAGGCACTAAAATTGTATGGCAGGTCCTAAATGTGCAGAGAGACATCTCAGTGTATGTAAATGCATGCCTCAGCTCTGGAAAGAGATCAAGTCTTTCACTTGGGCCGAGGGCCAAATAGGTGCTGGAATTAGAGCAGTGTAAAGATTATGTTGGTGGGCGGGGTGGTGTGGGGGGGAGGCACTGAGTTGTTTAGGAGGTGGTGGTGTACACAGAGATGTTACACTCGGTGCAGGGGTACACAGTTCCCCCATACAGACCACGGCAGAGTCAGCCCTTGGAAAGGACCACCTCTCAGTATGACGGGATTATCTGATCTGCACAGTAGTGTATACAGAAAGCTGGAGATAGGATCTTCCTTTCATCCTCACCTAACTCATCTCTGCAACCCCTGTGGAGATGTGCTGCCTAATGTGCAGAGAGCTTCTGTGCTCAAAATCATAGCAAGGATAAGAAGGGTTTGCTCTGCTCCACTCTGCTTCTCTAGAGGCTCCCCAAATACTGACTATTATTGTTGCTTTTTCCCTTTTTTTTTTTTTTTTTTTTTTTTTTAACAGTTTAAGAAATGTTCAGTAGCAAAATAGAAGAACTTGGGCAGAGGCCTTCTTCAAGGAGGGTAAAATGGTCCCAAGCAGCCAAAACAAGAGTCCTTGCTCACAGAGGTGTCTTTGTGCAGTATAAAACTAGCAGAGCTGGGTCTGTGCCATGTTTTCCTTGCCCTATAAAGAGTGGAAGGCCGAGAGCATGGCTGAAAAAGGCTCAGGACATTCTCACAGTCAGGGCTGGCAGAACTCGTTGGAAGGCTGTTCCAGCTGGCTTGTATCAGAGCATCCCCAGGGGTGTGACAGATTCCCCCAAGAATGAACAAGCAGACTGAGGAACATGAAGATGCGTCTCCTTTCTTCCACCCCCTGCTCTGATCCCAAACCCAGGTCAAAACTAGCTCATTTCAGCCCAAAAAATAGTCCTTTGATTCCCTTTCCAGAGCCAGTCTTTCTCTAGTAGTTATTTAAAATACTGCAAGTTTCTGCCATCAAGATTTTCCTTCTAGGTGCCTGGGGAAAATCATTGATACTGAGCTTAAATAGGCATCCTCCTCTATGTGATTCTTTTCTCTAAACAAATTAGCATATGTTGGAAAACTGTCTTGGAAATGAGACAAACAATGACTCGATCTGAACTGTTTATGTTGGCTGAACATTATGACACTGGGAAAGTCCAATGCTGGTCAATATTCTTTTTCTTGGGAATTGACAGTAATAGCTTACTCAGAAGAAATGCAGCATCTTGCACACTACCGATACCAAGGCTGGAATTGCTGGCAGAGTCTTCTGTTATTTTAAGGATGCTTTACTGTAATTTTTCATTTTGAGGAGTTGCTTGATTGCATTATTTCCAGTATATGCTTTATTCCAAAGAAGCGGCTAGGATTCTTACCAGTACACAGCTGTCTTGGCACTGTGAACTCTTTTCCTGAATTGTTGCCTTGTAAAAACTCCCATTGATTTTGAAGTTCTCTGACTTACATTTAAGTCTTAACTGTCTGAGGTCCAACATACCTAACCAATTTTCTTTTACTTCATATTATATGCTCAGCTATCAAACAGAATTGACTATACTGGTTGTAATACCGTGACATATGGGGAGAATGCTGTGTGTAGGATAGTTGAGATTGTCCTGTCCTTCCACTGCAGGCAGATACCCACCACATGTGAGAGCTTTCTTGGAGCTGACATCTGCAGCACACAGACAAGGACAGAAAATATTTTGGAAAAAAAATGCAAATGACTTCTGATGAGTGTTTTGAATGATGAAATGTTTTGACTATCTCATAAAATGGATGCAAAAGAAAAGACAAAAACAGTTAATGAAAATTATGTAATTTTATTTTTTCATTTGCCTTACCCATAACAAAGTACTCTTGAAGCTTTCATGTAGGATTATTATTATTATTATTATTTTTAATTTGCAGATTTCAAGATGTTTCAAAGAAATGTGATAACATTTGTATCAAACAGATAAACCATTTGTATCAAACCATTTTACAGATGGTTTGACTGAGGCACAAGGGAAGTGAGACAAAAATACTCCTTGCATCCGTCTTATACAAACTCTGTAGTCTAACAAAATCTGACACCAGTAAGACCAGCGCTGACTGGTCTTAAGTCTGCCTCGTAACACCCAAGACATATAAGCTGTTAGGTTCCTCTTCTTTTAGTTCATTCTCCACAGCACTGAAAGTGAGTTAAATTAATCTACTGGAGTGGTAGACTGTTGTTTTCTGAGACATTTTCATTCAGGTAACAGATCTTGTAAATATTGGACTTTACATTTGTTTCTCTGAAGGACCTCCACAGGAAAAAAAGGAGCAGAAAAAATGTTTATATTCTTCAACCAATGAGCTGAGATGATAATATGTATTGACTTGAATGGTCTTGAATGATTTCAGGAGAACTAATCTGTGCTTAGATGCATATTTAAATACATAGCTAAATCAAGATACTATTAAGTTCCTGTGTCAAGAAAAAGAGCATCTCCAACTTAAAGTATATTTTTAACAGAACTACACAGAGAATAAAGTTTTGTTAAAGCTACCTTTCCTGTTGAAGCTAGGAAGAAAAAATATCATAATTTTATAGGCTTGTGAAAAATAAAAAATCTTTATTTGAAACCTGATTTTTTTCTAAGTAGATAAAAAATAACAGTCATCTTTAAGGAAAACTTATTGGATCAAAAAGAGTTAAAAAAAAATAAAAAAGAAAGAAAGAATAAAATGTCTGGAGCCATATTGATCCTTAAGAAAAAGTTGGATTGGACCGTAGCTCAATTTAAAAGCTGCCAGCACCTGAAGAAAATACATTTTCATCCTGAAAGCTTGTGTGTATTATTTCTAACCGATTTGTTAGTCCAATAAAAGGTTGCACTTTAACTATCTTGACTCACTTGAGAATAATTGGCATTTCTTTCATTTTATGGCATCATTTAAGTTTTAAAATGGATTATTTGCTTGCATATTCCTGCCTTTTGCTGCTGGTGATAGATGAGTTCCCACTCAGCGGGAACTCTCCAATTTCTCTTTTTGAGCTATATACTGTGCAGCTACTGTGAAATCTTCTATTAGGCTGAAATCCAGCCTGGTGCAATGGGCTGGATGAAGTGTCTTGCCATGACTCCTGCCCTGTAGCAAGGTGTTCAAGAGAGCTGAAACGCTGGGTTACAGGTCAAAGACAAGGTTGTGTTCCCCAGGGAATTAAAACAAACCAAAGTAGGAAGGATGCACAATGATGCAGGGAGAAGTATGTTGCTGCAGCACCAAATGTAAAAAAAAAATAAAAATGTTCTCTCTATGTATGTGTATTGTGACCCACTGACCACTGATACCAATGGATTAACCCTTCTGGGACTTCAATATCCTCTGGATTAGCCTTGTGGAGCATCAGTGACTGCTATTGCTGTCTGTACTCCAGGGGAATAGCTGTGAACAGGCTGTCTCATGGCCTTGTGAATCCGTGGCTAAGGGATATAAATTCCATCTTCCTCTTACTGAGTGTGGAGTTGTTTTTTATGTGAAAAAAGTGGGGATTTTGCCCTCGGTGAATTCTTGCTTGCTGCACACAAAATGTCCTGTATGAGGGAATTCACTCTATCAAAAGAGAGCCATTTTCATCCTGATTTGTGTCTGAAACATGAAAACAACATAACAGCTGCATGCTGCATTGAATAAAGAACATACACATGCATTTAAATCACTTATATCTTACTTTTTTATGATGCAATTGTGAATTATGTTCTTTTTGCATCTGTAATTAGAGGGCAGAACAGATGGTGAAGGCTTCGTTTAAAGTGATGTGTCCATTAAAATAACCTATGCTGCCAAATGATTGTTCACTATAACAGAGTATTCATTCACTAGAGCAGGCATTTTGCTCTGTTGAAATACATTCAGAAGGTCTCTGGACTTTACAAAATCCTTGTTAATTTTAGAGCTTCCCTATAAAAAGACTGACTGTACAGGCTTAGCACTAAACCCCCAAAGCATATGTTTTACTGTATCTTTATAATTTTAAGATGACCTTGTTTATAATGAAAGAATGTCTCTAAATAAAGGAAAATGAAAAGAAAAAATAGAAAAAGAAAGAAAAGGGCCATGTATTAATTTACCTTAAAAGCAATTATTTTGTGGTTTTTAATTAATTTCCAGGGTCTTTGAGACATTCTATCCAATCTGGAGGAGAGAGTAGCATGTTCTTAGGGAAGGGTCTGTTCTGGTGCTCAGTGTAGCAGCGATGAAAGTCTGTGGCTCTAGAAATGTTTACACTAATTAGAGAATTCACATAAAATGGTTACATGAAAACTAGTATTTCTGAGTCTGATGAAGTGGGAAAACCCTGAATATGTCCCTTTCTCTTCCTATCCCACTTCTTGGGATATCACTATCAAGACAATTATCCCACATTAAGCGAGCGGAAAAACAAAGAAATTGCTTTTGTTCTGTTTTCTTCTGGGTGAGGAAACAGATACAGAAATGGGGCTCTCACTCTTAAAAAATTTGCCTTAAGGAATAAAACCTTTGAATATTGAGGTGAAGCCAACTTTGGCCAGTTGCGATTGGAGTGTATTGCCAAAGTCAGCTGGGAAACCTATGAAAACTCAGTCATCAGTCTTAATCCAAGTTCTTAGTCCAGATGTATTTTAATAATATAATTTGGTTTTATGTGTGCATGTGTGTGTTCTCAACAGGGAGGTCAATGACTAAGTGGAAAATGAGAAGTATTTTTAATAGATATTCCTCCAATACAGCATAACACTATAATGAGACAATAGCAATGGCAAGGTATGTGGAGTGCTGCTAATTTCAGCTGTGGTATGGAGAATGTTCATCAGGATTGTCCCACAGCCCACTGGAACATGCCCATGGTGTGTGGATGCAACATAAACTCAAAAGTCCAGATTAAGCTTGTTTAGCTTAATTTATTGTGGAGATAAAAAGTCAACATCCTTGGTGCATCAAGTGAATAAAATAAATCTGTGAAATAAAGAAGGCTATTTCCATTCAAAATGCGAAGACAGCTGAATTCTTTGCATGTTGACATGTGATTTTCATTTATGGACAACAGGCAAATGATTCGCACGTTAAACCATCCCATGGTATTTTGTGACAGCAAGACTTCCTTGGGCACATAAGCTAGAATTTATAAAATTGTGTGGTTTAGGTAAGTCAGAAGAAGCACAACTCTGCAATACATTCATTACTGGCATGAAGCATATGTCCCTAATGTAGTGAGCAACTAACAGATGAACAGATTACATCACAGGCTGAGAAGAAAATAAAATGTGGTGGCTAAACACGACCTTTTTAATTGACGTTTGCACTGTATTCTATCTAAATATATTTTTGAGGGGAGGGGACTCTGTCAGCACTTGAGTAGATTCACATGCTGCCTATTTGTGCTCTCTAGGCTGCAAACCAGCTCTTCAGTGATCAAGTAGATTTCAGAGTGGATCTATTATTCAGAGCAGGATTTGGATATACTCTTTTTTTTCAACATGCCTATGACTATTGTCTGTCCATACCTGCTATTGATCATCATTTCCCAATTATTGCAACATGAGAAGCACACATGGTTTCCAGACTGCACTTCTGATCTCTTCCAGTCCACAGCTGTTTGCTTAATGAAGGCTTGTGGTTTGTTTCCATTTCCCTGGAATTATAAAAAAAAAAAAAAAGAGAGAGAGAAGAGGAAAAGGGGGAGGGAGGCCACAGATCAGAAAAGAATTTGCTAATTTAAATTTTGATTATGGCACTGTTTAAAGCCCAAGTAGTCTCCAAGATTGTGCCCATGCATATGAGTTTCATTCCCTTAAGGTCAAAAGAAGCTTTATGAGGCTGATCACCCCAGAACTTGTAAGAGTGTGTATATGGGAGATGAGACCTTCAGCACTGTTAAATAAGCCTGTATGAGGAGGTGGTGAGTGACATGCTTTTACGGAGGATGGTTTTCAGGTCTAGAAGAAACCTTTCTGGAATAAACATGTCCCAGTTAATGGTATTAAAACAGGGCAAAAGCAACATCAGTGCAAAAATGCCATCAGACTGAGATATTCTGCTGGGGCAGCAAGCAAACAATGGGTGCCAACTGTGTAAGGCACTGTGTTAAGACAACACTAACCCTTAATGGTAACTGTGAAATGATGCATGATGTTTGCCAACAGAAAGGAAAATGCAAATTGACTCTTTTTGCTTACATTTAAGTGCCTATCGAAGTCTGTAGGTAGATCTACAGGTATGCTCATCTGTCAGACTAGAGGAATTAATTTTATTCTCATAAATGTTATATATATATATATAGTGTATGTGCGTGTATGTTTGTGCTTTATTTTTCTCCCCCTCCATCCCCCCTCCCAGCTTTGTCTTCTCCCCCCCTCCCCTTCATTCCTTGTATTGTTCTGTAGCACAGACAGAGTTTTTAAGTCTGGTCTCTTCATGTTCCCTTGTCGACAAACCTCTGAGCCAGGCTGAGGGACAAAACACGTCTCTGAGCTGAAGCCTTTCAGAAATGATATACAGGAATTAGTGCTGATATGTGCTGATGTGGAGCTCTACTTTTGTTTCTTGAATGGCTGGGGAAACTGATCCAGGCCAAACTTTGGAAATCTTTGACAGCAATCTGATGCAAAGTGATTTCTAGCTTTCTATCACCTTTGACACAAGAACACTGGCATAATTTTTGTACTACTGTGGTCCTTGCCAGGGGCAGTTCATCAGATATCAGGGATTAGGGACAAGTGAGCTAGTTCAGCTGGAATTCCTGCCCAGCTCCCCTTTCACCCCTGTGGCCTATTCTGTGATACGTACTAAATCTGAACCATATACATTACTTTCTACTATCACCATCCTGTGTAACTCCTCTTTAATCTCTTGCTGCCATTGAACGGTGTGGAGCCAGTACTTCTAAATTTCATGACGCCATTGAATTCCATGGGGGCAATTTGGGCTCTATTGAAGCTAACAGCAAAACTCTCATGGGTGGTCAGGTTTTTACCCAGTGCCTTAACTTCCAATATTCTCAGTAGGAGAAAGCCTGATTTCAAACTAGTTAGAATTTTTGTCAAAGTAATTCTGGGGAGTAAAAATGCAACTTGAAAAAGAAAATAAATCACTATTTTAGAGCAGAACATCAATTTGAATGACGTTGGATTTTGTAATACAATGAAATGAAGTAATTCAGTAATGTTGAAATATCATATGTCTATACAGAAGGATAGATTAAGTTTTCATGTCAAGTGGCTTTTATGAAAGAAAAGCCAGTATTTATTGTGCATTTTTTTTCAAGTATAAAAGGTCACTGTGTGAATAACTACTCTGATGTTACACAGATGAAATGTTTTATTTTGACTCATAATAAGCTTATTTTGAAATTTCAGTTTATGTTAAATTTGCTTTGAAATAGGAAAAAGACCATTAACAAAAAATAGTAGCACTTCCTTTGTATGAGAAATCTTCCTGCTCAAATCCACATACCTTTTAGAATTTTTTGGAACAGCTTGGGTTACATGTTCAAGTGGGCATCCTCATTAGCTTGGGAACTCCATGGGAAAATAGCAACTGTTATGGAAAAGATTATTTCTTGGCAGGTTTAACTCAGATCATAATGGTGGGGAAATATTTCCAATATTATAACTCTGCATATTTTCTTATTTCTACCACCACTGTTTCTGTGTACTGCCTTTCAATGAGATATGTCTTAAAGAAGTGATTCATGTACCTGCTGACAGTGAGGAAGATAACCGATAAGCATTGTTTCATAAGCTGTTATGCAGATGCAAAATGTTCACTCCACTGACATAAAAAATCAGATAAAAGGGACTCAAACAAAGTACATCAAACAAAATACATAAATTACCTTTTGTAAAATCCTCTACTCATTTGCAGAATTGAGGAATACAAATTGTTGCTTGTAACAGGAAATAGGTATCTTTAATCAAAAGTTCATTGATCTGCATATCACATTTTTCTTAGATTTTTCTGCTCCAGCTCTAACTTTAGACAATGATGTATCAATTTTTCAATACGTCTCACTATTTCTTGGAAGAGAACATTGAGGCCAGATCCTCATCAGAGATTCATCGGTTTAAATTTGAAGTAACTCCATTAACTTCAAGAGGGAATTTAGCCTGTTGCATCTGGCTCACATCTTTCCCTTTCATTCAATTAGTGTTTGGCACAAACATACAGCTACTTAAAAGCTTTCGATCTGGTTGAGAAAAATCCTTATGGCAAAAGACAACAGAAAGAGCAATCCAGTGACCTGCAAGCTTAGGTGACTGAAGCCAGATGTGTTCAGCTGCTTAGCAGTCTTAAAGCCACTTGTTAGGCAAGGCAGCAGCAGAACAGCTTCTAACATTGCAGAAACCTTTTATGTTTCTTTGATGGCAACACTTCAATATGAATCTTATAACTAAACTTTTTCTAATGTCCCCAGGAGAAATGACCTGGGACAGTCAGTCAATTATGGTACAGCATTTGTTATATGTGTTAGAAAATTGATACAGAAGAGAAGGTTCTTATGAATGCTACTGTTTTAAATTGCAGGATTTTAGGCAAAAGTTTGTTTGGCTTTGGGATACAAAATTAAGCAAGTAAAACGAGTACTTGCACTGGGATAAATTTGAGGAAAATTCAAAATTCTGGTAACCATCAGTGCAATAGGTTAAGAAGGCCTTGGTGGGAAGTGGAGTGGGAATTGAATTAGGAAAAGAATGGAAAAACAAAACAACAACAACAACAACAAAATCCACACTAGAATTATGGTCATTTCTACTATTCCAGATGGACATTCTTAGATAATGAACAGAACAGGACAGGTTCTGTAGAGCACATCCAACACATTTGCCAATGTGCCTTAACCCTGACCTAGAAAGACCATTTTTATGAGGTAGAGGTTGGCTTGGGTTTCAAGACTGTTATGCAGTCCTTGGTCTTTTTGCTGAGTTTGCCAGATAATGGTATTTTTAGAAGTGGTTCCTCATTGTGTGTGTACTTACAAAATTACAGACACTATTTTGCCTAAGCTTACTGTTGTTATAGACTGGATTCAGATCAGTGACCAAGTGTTAAGGAGCTTTTAGGTCTGTATGCAGTTTTGCAAGTTATCCAGCTCCACCAGAACAGGCTGCAGTCTTGAGAAAAGTTGTGACTTTAACATTAAAACTGGCTGGGATGAGGAAGAGTGATGCACTCTATAATGGGCCCTCTTTTCACAACACATGCACCAAACAAAAACAAAAATACAAAACTCAGCACGTTATAAATGACATAGGAAATGAAAACTCCCAACCACTGTTCAAGGGAAATAGAGAAAAGACAGAGATAAGCAATCATTATAGTGCAGTCTTTTTCTGCTTAATAATATTCAGTGCGGGCAAAAGTAGAAGTGTCCACATACTCAGACAAGGAAAAATGTTTTTCATTCTCTTTAAATTCAATCTTTCATCCTTTTCTTCTTACTTATTTGACTTGTGAGATGCTATGTTCATTCAGGAGCTAAGCTCCCATGGGGCTTGATTGGAATTAGCCTGGGATGTAGGAAGCTGGAAATTCTGAGCAAGGCAAACCTTTGCATCAACCCCTCTGAAACTAAATTAAGTAGTTAGCTCATCTCTGCTCACAGTGTCTTACCCTGCAATAGAACAAAGGGCCAAATTTAACCCTGCTGTAAGAGGTCAAAACAGTTAAGAATTAAACCAATAGGAAATTTTCTCTTTATTTGACTAACAAGAGAAAGCCTTCTGTATAAACATGCATCCTCCTCCTCTTCCTAATCTCTTAAACATCCGGCCAGGATTAGGGTCCTGTTGCACTAACTGCAATATAAACTCAGAGGACAGGGCAGTTCTTCTGCAAAGGCTCTTTATTTTAAATGGACACAAGGAAAAGGATGGAGAGAAAGAGATACCTTACTCAAAAAGAATTAAGTAATTAAGTTTGTGAGAAATCCACTCAGAACCTGACGTCAGAGAAACAGCTGTAATAAGAACATTTTCAGGCAAAGTATCACACTCACAGCCAAAATCACTAACCATAACCAGTGTTTATGTAAGAGAGAGAAATAAATGAATGTAAAAGCCACCTTTGCTTCACAGCTCTACTTTCCGTTACAGGTCAAGCTTTATCAAAACAGATGACTGCTAATCCTTGCCTGGAAAGATGTGGATGCAATTGTTTTATTAGGAGATTGTTTCACAGCATTAATCTGATCGCCAAATTCGAGAGTGGGAAAGACTTTTGGAGGTTTATCATTCTTGTGCCTTTTGACGTATGGATAGTATATTAGGGTCCCCTGTTATCAATTTCTTGTGGCTTCAGGATACCAGCCAACACAGACCTCTGAGCTTCCTATCTTTTATCTTGTGTCTGCGGTGACTTTTCTCCTGCAGTAAGGCATTAGATCAACTCTGTCGTCAGCTTAGGGGAAATCCATCAGTTAGCATCAGCAGAGGAATGAAGAAGAATGACCTGGCAAGAGGCAGAGTAACCTCAAACTTGAGCCAAGGGATTGTCAGAGAGCATAACTGCATCGCCCAGTTTTCTCTGGGTGATGAGAGAAAAACTACGGAGGGTGACCGCCACAGTGAGCAGGATCCACACCCTCTCTGCAAACAAACACCAGCTTCAATAAGTGCCTTTTTAATGTGCATTGAGTCTTTGTGTAGGAAAAGGATGTGCAGTTGGCAAGTACAGAGCTGTAAGGGGATAGTTTGAACATGCTGATAAAACGTCTAACTTTACTCCAGAGTTGACTTTATCATTTACCCAGGGATATTGTTAGTAGAAGATGATAGCCATGCTCCGACAAGAGACAGACAGTGAAATGTATATGAACAAAACAGCCATTGTGGTGAATTCTATCCTGTTTGTGTGGTGACTTCTCTATCCATAATCACACAACTTTACAGGCAGAGATAAAACACAAAGCAGACGGGCACAGAGGTGGGGGGTCAAGAAAGTGAAAAGAGAGCACACCAAGATCGAGGGGCTCTTCTGAGGAAGACAGGGGCTACCCCTCTCAAAGCCTCAATGCTGAGAAAGGGAAGGAAGAGAAAAGAGAAAGAAATCCTGGTGTCCTCTGGCAGAGGAACGGCGACGGGGTGAAGTGTGCACTTTGGAAAATGAGGTTAGCCAGTTCACTTGTGCCAGATGGTCTGCAGGAGCTGCCTGAGCATGGTGGCAGAAAAAAGTCAACGCCATGAATGGAAAGAATGGCTTTCCTGCCCTCAGCAGGACCTGTGGAGACTGTGGAAACTAGAGCTGGCCTAACACTGCAAACATTTTCCCCTGAGCGTTCACTTGCAGTGAAAGGAAAACAAATTTGCACCCTTGTGTTCATGCCTCTATTGTATTTGCCTTCCATGGGTCTCTCTACCCCCTGAGTTTTACTCGTCTAACGAAAACTTGAGGGCTGAGAATTTTTAGCTCCCATGTCTGACAATTCCTGTCTGAAGTGGTGTATTTCATTGTATTTATTATTTCTGTTGATTTAAATCAATATAATAAATTCTTATTCAAGAAGCCTCAGCAAGGCTTTAATTGCAAATGATGGACACCCTGTGAATGAAAATAATCCTAAAGAAGTAATGTAGATCAAACTGGCTCTGCCTTCCACAGAGTGGGGCCACCAAGACCGTGCATTGAGCTGGGGAAGAATCTTACCACCACCTTTGCAGATAGGACCTAAGCCACACCAGTGGCTAAAGGCTCCACAAGATTCCCTTCCTAGGAAAGCGTTTTTAGTAGGTAGCATAGAGTCAGGCTTACCCCAGACCCTGCCAGAGAGGCAGCGATGAAGATTAAAGAATAACCTGACTGCAGGATTTTCCTCCGAGACCAAGGTTTACATACAAACAGCCACATTGTGACAAAAGTCTCTTGAAATGACTTAGCCCCGGTCTGACAGTGCGTATTTTACCCTGAATGAATGAGGACGAAATGTGCTGTACTTTCAAACACTCAGCTCGTGGAGGCAGCTTCCTCTGTGCAATATGTTCTGCCTTGAACTTTGCCTCTCTGCTTGGGAGTTCACAGCCTGAAGGCGCTGACTCACAAACTCCGGTGGTCTCAGCTGCCGGAGGTTACTGCTTTTCTGCCAGAGGTTACTGCAGGGGTGGCAGAAGGTACGTCCGCAGCCACTTTGCAGTCACACACATTAGTTCAGACTAGTGGAGAGAGGAAGGGGAATGATGGAGTTCACCACTGCTAAATCCACCAGAGCCCTATGACTCAGAGCTCCAGAAGTGAACAGGTCCATGCAATTACTTTGAGTATGTGTGGGAAGCAAAAAGTCTTTTAAATTCTCTTGATATAGAAAATAATGGCAGTGAGGTTTTTCTTCTTCTTTGAAGCAGATGCCACTAGGAATAAGGAGTTCATCTCCACAGTTCAGTATTGCTGCTTATCTCCTGCTCCACCCTGAAAGAGAGCCAAAACCTAACAGCATCTCTTGGTGTCGTCCGTCCCCCCCCCCCCCCCAGTTTTGGGTGTACTTCTGAGCCTCACTGAAGGCAAAGGATGTGCTTCCACAGGCTTATCTGGTCAGGATGCAAAGCCAATCCTTCCTTTATCAGATGAAAAAACAAACAAACAAACAAACAAACAAAAAACAGCACAATTAAGATTGGTTATAATTAATTAACGGTATATTGTTAAAGACAATCTAAGTATTTTTAGTTAGTTACCATAATGTGTTTGGAAGACATTTTTATCGGGAGCTTGTACCAGGCCTTCAGACATATTTTGAATGAATGACTTGCTACACTGTAATCAAGAGTTGGGTTCGGTTTTCAGGGCCATCGGTGCGAAGTTGGTAGTACGCTTTGAACATCTATCCATCTGGAAGAGTCACAGCTCATTCCACAGAGACCATCAAAGAGCCAAGAGATAATAACACATTTGTTTTCAACTGATAAAGGCCAAACTGGAACCATAAATTCAGTAGTAATAGTTTGTTACCAGTTGTTTGATAGATTTACCACTCTGTGCCATTGTATGCTGAGCTATAAGTTCATACTTTATTTTCATGATTTTTGTGTGTGTGTGTGTGTGTGTGTGTGTGTGTGTGGCTCTGTTATCCCTGCTTAGACTTACTAATATGAAAATGTCTGAACAGTGAGGTGTGTGTGGAGTCATGTCTCCAAGGAACAGTGTAACCTTGTCTTTTTAAAACCGGACTGCCCAAAATGTGCTGCAGGGAAAAAAAATACTGCATTAGCAGGGAAATGGACTACTCTAAGTGACCTAATAGGTGTTCTCCAATGCTAACTTTTATAGTTCCATAATAAGAAAATATTGATTTAATGAGCCAAAAGAAAGCAGAAACTTCTTGGGGAAGAGATGAATTACGTGATGATTCATTCTTTCTTTCTTTCCTCTATATATATATATATATTTTTTTTTTTTGTATCATGAAAAAGAGTGTTTCTAACCCACATCTTGCAGGCAAACCCAGAAGCTATCATTTGTCAGCAAATAATAATGCATGGGGTGCATCCTTTTTCTTTATGAAAACAGCATAAATCTGAAATTCTTCCCCGCTGGAAAGAAATTTAATATTTAAAGGTAATTTGACCTGTACATGTGTGTGCCATGAATCTTTTATGTGACCTACAGCAAATGTATTTATATAGTATTATTCTGAGGATAGTTATCTCTTATTCATTTTCTGGGATATTATTTTTCTTTCTTTGACTAATGTACATTTGGCCTTCTCATTTCCCCACTCAGCCAGAACTGCTTTAACCTTCCTATTTGTGCCTTTTTTCCCAGGTTTCAAGGTCTGGTAACTAACACTAGACTATATGTGGCTAATATTATGAGAGGACTGTTCTTTTTGCTAACATAAAACATACGTTCAGCTTATTTTTTTCATACCCACTATTTCTATTGTTGTTGCTGTTCCCATTACATAATTGAGTCAACAGTGATGTGTCCGGTGAAGAGGAGAACAATGAGAGGGTAGAAAAGAGTGAGTGTTTTTTTTTTTTTTTTAACCATTTCACTTTAATTTCCATTCCTTTGTAGAATAAATTTGTGGGAGGTTCAGATGGTTTTGGGTAACACATTATCTCTGACCAGATCTCTCTGTAGAGGACAGACCTTTTGGACTGAAATTCTACACAGGGGTCAGTGCAACAAATACATCCTCCTTACAACCCACTTAGCTGTATTTTGAAGTAAGTCTGCATGAACTCAGAGAGCTTGTCATATCTCTCGACAACAGTGAATTTCGTACGCTGAAATCCTGATATGTAGGTCTGTTGTGAAGGCTTTGATTGACAAGATGGCTTCACTTGGGACATCAGATGAGGCTACTGCCTCCAGCCCTGCCTCTGCTTTACAGATATCTATACTGCTTGTCAGTCAGCCCCTGACACACTGCCATTTACAGCATAGCATTTTATGGTAAATCGTCACCAATTTCATCTGGCTTTCAAAGAGTGCGTGGTAAATTGCAGTGGTTCAGGAGCTGATTGACTCCATGGCTCACCCGATTGTGGAAGGGGTGGTAGGAGGGGCAGTTGGGACACCAAACTCATCAGATGTTCCGAATGAAGCTTGTCCCTCCTCATCAGTCAAAACTTTCCATTGCAACTTTGAGTTCAATAGATCTGACCTTTAATTGATTTTGATCCTGTGTGTTGAACTCCTTTCGTTACGCTGGACCAAAACCTAAATGAGGCACTTTCTCTCCTATTTGCTCCCAGCAGTCGGATGAGCAGGCCACTTATCATCTTCACTGTGGCAGCATATGGCAGCATTTACTGCATTCTCATAATAGGCCTGATGCTTCCAAAAAGTATTGGTTTAACTGCACACAGTGCTCTTTATAAGCTTAGCATCTCTTGTTGCTTATAACTGGTTTGCACAAACGCTAGATCTAGGAATGAGTATATCCCTTACTCTGGAGTGCACAGTTGCTCCTCAAAGCAGCTTGTATTCTGGTCTCTCTTTGGGTATCCTTTTTCAAGTGTCCTTGCTTCATGAGGGCCATAGATGTCCACTGGTCATAAAACAAAGGAAGGCTCAAGGGACACCTACAGAGATGACTAATGCTGTTGTCCGTAGCTCACCCATCCTCTGGGTGCTCTTCAACTGTCCTTGGAAAACAAGTCAGAGAGGAAGGGGTCACAGGCTTGGTGCATGGTCCCAGAGAAGGGCAGGGAGGAGCTGCAGATGGATCTTTTCCTGCTGGTTGTCTTTCTGTCACAGTTGTGGTTCTGTTTCTGTGTTTCAGGATATGTTAAAATTTGAGCTTGGAAAAGAGGAATTTTTCTATAGGTTATTATTACATTTTTCTGATGTCATGAATTATAAACAGTTCTTATTAAATCCTGTTATTTAATACAAAACACAAGGTTTGGGACTGAACTCTTTGGCAGGATTCTTCAAATATCACACTGGCAGAAACACAGAGAAGAAATTCATATCTATGAATTGTCTGTATTATTTGACACATTTTTGTTGGGAAAGCCAGTTTGGTTCAGACATAGTGTAATCATACCAGACCGTTTACCCTTTCCTGAGTCTCCCATTGACCTTCATACTCCAGTGAATCTTAATTTTTAAGCTTAGGGAAAGATAGCCTGTTGCTTCAGGATGTTACTTCAAGCCTCTAGCGGCATGAAATGTATTGTTTAAAATCTCCTAACACTGTAAATCAAATTGAGCCTCTCACGCACTTGAAACTGAAGCATTTAGTGGGCTGAAGAGAAAAGAAAGCAAGTGAGGGGAAATGGTAATTAAACATAAAAAAAATCTGAAACAAAAGACTGAAGTACAAAATACAGAAGTGTATGCCCATGTATAGACACGTGTGCATTGATGAGTGTTCATGTGTGCATGCACTCTCACATACACAGAGTAACTTTACCCAAGGTCTGATAGCAATTGGAGAGCAAAGAGACTCATATGCAAGTATTCATATTTCTTTCTTGCTTTTTTTTTTTAATTATTCTGTCACAAAGATTTGCAGCTAGGATTTACAACTGTTATGTTATTTGTCTGAATGAAGGATGTTGGTGTTATGTCTGGCTATGTGTATGTAACTAGGTGTTTATATGTATGCGCATAGTTTTGTTTCATCTGTGAGTTTATTTTTCTTGTTTCCACATGTGAAGATCAGAGTATGAATGTAAAAAGATGCAGTTGTGATAAGCTGGTAGTCATTCAAATGATGACGCTTATTTGAGGGTTGTCTCAGTGAAGGCACTAAATGATGCAAAAATGTTTCAAAACTTCGTAGGGACCAGACAACATCTCTTGCAATGTTTCAAATGGACTCATTGGCTTAGACTGAGAAATTTGAGGTGCTCAAGACAATATATATATATATATATATATATATATATATATAAAAGCAGAACTATTTGAACTTCCAAAAGAATTTCAGATCGACCAGTCATATAAGACTTTCACTGAAGTCATAGGGTCCTTGCTTTCAAGCTGACATTTATGTTAGAGAACTGTTTTGTACAGAAGGTCCCCAGGAATTTCAGTCTGTGGCCTTGTAATTTGGCTTCCTGTGCTGGACAGAAGAAAAAGGCACTTTGATCTTATCTTTAGCAGTGGACATATGGGAAATTCTTAAATTTGTCCACATGGCATGAGAAAAAAAAAAAAAAAGAGTTCTCACCATAGCAGAAACTACACTCGGCCTTTTGTGTGGTGGAGATTATACTGCCGAATATAAACTGTCCACAAACCCTAGATAAGAAGCAACCTAGATCTTTGCTGGCCCAGATATATATTATTCCTCCAGGTAAGACACACTGTAAATACACATAGAAGTAACATAATAAAAAAATCTGTTTGCAGTGTTTCTTTAGCGTGCTTTATCTGAAGAGGACAGCAGAGCAGCTCATAGCCTTATAGTCCAGGATTTTTTCTAGATTTTTTAATACTTCCACAGTATTGTGTTTCTTGTGTGTTTTTTTCAGTTCAACATGTTTTGCAACCACCTGTTGCTTCCTGGAAAAAGGAAATTCTCAGCCTAAGAGACTGATGAACACTCCAATGTCCTTGAGGCACACAGCATAGGACACCTCCCTGAAGTAAATTTTCCCACATGTGCAAAACATGAAACTTCCAATTTATGGAGGAGGGTTTTTTGGAGTTAAGAGTAGGCAGTGGTAATTAGTCCTGTGGAGATTTTGTTATGTAGGGACAGACAGCCCCATTTTGTCTCCACTGTAGGATACAAGATGTCTCAGAAACTGATTAAATCAGCAGCTAATCTGGGTCTAGCTCTCTCCAGTCTTGTGTTGCTTTATGAATTCTGGAAAGAACAGGCACTGTGAGTGGTTCACTGCACTGACCAAGGGCATCTGGTGGTGTTTCTGCATCCCAGAAGTCCATGATTTTGTAAAACATCATGTCAGGGAATATAAATACTTCAGACCCTCAGACTTGACAAAATCAGCATTGTTGTAATACTTGCAGATCAGTTAGGGGCAGGTCAGTTAAATTACCCAAACCACCTCATTTTGGCCAGAGAATGATTCACTAGGCTCCAGGTGAGTCTTTAGAAAACACGGTTTCAAGAGGTACCTGTTATTATTCCCTTTGTTAGCTGAAACTGAGAAATATATAGAGAGAACAAGTGTGCCTAGCAGAGCCACGACACCCCTTGCTTGGATGACTCACAGCAAATTGTCTCCTATGTGGACCTACAACTGTGGAACCTTGGGGAGATCTGAATCTGTTTTCATTGCGTGCTCACTCAGATACCAAAAATCACATACACTTTCCTCTGAGGGCAGCTGAATGATGTGCAAGCAATATAAACCTTTCAAGAGGCATGACATGGCAGCTTGTTCTTTCATCCGCTACCCCACAACAAAATATTCCAATGGATTTTATGAGATCCTGTCAGGTGGGGAAAAGGGAAAGATGGTCAAACATCCAAGTACTTTTTTTTTTTTTTCTCCTATTTTATTATTCTCTCTTTTTTATTTCTTATTTTCCAGTCAACCTGACTTCAAAACAGAGCAAGCAGACTTGATCTCACCATGCCTTGGCTGTCCTGGGGATCGAAATTGCACTGAGCCCAGAATAAATGTGCATGGAAATTGCACATTTTAAACTGATGGCTGCACAAGATCAGAAACCGTGGCAATGCTGACACTTTTGGCCTGGAACTTGGCAGGGCTGTGAAAGAATGTGGAGCTGTTGTTGCAAACAGCTCATTTTGTGACTTGAAAGGGAAGGGCTTGTAGTTTCCGACGTACCACTTCTGCAGATCAGTGACAAGGAGGAGACTTTGGTATCAGTCCACTAGCATATCTCTTGCAAGCTGAGAGAAGTGAATATAAAGCATTGTAATCATTTTCACGGCCTCCAGGACTCATAAGACACCATAAGAAGAAGTTTCTCAAGCTTAAAGTGTTCTATAAGATACTAAATCTTAAGTCTCCTGGAGGCCACTGGGGAAATGAAAAGGTATAGTTGTCACATTTTGCCAAAGTATAACATCTAGATAATAAGCCAGTTAGCGCTCCTTTTTCAGACCCAGCCCAGCTTGATGTACTATGTCCATCCTCATTGTTTCCCAGTTTTATTGATGGTGTTTTTTGTTTGTTTTTAATCAAAGCAAAATAAAGGTAAGTTTGTGCCAGATTCTCATATGCTTTAAATTGGTGTTGCTCCACTTAGGCTGATGGGACCCATTTGTTTCAGCTGGGGAGCTGACTCTTGAATTATTTCTCATTCTCTGTTCTGTTCTATCTCTTTAGTGCATCATCTTTGGTTTCTGCACCTTTGTTTTGCTTAACTATAGCAAAAAACATTAAAAATTTTTGCCTTTATCCTCAAGTCTGATCATATGAAACTCAGTTATAAATTAGATGAGCAAATGGGTAATTGATGGATGTTTGTTTGCTCTGCAGGCTTTGGTTTCTATGAAGAAGAAAGAGACTATCTAAGATAGGACCTCTGAAGAAGGAGCAAAACCAAGGGAGGACATGCTAATGCTAAACAAAGGTAAATCAGGTTTAACAAGAGATCAGCAGAAGAAATGAACAAATAGATTAAACGTGGAGAGGAGACAGGTTTTTGTAGTGATTTCCAGGTCACTCTAGGTAGAGCTATGAAGAGAATGAATCTTGAGGTGATATAGCAAACATGAAACATTGAGAAGTAGGAGAGGGTAAAAAATGACATGATAGAGCAGGAAATAAAGCTCCAAAGAGGAATGGACACTTACACAGTAACTTACTCATTAGCCCTTGGTTTATATTCCCTGCCTCAGGAATTGGTGCTTCTAATTATCTTTTCACCTTTAGTTATTAACTGCAATCACAGAAAAGTAATGATCACCAACCTTGCTTCAAAATATTCACTGGGTAATGCCTAAGACCATAATAGTTATCTTAATTTGACCATATAAATGGGAATAACTAAGAACTTAAATAAAAGAAAAATAGTCATGAGCCTGAGTCAAATGTCTTTCAACTATTTAAGTTTCTATAGTAAGAACAAGGTTAACTGCTGGATTCCTTGACAGTCACACATGCCTGATATGTTTAGTATCTTAGATGCAATTTTCCCTTCCCCTCTCTCCCTATTTCTTTTTTATCCTGTGGAAGCTAAAACTTTATTATAAAATTGAAGATAAGTATATCAGTTTGTTGGATGCTGGCAGAGCAGAACACAAGCAATGAGAAGATAAGGGAATTTGGTCAAATACAAAAAATACCATGGAACCTAAACCAACTGACATCAGATAAGACCTCCACTGACTTTCTATTAAAAATGTAATAAATAAGGATCACAGAAAAATTCTTTTTTTTTTTCTGTAGCTTTTTTTTTTTTTTTTTTTTTTTGTTATTGTCTCTAGTGCTTCAGAAGTGTACTTGTATTCATGCTGTTTTTCCATTCCCATTAGAACCAATAAATGCAGGTCAGCTTATATTGAAGTTCTGGCCGGTCCAGATTAATGATGAGACTTTTTCAATATATGTGCTTTTAATTTATAGACTTAATTGTACTCTTGTGGGACAGCTTTACAGGCTTGCTGATGGATTTAGCAGTAGTGTTAGCAAAAGTCACTGAATTCTGAAATCTTGAGCAGTGAGTCTGAGACCATGATGAAGGTTGGTAGCTGGTGAATTGAATGGAAATTGACTGAAAATAAGTATAAATATTACTATGATCAATATCATTGATATTTGGGTTTGGGTGAGTATTCAGCTTTCCAGATGTTCAGTGTGAGGCTTTCAGACGATGGTAATAGTGCGGTGTATTGAATTAGTTTGTGGAACATAGTGCAGCTCTCTTGAAATGGTTCAGCTACATAGACTGTAGCTGTTATTCTTGGCTGTTGGGGAAGTCTGCTGCTTAGGCTGATGCTTCACCAAAAGGGAAGAGAGGAATTGCTTATAAAAAAAAAAAAAAAAAAAACAAAGGAGAAAGAGAAAGAGCAGAATTCTCTCTTGAGATCTGTTATTCATTCTAAAATCTCTTCCATTCACCACAGACTTCTAAAAATATAGTTTGCCTACTAAGTCTGTAGGATGTCACCAATGATGAGAGACAGCTGCAGATAGCTTTACTATTGTGCTTTCTTCACCAATCTTAGATGCTTTCCTGTGCTGATGCAATTATCCCTAACTGGCAATTTAGGTGGAACAAAGTCAATTTAGTGGTATAGTGGCAGAGAATTGGGCCAAGAATTTCAAACAATACATTTAATTGCCAGCTTGTCCAGGATTTGACTGCATCTAGATCCCGGCATCACCTTGCAAGGGACTTGGGTAAGTGTTACATCACTGTGTAGGACTATAAAAATAATAAAATATATCCTGATTCATGGCATAGCCTGTTGGAGAGAGATAGGGGAATTGAGACTGCTCTTAACAGCAACCCTCTCCTCATTTCATTTCCTATGATACCTACAAACAGAAAACGGTCACAGTTTCAGTCCAGGCAGCATTAGAAATAAGGCAAAGAATGGATAATTTTGGTCTTGAAATCATCACAGACTTGTTTTATTTCTGAGGAAATTTCTGTAGGTTGTTTTCATCCCGGAATATTTTAACTTTTCCTGATGAATGTTCTTATCTACCTGTATGGCTCAAGCCTGAGTATTTCTTGGGCTTTGGCAGGGCTGAACTTTGAATGACAGGGAAAATATATATTTTTGAGGCTGGAAAAAGGAGCGTGTTTTTGACGGGAGAGCAATCCCCTTTGGGCTTGATGCTTGCCTGTGGCTGTAGGTGAGGTTTGCTTAGCAGTGTCTGCTTTGTCTCCAGTGGACAATAGTCTGTGCCATAAAAGGACTCCGTGCATAATATGGCATATTTGTTGGCCTCAGCCTTGAAGAAAACCAGATGAGAGCTGTTTATATCCATCTAGGGACAATCTCCAGTAGGAAGATAGTACTCTTTGGCTGGCAGATATCTATGCCATT
Source organism: Aythya ferina (assembly GCF_964211825.1). Classification (NCBI taxonomy): domain Eukaryota; kingdom Metazoa; phylum Chordata; class Aves; order Anseriformes; family Anatidae; genus Aythya; species Aythya ferina. The sequence goes on from NC_140307.1 coordinate 5,368,092, forward strand.
TCATTTTATTTCACCTTTCAGTCTTATGGATCTTTTTCCTCCGCTTCCCCTGCTCTTTTCCCCCTCCTTTACATTTTTTACGTTTAACTGAGATGTGGGGAGTTTAAGTATGTATAACTTCATTGAAAACAAAAAGGAGTGAAAATGATCAATGTTCATCATACACTTTAATTAAATTTAATTAAAAGATGTTAAGCACAATATATATGAGTGGGTCCAGATAAACCATGTTGGTATAATTCTTTCTCCTCCACTCTTTAAGCTCTCAGTTCTTAGGCAAAATCAGGTCCATAAAAAGTTAAGAGTCAACAGTAAAAATCAAATCTTGGAAAAAATGTACTGGGAAAAGAAAACAAACAACCCCCCCCAACATACACATTCATGCTGTCTGCCTGACAATAGTAATCTTTTTCCCTTATAATACCACATGCTGTAGGCTTACAACAAGGTATTTCACCACTGCTAGGCTCAATTTAGGGTACAGAAATGCACACACATACGTGTGCATCCCCTAGCAGACATGAGAGAGTCAGTAAGAGCGAGAAAGTGTGTCACACCCTCTAAATTCAGGTGGCCTCAAGCAGTGCCATATAATCCCAGCCTCAATTAAACTTTCCAAGGTCAGTGGTGTTCTACCAGGTCAGACATAAATAAGTCAGGTGAGAGTCCTAGGGCACTGAAAAGCCATATTTATTCTTTATCCACAGTTCATAGCTATCAAATGAAGCCTAACAGAGAGCGGGAGTGTGAGTGTGTGTGAGTGCGGCTCTCAAAGCTGCTCCTGTTGTAAGTACAATGTTTTTAAAAAGAAAAAACACAATTCCATCCCACCCCACCTTAAAATTGCAGAAAGCTAGTCTGTTACTGTGGAAGGCTCAGGAAGAGAAAGAAATAGATTTAATGATTTAATTCAGCAACATTATGTTTAATGACTAATTTATTTGAGTGAAAGTATCCTATTCACTCCAATGATTTTTTATTTATTTATTTTTTCTTAAGAGGGAGCTCTTATCTCTTTAAAATTAAGTTTTGTCTATAGCTGTATCTTTACTGCATGGAGTCTAAGACCAGGTGCCAACACAAACCCCTCTTGAATTCAGACATACAGATCTCATGACCTGATTCAGCCAGTAATGGAAATGGGCCAATATTGCACAGTCTAGTGGGCTAGTAAACAGCATATTTAATTTTCTCTTGATCTGGAGAGGCAGAAGAAAGAATGGGGAGAATAATGATGTCTATATCTCAGACCAGAAGTATTAAAGACAATGGACTTATATTGGCTTCAGACCCACTGCGAAGAGATCATATTCAGAGAAAGTAATTAAGGACAGTTGAGGTCCACTGACTTCTGTACTGTCTGAAGAATTAAGTGAATTTTCCAGGCCACTATGACTAATAACAAAATTAATATATATATATTTTTAATAAACCGACATACCACAAGCCTTAATGGAGACTGTCTTGCTGTGCTGCATAATATTTTAAAGGAAGAATTTTGACATGTAGAGTTAGACCTTCCTTATATTGTTTAATAAGGGGGGAAAATTGGATGATGACTATTTTAGGCATTTTTTTTTTTTAAAGGAGAAAAAACAAACAAAAGCTTTAAAAGCCCTGTCTAAAATTCTCTCTCTTTCCCTATTTCTATATATATATATATATATATAAAAAAAAAAAAAAGTACACTAATGTTGTGAGTAAGTAAAATGTGTAAGCATTATTTTTCTAAGAAAGCCTCGGATCTCTGAAACTGGTTTTGTTCTGTTGACCTAATGTGATTTGCACCAATTTACACAGGTGAGAAATTGATACATTAATATTGCCAGGAAAGTTGTTTCATACCTTTTGTTTGCTTTTCCTTACTTAATCTTTTTTTTTTTTTTTTTTTTTTTTTTTTTTTTTTTACAATTAAGATATGGCAATTTATTAAGTATGATAAGTCATATATATTTGTTTTCTAATGACTTTCACTCTTCTGTTGAGAAACATTTTTTTTAAAAATCTGTTGAGTAATAACAGAAATAAATTTCTGGGTATCTTTGTGCCAGCTTTTATTTCATGTATATGAGGAAATCACATCATCAATTGTTGTGAATAATCAGATAGTAGATGCTTATAGATATGTTTTTGAATCATTGAATATATGCAGTTATTGTTAAGAGTAACTTTTAATCTGAGAAATATTCAAAGATGTGCATAATCACACATTTATCTTCCTTGAAATAGCTTAAAGATTTCCAATCAGAGAATGGAAAAAATACTGTGTGATTAGCATGTCCCAGCACATAATGCCAAGTGTTGAGTAGTTAAAGTGAACACTTTCTAAACAAATAAAACTATCTGTTGAAGCTGTTACACGATTTTGGATAGATTTGCTATATTCATCAAGTGGCTGCATCAGTGATTCCGATTCTGAAAAATTGATAATAAAGATAATATTAAAAAGCACAGACTTTAGGGAGAGCTTATGAGGGAAAAGGTGTCATAGAACGTTTACAGAAATATCAGTTTTATTTTATAGGCATTCACATTAGAAGTCATGTTAGCACTTGTCATCCATTAACATAGATGTTAGAGCTCTCTGCTTTTGTGCCTCTGGTTTTAACATCTGTAAGTATAAGGGAAAACCTTGACAAATGTTTCTGAAGGTTTTATGTGCTCTTTATCCCCATGCTAGATTGCAATCCACGTTATGCCCAGCACAATAACAGGAGAATTGGGATCAGATGACCGGTACTGCAGATTAGATGCGAAAAAAGGGTGTTAGAACAACATAGCAGCTTCCGCTCAGGTTTTAACCACTTCTGTGAAAGGACAAGAGGGAGGGGGAAGGAAAACTTTTCCTTTTACTTCTTTCTACCATGTTTTCACTGTATCTTAGTAGTGAGTATGTTATATGATTCGTTTTTGAAGGAAGATATTAAAACTAATTTCAAACAATCTTTAACATAAGAAATTTCATTAAAAGCTGGAAAAAGAGGTGATTAAATGAAACTAAATCCAAGAACACTTTTTTTTTCTTACTTTTTTTTTTTTTTTTTTTTTTTTTTTTTTCCCTTAGAGGAAAAGATAGAATGTCCCTTCAAGGCTAAGTTGATATAAATGTATATAGAACTTTTAAATATAATTCCCACCTCACCAAAGCACTCACTCTTAAATATTGTCATGTAGGAAGACCATGGAAACTCCTTCAGATAGAGGGTCCCATTCCTCATTCTACAGACTTTTTGATAATTTACACTCTTCTCCACCATCCTAGAGACACCAGTTAAGGGATATGAGCCGAGTGCTTTTTCCAGGTCCAAGTTAGATTAGTTACAACACAAGTTATTAATTAACCTGGAAAGAAAAGGAGAGGATGGTAAAGAGAACACTATATAGCTCAACATTTTGGAGAGCAATCAGAATTTTGATTTTTCTGGATTGCTGTTTATTTGGAATAAGCATTTAAAGTCAGTGGCTGAAAAGAAAGTAAGTGATGAAGAAGTTGTCTAGGTTGATTCTTATCCCAGGGAAATGACACCATAGTAGACAAACTAACCATCTCTTTATCTTTTTTATCATGGGTATGAGTAAAGTCACTTTGGAGGGAGGGGATAATAGGGAAACATATAGTTTTAACTGTCTGGAAACATGGAAATGTAATAAGGATACATTTGTAGTCATCAGAAAAAGGTTCCCTTAGATCTCAGTGCCTCATTTTCCCCATCTCCCAAATATGACTAATGATTTATTCTTAGTGTGAGGATGAAATTGGTACTGAATCGCCTTTACCCATTCTCCAGAGCGTTGTAGCCTGAAAAGTCCCAGATGTTGCTCTAGGTTCACCCTGCCACAGAGGTCCCCATGGAGATTGCTCTATTGGGCAAAATCTTTGCTCTAGCTCTCTAGCTTCCTCTTTTCCTCAGGAAAAGTTTTTTTTTTTTTTTTTTTTCTATTTTTCTTTTTTCTTTATTTTTCCTGTGATCATGAGCAGGAGCACATAGTATGCACAGTGGAAATTGTTCAATGCATCAGCAGCCAGGCTGCAGTGCAACTTTTTGGCTACTTTGATTACGCAGTCAATATGAAACAGTGCTGGAGTCAAATGGCTCTGAAAACAAAAGCCACTGTCTCTAATATTCTTTGAGATGCCCTCAGACAAGGTTCTAACAGACAAAAAGTAAAAATAGTTTGTTATTGTTATTTCTATAGATTTTTACACATTGAGAATTCACAGTGGGGGATAAAGTTATCAACCTTTTAACTTTCATGAATATTATTGATAAAAGCCAGTGATGATGTTAATGTTACATAAACGTTTTGTAGGCCTATAATGATTCATGACTTTCTGTACAGTAGCAATGTTCCTGATGTTGTTGCACTGTCTGGAGCTAATGTCCTGATTAATGCATGTTTTCCTTCCTGAATTAAGAAATAGCTTATGGCTAAAAATCCTTGGATGTTCTTTGATTTATTACATCTTTTTTTTTTTTTTTTTTTTTTTTTTTTTTTTTTTCTGCCACTTGCTTTCCAGCTTTTTATAAATGTATGTATGTATAGTATAAATATAGGTATCTGTAAACGTTAGCCTTAGTGATATCCTCCTATTCTTATGAATTGTCTAAAGACTGATATTCTTGTTGAAAAATAGTTTTGTTAGACTATGCCTGCAAATTTATCATCTTATTGGGATGCTAAAGTCAGTGTTTGATTTTGTTAAAACTATGCCAAATGAATGTGGTCACATCATTTATTGGATTGTGGGGTGCTGAGAGGAGGCTGCTTTGACCTAAAGAGCAGGGTAAAGAGCCAGGGTGACCTATCACAGTTATGATCTAGAAGCATCACACAGGACACTTGCACCCCAGCTTGTGTCCCAGGCCCAGGGGGATGTGTTTGGGAAAGCAAGGGTGTGATGGGCTGCACCTTGTGCTAACCAGCTCAGTGGTCACCACAGAGCAACCTGGAGGAGTATTACTTAGCTCAGTCCTGTGGTCCAGGCAATGCTGAGGTCTGAGCAGCAGAGGGTTGGTGTAGGGTACTGTAGTATTTCAGAGAGCTGATTAGTGTAAAGGACAGGCTTGTAAAATGTTGTCCAAAAACAGAAGCAGTTTCATGGTTTGTGGCTTCTCCTTGGGTGACAGAGTCAATAGAAAGTACTATGCTTCTACAGAGCAGTCAAAGCAATTTCTTTTTTCCCTTTGCATTTTCTCATGCACTGAAATCCAAGTGTTCATAGCATTATCTATATTGAGTTCTTTAGTCCTAACTCAGAAAACATTGAAGTCAAGAAGAGTCTTCTCAAAACATTTTTGCCCTCAGAGGTTTTTGTTAAGGACAAGACAAACATATTTTCTCTGCTGCAGGAACAACCCACAGATTCAATATATTATTATTTTTTTTTTTAGGTCTATTTACTAGAAGCCAACTGTTTGCCAGTTAGCCCCCTGGTTCTTTAGCCTAAACTTGCTGGAGGAATGATGTGCAAAAGAAAGTAACCACTTTGTTTTTATCCACCACGCTGTAAACCACCTACTTGTGTCCTTTTGTGTCTTTTGTGGAGCCTGTTAAAAGCTGTTACCGCTAATTGCTGGGCTTAGCTTGCTGTGTTCTTCTATGGGCAGGAGCAGGGAGATCAAAGGGCGGCATACTCCATAAAGTCCTGCAGTGTTCATTCCGCAGCTAATTTACCTGTGCATGGCTGTGGTACTACACTGAGGGATGGCACAGAGCATCTGAAAACAGATGGAGAGAGAAAAATAGGTTTTATTTCACTCAGACTTTTGGACTGCTTCAGCTGTAGGCTCAAAATGAACTATTTTGCACTGTTTCAAGGCAGGACAGTGCCTTTTAAGGCCATCCCAAGGCCTCTTTACATCTGAAGCAGTCTATTAGGATAATGCATTTTTCTTCTTAAAAGAGTTGCATAGAAACATAGAGCAAAAGCTCACGAGTCATGAAGTTTCAGTCCTTCAGTAGATGTTTAAGATCCATGACATGTTTGTTCTATCTCCTCAAGACAAAACTAAGATCTTTATTGTAAGGGACCTAAAAACTTAAAAGTGTACATTGTGCCACAAAATAAGAGCTGGAGGATCAAGAGCCTTCTCAGCATCCAGAGTATCTGAAATTACAAGTGCCTTGGAGGTGAAAATGCTCACCTAGGCCTACAGAGGCCTAGACTAGGTTTATATTCTGATGTTACAGTGGAAACTGGCTTCATCCACCTCCCCTTGACTTAGAAGTGGGGGTCCTGATTGGCATTATAAAATTTTCAAAAGGTTGCAGCCATTCTCAAACACAAAAAGATGTCCTTGAGGTTTCAGACTTGGTCTTGGATTCTGACATGAGACACACCAATATTACTAAGCTGTGTTGTCTACCTGCAGTCCTTTGAAGTAGAAATGATTGCAAAGGCAGTATTTTTTAGCTGGAGATGCCCGGGACATCATCAATGGTTTGGGTAGGTACCAACTTGGAATCCACCTCCCTGTGGAGCAGAGAATGTATTTTGTCATTTGGTCCTTCAGTGATTTCAGATAGATAATATCAATCATGCCACCAGTTTAGGCACAACTATAGACTCCATTGGGATTGAAATGACATTTGCTCAGTCTCACCAATTCTTGTAAGAAAGAGCTAATTTTATGTTCTTGAACAAAATGCATTAAGAATCTAAGTTTGGTATCTTCCAGGGGTCTGTCTTGCTTTATATTATCCACCAGACCCCTGGCATATTATCATGGGTTCCCTGCTTGTGTAAACTGTAGATTTTTCTCTGCTCCGATGGATTGTTGATATAAAGTTACCAGCGGATGTTTATCCACAGTCATAGAAATAACAGTATTATTAACTATTCCTATATATTTTGTGTCATTATGACTGTAAGGACTTGTCTGAATAATAAAGATTCCCTTGAGTGGGAATCACTAGGGGAAATGACTGTTTAATAAAGACAGATAATGTAGATGAATCATTTTGACTACTTAGAGGAGCAATTGTGCTAAAACTCCTGAACTTACACCAAGTCCTTCTGAACACATTAGGAGGTCAGATCCTGCCCCTTGAAATCACTGTTATATTGCTGCTGATTGGAAAAGAGCTGAGGTCTTTGGGATCAGAGACAAACTTTTTACAGATTCATTTACATGGGTGAAGCTTAGATGTTATCTGTATTTTTTAAACTCTAAGACTGTAAGTAGTGTAAAAACATGCTCACAAAAATGTCTATATTACATCTTCATATGTTGAAAAATGTGTTTAAAACAGATTTCTGCTAAATTATATGGCTTAGTTTTCTCTTTTCCTTATGATGTGATACTTCATACTACACTGAAAGAATAAGAATATGAGTTTATTAAGTTTACTCAGAAAACTATTCAGTCATCTGTATGAGCTCTTGGAGCTATGTCAACATTTTCTTGAAAGATATCTGAGATTATTTGATGTTTACTTTTTTAAGTACAGTATTTGTGAGTAAAAGTGCACAAGAACATTTTATTACATTTTAAATGTAATTCCTGATCCCAAGGTGCTGTCTATATAAATCTGAACAAACCTACGAAATCACTATCTATATTAGATCAGCAAATCCTCTCAGTCCCAGAACTGGCCACTGTGTTAAGAATAAGAGGCAAAAGTGAAATTCCTTGGTAATAAAACTTCTGAGCCTTGACAACTGTGAGGTAATGCCATTTCTTGCAGCATTGCCTAGACCTTTCAAAGTACACTACTCTTTATTATATGCCTTTCCTCTGCCCCTAAACCTTCACTTCTAAAATGCACATCTCACAGGTAACTACTATATAATGTACTTTTCAATCAACCTCCTAATTCACTCAATGCAGCATGAGTTTTAGATAAACCAGGAAGATGTGAAATGCAGAATAAAAGGCTTAGGTTGTACAATATGACTCACCTGTTTTAAATCTTTTGCTATCTATGGAAAAAAAATACCAACAGAGCTCTTCTCCAGGCTAATTCATGGTGGCCCAGCTCTTCTCCCAGGTAGTAAGGACACCACCTCTCTGCATCCCCACGAGCTCCTGCCCCAATCTTTTTGGAGGATTTACATCTCCTTTCAGCTCATTTTCACCGAGTCTTTTGTCAGGCCATGTGCAAGCAACAGAATGATGATTCACTTCGATCCACCAGCTCTGCAGGGGGAATTTTGCCCAGTAAGCCCCAGTGCTTATACTGGTATTTTCACTCTAATACGCTTCTCTTTTTCAGCCAACAGTGGGACTGGACAGCACTGGAAGGACTTAGATGTTTTTGCTTTTTTTCTGTCTTTGGTTTCAAGAAAAAAAAAATAAATCCTAAAGGTGAAACAAAGGGTGAATCAGATTTCATCTGGAAAGCAGAACGAGAAGACTCGTAAGGGCCTGTCTCCTAATTACCAGATTTCCCATAACGTATGTGTAAATCCCCTAAACTGAAGAACCTAAATGCAGCATTAAAATTTGTGTTGTGGTTTGTAAGCAGATCCAAGCTTTTGCACAGTAATTGCTGGCTGCTGCTGTTATTATTTACACTTGCACATGCAGACCATGGTGGGCTTGTCCCTGCTGGCAGTGTGGGTAGGTTTAAATTTACTCTGATCAAGTCAAAATACCCTGCTGAGAGGCTCAGGTTCAGTATCATGCTAATAAAGTGTGTGACTCTTGGACAAGAGCTGCTCTCCATCTGGCAAGCACAGAGCATGAGCTTGTGTAGGATTTCAGTTGTGTGTAGTAATCCCTACAGATGTACACAAAAGTTTTTTTTCGGGACCTAATACCTGAGAAATACATGCAAAAATACAGCCCCATCTCAAAAATATACACTCCAGAGATAACAAACATAGAGGTCATAGAAGTACTTATAGATAAATGTAAGGGGCAGCTACTAATTATATACACAGATTTTATCTATTTTTTTTTTCCTGCTTTAGTCAAGCTAATCTTTACTGTACAAGGTAGAGCATGGCCAATATGGAAACATCTGTGTTATGCAAAGTCTCCTAAACTGGTTAGGTTCAGGAGAACCTTTAGGTATCAGGTAACTGAATATAGTTTGGAGCTGCTCCATGTAAAGAGAATCAGCATTTTCCAGCAAGTCAGTTTAGCAAAAATCTGTGTGGTTACTTTTGATGCATACACAGATGTGAGCTTCTATGTTGCCTGCTTTTAGCTGAAGCTAGTAGTAGTTTAAACATTGAAAAAAAAAAAAAAAAAAAAAAAAGCTACTGAGAAAACTAAAAGACCTAAAAGACAGATTAAATTCATGCTTAGATTTCCAAACCAAATTTCCAGCTGTCTTGGTTGTGGTAGACTTTTTCTCACATCTTGAATGTTCTTTAAGAAACACCCCATCTCCTTCCCATGGTCCCATACCACTTTCCTTGACACCCATAGTGAGGCACTGAGTGGGCCCTGGACCTGCTAGATCCTCTCCATGGAGAGGAATAAGGCTGGAGCTGCTATCCAGGGTAAGAGAGCGTCCTTGCTGCATGATGAGTCAGTGAGACTAATTGCAAGGTAAGATGCCAGCTCTTAGACGAAAGAAACCACCAAGTTGATCTGGCAGCAGTAGGTGAAGATGAAGCTTTCTGACAACATTGGGTACGCCAGGACCTGACTTTGTGGTTCCAGCTCCTAAAACACCAACTCTGCTGTGCTGGGGACAACAGATGCAAAGGTCTTTAAAATGAATCCTGCCAAGGCAAATAGTTTTCAAAGAGTTAGGCTGCTTCACTGCTGGAAGGGCTTGCTGCTATCTGGCACTGAAGCTCAGGGGATTAACATTTCATACCCATAGCATTGAAATAAACAGGAAATGATTTCAGAAATTAAATAAATAGTAGCCTAATGATTGTCTGTGTAAATGTAAGCTTGGCCTGGTACATTCATACTGGTCAGAGATAAGTGACTCTTCCCTGAAAAATATTTTATATCACATTAATTGTAAACATGCTGAAATGGTCTCTGCTGCTCCTGCCGCTGATTCACTGGTGACCTGTATAAGGAGGCAACACATGCTTACTGTTAAAAAAAGAACAGAAGGATCATCTATTGCTCAGATGAAAGACAGAGACAAAATAACCAATCTGTAATGCAGATTTATTAATAGTCATTCACTGGTTTTCACTGAAATACTCTTCACGTAACCTTGACTTTATTAAGTAGTCCTTAAGGTGCATTTTGAAGACAGATAATGAGTTTGGGGAATAGTCTTATCTACATCAAGCTAATCTTTAACAGCTTGGAAAGGAACTCACAGAAACTTTTCTACTTTAAGTGACATAGCCATGTTCAAATCAAGCCTTTTAAAATGTCATTTTAATAGGAAGAGTTTACAGGCTTTTTTAATAGCTACACTTCATAGAGAAATTTGATTTAAACAAAGGTGATAGAAACATTTATTGAGTTTTTAATAGTATTAATGGGGCTGGAGGGAAGCGGCACTGGCGAAGCGGGAACACAACTGCCTGGGGTTGAGTGGCACTCTGTGTCGTGATTAATTGACAGGGCCGCTCTTCCTTGGAAAAACAGCTTCTTTCACAGTGGCGGTCTCTTTAAAAGGGAGGGCTGGTGGGAAGGCAGGGGTTTTGAATGGTATTTGGCTGCTGAGCATGCACATGCCGCATTGTCCTGCTTCCACGGGGAGAAGTTTGCAAGAATCTCCTGACCCCGCACCGACGCACTGACTGCTTGGGTGTGTGTGCATGGGGGAGAGACGGGTGGGGAGGGAAGGACAAAAAGGAACGCAAAGGAAAACAAACCAAGGGTCACTATTTTAATGAGATAGCTCTGAGATATCCCATCTGCACTTTCTTCTCAGTTTGCAGGATGTCCTTGAGAATAATTTCACTTTTCCCATATGATGTGTAGAAATGCAGATGTGGATGTGCACCCATAGCCGCACAGCAGCCTTTCCCTCTAGTTGCTTACACTTCTGGCTGAATCTTAACCCTTTTGAACAGCCAGAAACCTCTTCGGCTGATTCCAGTTGGCTTAGCTCATGTTGTTTTGCTTTCTCTATTGTTTGGGCATCATATGTCCCAGCTCTCCCAAGTGCACACACATTTGGTTTCTGACTAATGCGAGGCCTCCGTCAGAGGGACAGCGTTTGTCATCTAACATCCAGAGTCTCTTGGAGTCAGGTCATGACTCAGACACCACAAACTGTATACAGAACAGACCACAAATTCCTCCAGTAGGATTGAACAAGGCTTTCCGAGAAGCCACTTCCCCCACTAGTTATATCCTAACCCTGGCTGACAGGTAGCAAATAACCATGGCTTTTGTGGCATTTTTTTTGTGAATATCTTTTCTTACATTTTTTTGATTGTTGTATTCCTGGCTGTTTAAAATCCTGCCTTTTTGTGTGCATATAGAACATGCTTTTAGCTAAAAAGACCTTATGAAAATATCAGCACTGGTCAACATTAAGGTTCAAGGCTGGGGGTTTTGAATGGGCACCAAACACTGGGGCGAAACTCAGCTTGCTTGCTTAAGGTTTCCTAGAGCTGCTGTTGTATGCTTTGTGCACGAGACCCATAAATCGGCCAGGATCTGCTTGGATGGCTCCTGAACTTTGGCAAAACCTTTCAATGAACCTGCTGGGGGCGGGGAGGAGTGATGTTTAAGAGGAAACCTGACTCCAGGTGAGCTGCACAGGCTCAGGACTAACACAGGTTTCCAAATTGAAGGCAGAATCAGAGTTAACAAATCTGCTAACAAGACTTGCACACTTGCTGACCAGCAGTAAATCCTGTCTCGATTTATTACCAAATGCAGCACTTTGGCATGAGTCCTCCGTGTCATTTTGTAAGTGGATGGGGAGCAAGTCACAATCTTAAATACTTGCTGGAAAACCTGGTCATGAGAACCAGCTGGGGTACAGCCCTTTGATTTAACTTCTCTCTCTCTCTTTTTTTTTAAAAACAAACCAAGAGAATTCATCTGCCAACGCACTATTCTGTGCTCTTTTGTCAATAGAAAAGTTGTTTTGCTAATGGTTATCTGTCTGCAAGTCCTTGACCTGCTTGTAAACACATTTCTGCAGGAAAACCCCAGGCCATGGCCTCGAGCCTTTACGTCAACAAGAAGAGATAAAGTGACCAAAACTTAACCTGATCTGGCCTGGAGTGCCCTCTACTGCCCCTTGACCAAATACTTCCCTAATCTGCGTCCTTCTGAAAGGAACAGATTGTTGTGTAAAGAAGTATTACCTGGAATGAAATCAATTTTCGGAGCCCAACTTCCTCCTCCCTTCCCCCTGCCTGTAGCCCAAGCCAACTGAGTCACTGGAGGTTAAGAAACGAGGTCTGGGTAGGTTTGGGTGGAAGGGCAGGAATTTTCCCCCAAAACGCCCCTCTGCCCCTGCTCCAGGCGTCTGCCATGGCCAGCAACCCGCAGGCGGTCTGTCACGCTGCGTTGTACGCACCACCTTCCAAGCCGTGGAACAAATTCGGGACAAAACCAAACTTGCCGATCAAGTTGCTTTTGAAAGCTGTTCTCTGATCCCCCAGGATTTGTTCTGGATTTGTTCCTCAATACATCCAGGATGTGGGGAGCTGCTAACACCCTGACAAGGCCCAAATTGTGGTGGGGGGCTCTAGGCTTTGTTCGTAAGAGGCTGGACTAGGAAAGTCAAGGTGCTCTGTAACAGGGAAATGTACCCTGTGGAAAGTCTGATGTTCAACACAAGAACAAGAAAGGAGGAAACACAGAGCAGCTCTAGAGATAAGGTGACAAACTCCAATTGCAGTTCACAACGGGAGCATTCATTGTGTTGTGCCTCTGTTTTCACCCTGCTTAAACCACTTATGAAGCTGCTGCATGGGGAAGTTGGACACAAAATGGGAAGCTGGTGGGTCACGTTTCCCCATGGCAGTGGCTTCTGCCACAGGTTGCAGCTCAGTGCCACAACTATGGGCTCATTCCTTTGGCCAAGGGTAGTGGTGGGGATAGGTCAGACAGGGCATCTCCAGAACTTTGTGGTTTAACAGCAGAATGCAGAAAAATACATGCAAAATCTTTGCTACCCCAAGCCAAAGTTTTTTGGATTCCCTCCAAAAAACTCTACCCTTCCCTCCAGGACCCTGCAGTAGATAGACATATCTTCACAACCTGCGTTCCTGAATAAGGTAGTGGTTTGGGCTGAGTATTGCACCCCTTACTTTTATAGGTAGGATTAATTCATTTTATGGAATTTCACAGGAAGCATTTCACTCTCTATAGCCCTCAGATGGCATTTTTAGGAGACAAAGCAAAGACTTGTAGAAAAATTATACAGTTTTTGCTTAACAACAACAACAACAACAAGGAAAATCATAAAACATGTTTGCTATTTTTTGTTTGTTTGTTATGACAAAAAAACTTTCAAAACTTTGATTTGGGTGTTTCACGACAACACCTTTTTTCATAAAACATAACAAAGTCAAATGATCTGCAAAGGGATAATGAGATACTGCAACCACTGTGATTTACAGCTTCTCAATGCCATTCTCCAGTTGCTCAGATTGAGCTGGGCTGTGACGAAGTCTTGAATTAGCCAGACCTGATATGGGTAGATGATCACTGGATGTGAAACTGCACATGACAGTCCAGAAAACCCCTCAGGGTATAAATTTTAAGGGGAAAAAAAAAGAAAACCAAACCTGAAGGAAAAAGCATCTGCTGAGCTGAAAATATTTTCCTGCATACTGGTACTGGGGGCCCTTAAACCCTGCAATATTTTCAGGTTCTACCAGACACAGTAGACAAGGTCGTTAACCCCAGGGTAAGATTCAGGCATGAAGCTGAAATCTATGCCCCAAAATATCTCCCACTTTTCTGGGAGATAGCTTTTTGTTTCTTTCTCCTGTTCATTGGTAGTTACATTCTCCTACATGTAGGTATCCTCCAGGCTTCTACCAAGTGTCAGGAGGAGACTGTGAGATCTTTCAGGTTTGATTCCAGCTGGGTTATTTCCTTAGGAGACAGCTGTTTCACAGTATTCTTCTGTGCTTTTAACCTTGTTTATCCATATAAGGCAGTTATAGTTCCAGCTTTGCATGGGGGGATTAATTTGCAGGCTTTAATCTAAACTGGACAAAAACTTTCAAGGTTGGCTTACAGGAGGTATCACTTCAGCTTTCTTGACAGAAAATCAAGCTTTGTGGAACACAACATTTTTTATTTTTTTTCTATAGAAAGGCTCTACTTAAGGAAAAGTGTTTTTTTTTTTTTTTTTTTTTTTTTTTTTTTTTTTTTTTTCAGCAGAAAATTATTCTAAGAGAAAATTTTTCATCTCCCAAATTGGAAATGTATATTTTGACCTTGCTCAATAATTCAAAATTATTATTATTATTATTATTTTGTTTTCCTTTCAGCATTTCTCTGTCTGTGTCCAAAATTTAGCAGCAATTTGAAGATGAATGCTATATCTAGTGAGCACCTTTTCAGACTGAAAAGATTAGTGCTATGGTGAAGACAACTTGCTTTTTTTTTTTTTTTTAATAAGGTACAGAGCTGTTTAATCAAAAAAGGACTGGCTGAATCTATTCAGTATTCTCAGCTACTTTCCAAACCGAACTTCTGAATACATGTTAGTTATTCTGATTAAGTTATACTCCTGAACTCCCTCCAGGTTCTGTACTGGAGATGATATTTATACAGCACTAATGGAGAAAACTTGGTGTGTTTCAAAAAATAATTCCCAAGAAAACCAAACTTGTATTAGCAGATGTAACAAGGAAATGTGCAGGGAACTCTGACTCTCCTTCCTTTCTTGGATTTTCAATTTAATTCTCAGCCCCCAGTATCGCTGAGGAGGAGACATTAAAAGTTCCGTTTGTTAAAGTTTTGGAAAAATTAAATGATCCATTTCAATATTATTTGTGCTTGTAATCAAAATACGCACTGTCATATTGTTCCATAAACTGCCAAATTGAATTGACACTGAAGTTCTAAACTCACTTTTGGTAACAGAACAAACTTTCTTCTCAGTTTGGGACTAAGGCTTTCTGTAATTTCAGGCTATTTATTGGATGAGACACCTTAGGGTATTGTGATTCTAGTGACTATCAACACAGAGTGTTGGCTGTGGCTTAGGGCAAGATGACCTTTAGTAGCAGTGCCTTGAATCTTCAGCTGAGATCAAGATAGTTTATAATGTGAAATGTACTATATACATAGGCATTGGATGAAAAAAAGGACACAATTTTATTTGTGTTTATGCATTTCTTAAGCCAACCCTTCTGGCTGTTTATAAGTAAACTTTCCAAATGCTGTGATTTGGTGAGCCACAAGCGATAGTAACAAGAAACTATATGTGTGACATTTTCATACAGAATCACACACTCATATATATCTGTGTGTCAATATATAGTGGCTGACATAACAAATATCTTTGTTTTTAGAAAAAGAGGATTTTCCTTGGGGACTTTAAATAGATTCAGAGGATATTCCAAGGTATCAAACTGTATTTCACTGTGATATTCATATTGTCAATAGTGGGACCTTTCTGTGGAAAATGGGGCTTTTCCTGTAAACATAATAATATTTCTGGATGGTGAAATATACAGTAAATGTTAAACAAGAAAAGAACTAAATTGCAGACTATTCCCTGGTCAGCAAAACCTGCCCATTATTTTTCAGTTTGCTGAATCTGTAGTTTTTACCATTTTTTTAAAACTGTGACTTTTCAGATTCATGAGGGTAGCATAGGTAATCTTCATATTTATAAGGACACACTGTCAACTTGCTTTTCATAATTTATAAACTCTTTTTTTTTATTATTATTATTATTATTCCTTTTCCCTGTTGGAAGCCTGAAATTGGCATGTTTTCTTAATAGAACTGGGAAAAAACTCTGCAATTTTGCTTTGGAGATGATTTCTCAGGAAAAAAAAAAAAAAAAAAAAAAAGCTATCTGTGCTTCATGCAAAGGAGTAGCATCCTAGTTGGCTTAGCAGTGCTGGAATTAGTGCTGTAGGGTCTATTTTGCAAGTGTTTGCATGTGCTAGCTTTTCAAGTTGCAACTTGCATTTCAGTTTGGTGAGGGATTTGTCAATATGTTACAAGGCTTATGTGTCTTTTTTGACATGAGTTGGATGAAAGTTCACTGCTTCGTTTGGCTGGACTTACCTTTTTATCCATCCCAACCTACTTCTTCTCCCCACTGCCTTCTTCACACAGCCTCTCATATTCTCATCTCCTACTGTTGGCTCCTAGAATGCTGAGAAGAGATATTTTTCTTCTGCCACTGCCTCGAGAGACTGGCAAGGACAGGCACCCCTTTTTCAAAGATGAAATGGAAGTAGTTTGATAGCCATTTCCTCTTCCCCTTTGCAATTTTACCAAATTACTTTTCAATGGGGTTTATAAAAGTAAATATTTCCAGGCATTCAGATTAACCTTGCTGCTTGCCTGATGTGAGCAGACAGAAACATTTCTATGTTTTCAGAATTGGTCCCAGAATTTGCAAGAGGCCAACTTTGCTTTCAGAAGTAATTCACATTGTTGATACTGATTTATAAACCACTATGAAATTAAGTGACTGGGTACTTTAAAAAACATCTCTCCTTTGGGCACACTAGTCGCTATTATGGCAGATAGAATCTGTTTGGAATTACTTTTAATGGTTGTTTGAATTTAAAAAGCTGGTAAGGATTGATTCAAATTGAAGGTCATGAACTCCTTTACCCATTTCCCCTCATTGGCTCAACAAGGGTCCTATTTCATGATCTTTTGACCATGATGCAACTCATCTGTTTAGTTGAGAAGGTGCTGATATGAGTAATTAAGCTAAAATGGCATCAGGGAAGAATCTGTTAATATTTAGTAACATATAGTTGACTCTGTCCATCCATCTGTCAGTATATACCCCATAAGTTTTGAACTTGCTGGTTAGTTTCATTAAAATTTGGCACAAAATTAGAGGTATTCATTAGCATTATGCTACTAAAAGCTTTTGGAGAACTGGCAGCTGGTGGAGGGAAAAGTTTTCCTGGTGCAAGAAAAAGACAGTTGAGGCAGTGCAGCCATACATGTCAGTCCATTTACAGGTCAGTCTGAAATAGTGTATTTGACCCTTCACTGAGCCAAAAAGGCAGGTGATGTGAGGACGGTCTAGGGAGGGAAAGGCAGCACAGAGTATTGTGCCATGTCGGTTTAGGCAGTGTGGAACACAAACTTGAAGAAACTGGGTGTCATTGGTTCTGCTCAGAGAGTGACTTTTCTTTTTTATCTTGTGAAACTGAAGAGGACCTGCCCTACTTACATGCCACTTAAATCCTTTTACAGGGTTGGATTTCCTTTGTCAAAATCCCAAGGAAATATTCTGTCTGTGGAATTAACTACTTTTGATATTACTTTAGGATGCCCTGCCCTGGGAGTAACTAGGAAACCTGGGGGCAAATCACTTCAGAAAAAAAAGATGTGTGAGATGTAATCTAAATGTTTTTTTGGCTTGATATGCTTGGACTCTATCTTGAACTCTCCTGCAGGATTACAGAAGATCCTGACCCCACTGACCTAGTATCAACCCTTTTCTGTAAGCTGTGCACGGTAGAGCAGGATAGATACTGCAAATGGCTTAGAGGCTTAGATGCAGAAGGCTCTGAGTATCAGCACCAGTTCAAAGGATCAAAGGGGTCTGTGACTCTCTAGCCATGCTAATTAATGGAAGAAGTGGTATTTGGTCTTCATTATGGACTTTAAAAAAGAGAAGTCAAGTGTTTTGTCCTGTGGTAAAGCACTGAACAAGGTTGGTGAAAGTAACCGAGCCGACTCCATTAGGCTTTCAGCAGTGTTTCAAGAGCATGGAGCCTCTTATGATGTCATGCTCAGGCAATGCTTAAAAGCTAAATGTTTGATAAATGCTGATACTGCTTGATCTGAATCCCTAATATGTTTCCAGATAGAGCAGCCCCTTTCAAAGGTCTCCAGCGCTCATGCCATGGAAGCACACTTTAAGCAAAGGGCTCCTTAGGTTTCTCCTGTACTCTCTGCTTCGGACCCTCAGCTCAGGACCATCAGGGCTTATTCTGCCTCTCACCAGATCAGGCATTGCTCCATGGCATGCCTTTCGTTTAAATATCCATGGGTTGCTACAGAGGTTAATAGGAGGTCAATGGTCAAGACTCAGATTGGCAGCACTAGCAGCAACCTGGGAACCAAAGCGCTGATGGGCAGAGCAAGAAGTAAGGGTGTTTTAGGAACATTCCTGCATTGTATGTTTTATTAGCTCTCAAGAAGGGGAATGTAAAGCACTCTCCTGAATCCTAAACAATCCCTTCTAATCGGTGACCCTTTCTTTGACTCATTCAGATACTGCTTAAATTTGAAGGAAAATCAGTGGTTACAGAAGGTTTGCACTTGCACAAAGGGACACAGTAGGATAATGCATGCAGGTGCTTATTGCCCACGTCTTTACATGTCACATAGGTAGGCACAGATATACATATATATGAATACATGTCAGTCCTGTAAAGATGGTAAGGCAGCAATTCAAGTTCTTATTTGTAAAAACATGTACGTACTGGACATATGTGTCACTCTGCAGTAATTAGTGTAAATATGAATTTATACACACCTGAGCATGATCAGGTTTTAACTAAACAAACAATCAGAATTGTGAGAAACATTCTTTCCATGAAAATATCCAGTTTTATGTGAAAATTGAGAGTTTCTTTTTGTTGTTGCTGGTTTTGTTTGCAATTGGGTTTTCCACAGAACTGTTTTTGTTGTTGTTGTTGTTGTTTGTTTGTTTGTTTGTTTTTCCAAAGGGAAAGTGAGAGGTGTCTGAGAGAGAAAAATCTGTTGCTGACTCTAATTTATGAATATTTTTCCTATAAGTATCCAATGAATATGATTTCATGCATGCATGTTTATGGCATGAGTCCATATTTGTGCACGTAGTGCTTGATGGGCTTATATTTTGGTGTGGATATGTTCACTTTAAACTACTTTATTGGCATATACTGAAATTATGGTATGATCTTTATCATGGCTTCATTGTAGAACACGACAGCATGTATGATCATTGGGTATTCAAACTGAAATGTGTAAAGCTATTTTTCTATAATTGGTCCCAGGGCAAGGGGTATATCTCACGTATAAAAGGCTCCAGATAAGCTCACAGTACAGTTTCTAATTAAGGAACCAGGAAAGAACTGAACTTTGGAAACTGTGATGAGTCTGTGCCTTTAAAAAAAAAAAAAAAAAAAAAGGAAATAATCACTTTGACCTTGAACTCCAAAAGGCCCTGAAATCAACTGATTTTACTCTTTAAGCTCCTTAACAAGCATGGGGATTAGAGGCAAGCTGTGTAGAACGGTTCATATTAGATATAAACGATAATGGACAATAGAAATTCATCTATGAGCTCACACAGGCATCCTGTGCAAATTCCATTTCCCCAAGATATGGCGATACCATGTTACAGTGTTATATATACCACCAATAACAATGTGACTTCATTGGTTGGGAAGAGACAGAAGAAAACTCAATTGCAGCAGGGCAAATGCAACTTTCAGAGATGTCCAATCCTGTCCTAATCCGAGTCCGTTTAAATAACCACAACCACGTGCATCAAAAAAGGTCAAATATAATCACCCTTCTACCTCATGTAATGAATGAATAATCTGTTTAGCTATTTATTTCAAGTATGATTAAATCACCTCTCCTGACAAAGAAATAAAACTTATGAAAGGAATAAACTGACTGCAGACTGAGGCTGCACATTTCAATGGCCTTCCATCTGTCCACAGCTAAACAAGGAAGGATGCTGCTGTCACATTAGAAAATGTTTTATTATTTTTTTTTGGCAATTTCATGTTCTCATTTTTTTTCCCCCTTTTCTCTCTCTTCTCTCAAGAAGAGCTAAAACAAACAAACAGACAAAAAAACACCTTGTCCCCTTGAAAAAGGAGGAATCTTGTCATGTCTTGAAATAGAAAAGTGCATCACATGTTCGGGAGGAAAGGAAAGAATTGAGGAAAATACCTGTATGAAGATAGGAGCTTATATGACCAAAATAATTGGGGTTGGGTTTGATAAACATTACCCCTTCGACAGCTAGTGTTGCCCCTATAGAATATACCCAATTCTTATGCAGATCTTTATTTTTTTTCCCTTCTGAAAATCACACCTGGTGAAAAAATCATTGTGTCTTTTAAAAGCCACCTCTTGTTAACCTTTTTGTTGATCTAGAGGGGTGAATGACGTGGTTAGACAGGTTACTGCCTGCCGTGAAAACTAGTGGGAAATGATGTTGCACAATCCTTTCCCTCCTCTGTTTCTCAAAAATGCTTATTTTATTTCACTTTTCCCCATTTCAATCTGTGTGGCCTGGCAGACCTGCTGGAAAGAAGCCTAGAATAATATTGTCTCAGTTAGCTGATAGGTGTGAGGGCACCTGCAGGCAGATAAAATGTGTTTGTGTCTGTATCAGAATTTGGTACGCAAAACTCAAAATTGTCATGATTTTGGGACAATCTCCAATTTTCCCTGAAAATCTTGGAAAGCGGCAAGCAAAATTAAAAAGAAAATCAACTCCTTGCTTTTTTATTAGTTCTGGCAGCTTCCCCTAGAAATACACCCATGCTCAGCAGTATCATTCTTTATTTAGCTCTGAACAGACTGAAGGACCTCAGTGAATTCTTTCTCCCTCCTCCTTTTCAGATAATAGCGATGATGCTGCCACATATTTTGCAAAGTGCTCTTTTCTGGAGCTGAAGATTGAGTTACATCCAATGTGATAGACCCCACTGGCAGCCACGTGTTCATAGTAGAGACATTCCTTTACCATGCCAAGTTAATTTTAATTCTATCTGGATTTTTTTTTTTTTTTTTTTTAAACCAGCACATAAAAGAAAGCTATCGAGTTGCTCAATCAATGTTAGTTTATTATTGCTTACCCAAGTGTTTAATAAACCTATCCCAACCCTGGACATAGCTTTAAATATTTCATGGACTGTAACAAAGCAGATTTTTCCTATCAGACCAAAGTGGCTCTATAAACTATAATTAAGCACTAATTATGAGCTCTACTGGTCAGATAACAGAAGGCAAGGTCCATTGTGTGACTGGCAGAACTGGCAATTAAAGGAGATTATTGTTGTCAAAAATGGAATAAAACAAACAAAGAAGAAATTTGGGAGGAGGGGAAGATTTGCAATTGACCTGGGCAAACTTTGCTGTGTTCATGGGTTTTGGAGATTGTGACATCATGAACACAAAACTTTAACATATGATGATGTAGAACAGATGTGATAAGTTGTTCTGGGAAATTCATATACTTATTGGATAAAAGCTTGTATAATAAGATTCTGCTTGGCTTTACTCTTCTACATTGAAAGAAAATACTTTAAAAACCCAAAGAGAAGATGTATGTTTAGAACTAAAATATTTTAAAGGAAAATGCTTTGTGTTGGTATTATTTTACTCATTGTTGCAAAGCATTCAAAGCCAGAGAGGGCCATGTTGCTCGTTGGCTTAAGAACTACAAAATGAAATTGAAATAGAATGAAGAATGGATCAACTCCCTAGAAAGGGGGAAAAAAGGCCCTCTACAACAGGTGAAAAGGAAGTGTGGTTTTATAAATTCGTTCCATTTTAAAATGACTGGCTTCTCCTCTCACTTACGCCATTTTTACACTGGCTTAACTTGATTGGCTCCAGTGGAGTTTTCAATTATGCCAGATACCACTAAAGTGTTATTAGCAGCCTGCTTGGAATTTCTCTTGAAAGTCTGAAACTGTTTCTGAGCTAACAACATACTCTTTTTTTTTTTTTTTCTTCCCCTGGTTTGGAAAAAAATGTTCAGTCTGCAGGAAACCTTGATGCCCCATTGAAGCAGAATGCTCAAACACCAAAATGATTTGACTTTTCACATACAAATTTTAAATTTCCATGGGAAATAGAGTTTCCAATTACCACTACTGATTGCTATGCTAGTCACAGTTCATATATTCCTAGACCTGATACAGACATTCAAGGGAGCCAGAAGTCCCTTACACACACATGAGCACATTACAGCTTCCTGGAACACTGTTTAGGCTTTCAGGTGGTGGCTGGGAATTTGTCCAATATCAGAAGGTAATGGGCAAACAAAGCCATGGAAATGGAAATGACAATATTTCCTAGTAGCCGGCAGGTGCCTCTGTCCCCGACTTGTGATTGTGCCTAAAAGTAACAGTATTGCTCTCTCCTCTATCTCTCTCCTTTAAAAGCAATTTGCATCTTTTGAAAAAAAAAAAAAAAAAAAAAGAAAGATTAATAAATTTTAAATGTTCCTGGTGCTTCTGTGCCAACTGGCACTGGAGGGGGCCTGTAACCTTGCCCAACTGCACTATATATAATTATTAATTAGAAAGCAACCTGGGAAGCAATGATCCTCTCCCCCAACATAAACCAGACTGAATTCCATTGAACTCCATTGAATTCATGGCACACGAGAAAATTGGTTTTCCTGGGTTGCACTTGGGAACAAACTTTATTTTACTTTGACTAGTGGATCACCATCCAGAATGGAATTATGGGAACTAATTGGAAAAACTTGGGTGCTCATTTTATAAATCAGCTGGCAGATCTGCTGCCATAATTAATGGATCTGACTGGCAATTTTCCACAAATACACACCCATTTCCCAGTGATTTCCACTGTGCATACATGCATTTTGCAGGAGCTCAACTTGCAAAGGGACGTATTTAAGAGTTTATAACTGTCCCAATGACAGCAAGTTCTAATTTAAAACTCCTGTGTAATACTTGTTAGGAAGTTTTAATATCAAAAGGGCAGCCAAGGTCTTCCATGAGAAATTTCTAGACAGTGAAAGAAACTAATCCTTTTTAGTGATGTTTGGCTTCTCCTCTGCAGTAGCTGATCTCTGATTTCATATTTTATATCCATGGTTTGTTAATGAAATTTTCTCCTTTAAAGAGTAACCAGGCGGATAGAAAAAATTAGCTGATACTTTGCAGTAAACGTTTGAAGTGAAATTCAAGTAGCAGCCTGAGGCTCACAGTATGTAAAACCAACTACCAAAGTTTTAGGGGGGGGTTAATCTATTTTTCCTTCTCAGGGGACCTCTGCTGTATTAAATTCTTTGGTTGAAGAGAGGCAGCCAAGTTGGCATTAGAACTGACTTAGCAATTTGCATCTTTTGAAAAGGGATTAGCAGATTTCAAATGTTCTTGGTGCCCCTATGCCAGTTGGCACTGATAGGGGTCTGTAACCTCACCCATCTGCAGCACCGCCTGCCATGGGTCTACCTGAGAGGTGTTGTGGGGCTTGCTACGCTTCCTTCAAAGAGAAAGAGAAAAACGAATTAGGCAGCAGGAGAATTTTATGTCCACACATATTGGCATCACTGCCGTTTATGGGGCACCCAGGTTTGCTTCAGGCTCATCCCTGGGTATATTGTTCAGGCTTTTCTTACCTGGCACTCAGGTTCATGAATTTTTAATAGCACTTTAAAATACCTTGCTATACGCGAGGCAGTGTCCAGGGCCTCACAGCACCTCTCGAATGGAAGCATAAGCTGGATTTCATTGGAGACAGTGTCACGAAGGTGGGTTTCACCTCTGAATTTCATCCTGATCTAAGTTAGTAAGGTCAGTCATCAGGAGTTTCTGGGGACCACGGAGGAGTAAGCCTTTTGACAGGACAATTAATTACAGCTATCTTAGGATAAAATACCTGCATTTTTCCAGTGACCAGCAGACAACATTGACTGTTGTCAGTGGAGAAATGCGGAGAAGGAGGAACTGTATTTTCAGAGGGCCTAAATGGTCTAGAGAGGGAACCCAAACAACTTGCTGAGGCTGGATGTCTATGTAGGTGACCAACTTGAAGCCCACTGGGGTACAGCTTCAGATCCAAAGCCCTGATTTTTTTTTTTTTATATCCTTTAACTATTTTCTTCTGAAGAATGTAAAATCAACTGGTAAGAAACATTAGGAATACAGACATGGGTAGAATTTCAATTTTCAAATGTGGCCCCAAAGGCTTCCAGGAGAGCACAGCAATGACTTTTTTTAACAAAATATTCAACATTTCTTCAGTTTGTCCCCTGGTGAATTTTTGGGGACCACATTACATTTTTATGTATATTTTTATAACACTCAAGAAACTCCCATGAAGTTGTCTGATTTTCAGTTGTCATCAAAATCCGATCGTCTGTTTTGTGGGACTTATCTTCCATTTCTCGTAGGTATATGAAAGGCTTACAGGAGGAGTAAAAAGGTTTGTGAGAAATTCCCCCAAATGACAGAAGAACAGGCACCTTCTTAACTCTATTCTGAAGGCAAATTAGCCTGTGTTTAGTATCACCCAATAAAGCTGTCTTGTTAATGAAGATGCCCAGTTCCTTAGACCTGAAATAAAATCAAGAAGGTGTGGCAGTGCCACCATTGCAGTCACACAGGGGGAAGACATCAGACTATTAAAGAGCTATATCCAAAATCAGGTTCAGCACCTTCCACTGTGCCCAGAAAGGTGGGAAGCTCAAGACAGAAAAAGCCCTTCTCAGGACTCCATTGGGAAATAATGGTCCAACTTTGTGCAATAGGTATGAGGGTGGAAGCTTATGTTATAAATGAAAATTTGATGAGTGTTTGCTTGCTGCCTCCCCATGCACTTTTTTTTATATTTCCTATGTACATTGTCTGATATTATGTGCCTATAAAACTTCAGCATGTTTTTCAATAGAAGACCACCTGTTTGCTTTCCTTTTAATGCTTCTGCAATATTTGAAGTCCTATAAAACACGGTGGGTAATTCTGTAGGAATAAGTAAAATAGGCCAAATCCAGCCCATATTGCTCACACCACATTTCTTATATGAGCTGGGACTGTGATAATATGTGCAGAGTAATTGAGGATGGGA
Organism: Aythya ferina; assembly: GCF_964211825.1. NCBI lineage: Eukaryota > Metazoa > Chordata > Aves > Anseriformes > Anatidae > Aythya > Aythya ferina. The sequence continues at coordinate 5,392,937 of NC_140307.1, forward strand.
TTCCAAATAACTGTAGCAGATTTCTTTCCCCCCCTGCAAAGCTTTTTGGTCTGCCTGGGCTGCCTGCTGGCTGGGGTGCATGTGGGTGGGAGCAGAGGTAAGGGAAATGCCTTCTGTAAGTCAGTATCGAGAAAGCTTTTTGTCTTCCTTTCTGAAATAAAAAAAAAATTGTGCCGAGAACCTCATTCAACCGCTCATTTGGATAAAACTAGACACCCTGGTGTCAAGTGAATAGGAAGCAATGGGAGGTCAACATGTCTCAGTGCCACAGGAGAAGGGGGTGGCCAGAACTTCACAGCAATCAGACTGCGTATTTATGTACATATAGACTTCCTACATCAATCACTAGCTAGAACATGCATATGACACGCATGCATGTGTGCAAGGCTGCTGATGCACAGAAGAGAAAGTAGCACCTTCCTTTCCTCTGCATACACACCAATTCCTCTGAACTGAGGAAGAAGAAAGAAAAGATTCAAATTAACCCCCCTCCAAAATTACTTGAAACTACCCTGAATTATTAGGAAGGCAAAGCAACAGCCCAGCAGGGAGTGGAAAATGTGATAACGACAAGTTTTGTGCCTAAAGGGAAGGCAGGAATGAAATCAGAAAGATCCGATGGGGCCAGGTGAGTAAAGAGCCAGCCAAGCAAGGGAGCGCAAGATGCCCGGAGGCAGTGCAATGTGCTGGCAAGGAGCCACGCTGCCGGGAGAGAGCGGAGGAGTGTGAGATAGAGAGAAGGGGAGGGAAGGAAGCAGCACACCTTCGTGGGCATCGGAGAAGCCCCCTGACAGCTCCCTTCCTTGGTGCTGGCTGCAAATGTAGGAGAAACCTACACACAGCCCCAGGAGGCAGGAACCTGCAGGAGCCTGCTGCAGTGCTGCAGAAGTCCAAAGGCTTCCTGGTGGAAAGCCAGGGTGAGCTCCGGCAGGGTGGCCAGGCAGCTGGTGCAGAAAACAACAGTGGGGATGTTGTTGCCACTTGCCCATGAAAGGCTACTTCAGAAGCAAGGTTTATATTTGCCCTCAGCCTTTAAAAGGGGGTTAGTTAAAGGGAACACACTGCCATTAATACGTTAGATGGATGTGGCTACAGGGACAAAGGCTTAATATGATGTGCTTGAAAATGACATTTGCCTGTCGCCAAGCAGATGTGGCCTGCTGGGACCTGTTGCTTTGGCGCAAGGGTGGTGGGCACTGTGAGGAGAGTGAACAGAGAAGGACCTGATCAGACCTCCACCACAGCCACCAAACTGCAACTCAGGCCCAGGCAATCCCTTACTCAAGCGTGGGGAGATAAGTTTTTTTCAAGGAATGCTGTCAGAAGACAGATCAGCATTTCTGGGTTTCCAGGGATGAATGCACAACTCTGCAAAGTCTCCTGACTTATCTTGGCAGCATATGTGGAGTCACAGACACTAGGGCCATAAAAACTTGATGGCGTTCCCATTCCGGCACTGTCAGGTTATTCCCTGCTATTTCTCTATTCTCTGATATTTCCCTAGCTCTTCCAATGTCAGCTTTCAAGAACCCCAACTTTACAAGGTGTTGCTGTGGCTGTGCTAGTCTGTCCCCCAGTGGGTTAGGAGATACAAAGGCATTGGATGCATTCTTCAGCCCCTTTCCAAAGCCCTGCCTTGTGAGAAAGGGCTGGACCTTGCTATGGGGCAAGTGATTTTTCTTTCTACTAGGCAGCAGAAATGCTGTTGGAGAAGAAAGAGCCAGGGATGGCCAAGTGGAGCAAGTGACCTGCAAGAGGCAGCTCAGAGCCATCAATCAGGCTGGACCTGCTTGAAAAGAGGGCAGCAGAGCAAGGTTGGGGGGGGAGGGGGGAATTAACTGGTTTTTGAGATGGTGTGACTGCCTAGGATGACTTTGTAGGCACAGCCACTTCGTGGCCTTGATGGCATCTGGTGCCTCTGATCACAGCTAGCTCAGGGATCTGCAAAGCAGGTTGATTGAAGGCCTTAGGACATGTCAAGGGGAACAAGAACAGGACAGAGTGCCAGCTCGCTGGGCAAATGGCAGGAAGCCTGGCTTTATCAGGATGCTGCAGGCAGGAAATGATTTGAAGTACACAGCCTTTTCTTGTAGAGTGATTGAGGGAAGGGAGGAAAGCAAGAACAGGAGCAGCTGCAGCTGTATTTCAAAGTTGGTTTCTCTCTAGCGCTACTGCTCTTTCTTTCAAAAAAAAAAAAATTTTTTTTTTTTTTTTTTAATTGCAGTGCTTCTGTTTCTTCCCCCTCCCTTTCTTATTTTAAGGTTATTGCCCCAGATTAGAAATACCCCAGGTAACCTGGAGAGTTCATTTTATTTTGAAGCCAATATCACCTCTGTCTCTGGTACCTATGGACAGCCAGGCTTTCCTCCCTCCACATTGCTCTGAAATCAGGAGGAACAGCCATACAGTCCATAGCTGCTAAATGCAGCTGCTTTGGGGAGCATGGGAAACCTGTGCACAAGCAGAGATCTGGTGCCTACGATTGCAAATCTGTGCTGTTGGTACCCAGGCTGGCCAGTAGAAAAGTTGACTTGGCTGGTTAAAATGGAGGCACATGCTTTGCACAAGAGGTGATAAACCCTCAGTGTTTTTCATTTTAGTCTTCCAGCCTCTCTTCTGCCTGCCTTCCTTCTGCAGTAATGGGAGAGGTTTTTCTTGGCTGTCCTCTCCCCCCTTGGAGATCAAATACAGGCTCTGGCGCTGAGTTCCTGAATTTATGACAAGTGCCAGCTTCTTCTAGCCTCAGTTTCCATTAAAAGCTAACTTGCAGGATCAGCACTAGGACCACTTGTTTTGTCTTTTGGCACCAGCTCTTTTATGAATAAGAAACATATCAAAGGGCAAATAATCAGAAAACTAGGGAGGTAAAAGTACAAATGTTTCACTGCTCTCTACCTGATGGGAAAGTCTTTGTAGCCCTTAGGTCTGACATTAAAACTTACAAACTCCTACACTTGTAACTGTTGTATAAAAAGCTGTTATTGCCCTTAAAACTAGTCATTGGAGTTGAAAGATAAATATTATTCTGTATCTTATTGAATAAAATATATTATATCACAGGTGATGGAGACAGATTGTCTCAATAAATTCTGATACTGTATTCGGAGGAAAAGTGGCAATAAAAATGCTGATGACTTGACACAGAGAGAATATTGAATGTCATTAACATGTTATTTCCTCTGTTCTGATATCACTGTCATGTTCTTCCCACTGCTATAATCTCTATCAGTTGTGGGTTCTGATTTTATTTTATTTTTCATTTTGCTTGTTTGAATGAGAAAAATGTCATTTTTTTCCAGTCCTTTAAATTACCCACTACTTGGGAAATGATTACAGATATGAGGTCACATCTTCAAATGTAGAAATTAAAACAAGGTTTGATATTTAACAGTATTCTATGCATGGGCTCAAGAGGAACCCTTAAGACTGTCACTATCATCTGATAGGTGATTACGACAAAGTCATAGCCATCTGCATGGTAATAACAGCAATATCTTGCTGTTATAAAATGCTCTGAAAGCACTTAATGAAGGTAGTTGTCACTATTCTTTTACTGATGGGAAAACAGAGGGCCAGAAGGTAAAGTGAGTCACCCAAGGTCATTTGGTAGTCCAGTGGCAGAGCCAGATTCCTGCAACGTGTCCTAGCTCTATCAAGTAAAGATGTATTGCCCTACAACTTCTGTGAAACTTGCACACTGCAGCTGCTTTTCCCAGCCTATGTTAACTTATACTTGCTAGAGCCACTACCCAGCAAGTTTTCAGTTTTTCTTACTGGGTGATACTTCTGGTTTTATTTCCTACTCCTGTCTAGATAGGGACTCTCTCTCTAAATTTATGTACTTCATGATGAGGTTTGCATAGCTGGGAGCATATCTATGTACAGTTATGAAATGAGCCCTCAAAGAAAACAACAAAAAGCCTTGTCTTCATCCCTTTTCCCCAAACTAGAATAAAACCACTGCTTTTCAAAAAGCCTGAATCTGTCACTCTGTGCCAGAAAGCCTGTTGTGATAGCCCTACGGGTAACTCAGATCAGCTTGTACCAAAGAGCGTTTGGATCACGTGGATTGTTTGGCATCCTCATGAGAGAATATGCTGCTGGCCTTGAATGATAGCAATTAAAGGTGCAAAGAAGTCATCTGTCTATTTGCTAGGACCAGTACCTAGGCTGGTTTCCTACTGTAATCTTGTGCTTTATCCACAAATAATTCAAAATAACTCCAGGAATAGCCACCACTTCCATTAGAGGACCATTTCATGCACTGTTATAGTTTATTGTCAGATAGTTTTCAGCAATTAAATTCCAAATTGATTTCACAGTTGCACATGCTGCTTCTGTTATTTATTTTGGTCCTCACCTGTCCGAGGGAATGGTGTGCCTCTGTCTCTTCACAAATAAATGCTGCTGCTTAGCTGAATGGAATATTTTAAGTGCCTGAAAAATAGCCTTTTACTTAGAAATAGTGCATGAGACAGGTATAACAGAGTTTAATTTTCACAAAGCCTCAGAAATAATACTGATGGATTTTGAAAAGGGAAAAATATCATAGATATTTTGCTAAGTGTCACAGTACCTACATTTTCCTATTTGTTCTGGTGTCCTGTAGGAAGAAGTGTTATTTCTCAACATAGAACAGAAGATGGAATTAACTCCCTGGTATAGCTGTGTTACTACTCTGCTATTCACTTCTTGACTTCAACTAAAGTGCCTACAGGTCCTATCCTGCTAAGTTAATGGGAACCTTTCTGATAAGGTAGATATGGGGCCAGTAAACCATAAAAGCTTTATGCCTCAATTTACCCAGGTGTAAAATGGGAATAAAATTCTTCACATTTTGTAAGGACTACTGAAAAGGCAAGAGGAGCTAGCTGCCATCTAAAGCTACAGAGTAAAATGCTATTAATCCCTTAACCGTCATGTCTCACCTCTTTTGAACAGACACTGGGTACAAAGCAGACCTCTAATAAAGTTCTCCTGTGCTCAGTTTCTCCCCCTTTACCTAGGGTGCATGCTGAAGTATACGTGTAGCTGCCTTTTCTTCTCTCTCCCTCTTTTTTTTTTTTTTTTTTTTTTTTTTTTTAACCTATGCTGGGGCTTTTTGGAAATCATTCTGTTTTGAGGTGATGGTTTACTTTTTTATTTTATTTTTATTTTTATTATTTTTTTTTTTCTTGCAGAAAGTGTACTCCAGGCCAAGATAGGCTTCAGGGCAGTTAATTTCATGACAGGGAAAAAAGAGATATTCATACCATCTTGGCACCACGTCATTATTAACATGCAAGCAGTTCCCCTTTTTTTCTTAACATATAAAGAGAACAATTGAATTTTGCAAGGCAGGACTCTTAATCTCCAGGATCAGATTCTTCACGGCAAGGAGGGGGTGTAAAAGTTTCTCTCTTGCTCTGTCTCTTCATGGCGCATGGTCCCAGCTGTATGACTCCGTTCATGAATATGCATGAAATCAGATATGACATTGCCCTGCTCCCATTAATAATCTTGTCATCTGACTTGTGCAGCATTAAGCTTCAGCCCGTGGCTCCTCATAGCAAATGCAGCCTGAAGGAGAGGGAGGGAGGGGAGGAAAAAAAAAAAGGCCATGCCTTTTTTTATTGGGATTAAGTGCTTGAAAATTTTGGCAGGGGGTTGCCAGGAGAGTAAGGGGAGGGAGAGAAAGAGAGAGAGACACACATAGGGACAGAGAGACGAGAAATCCTCTATGAATGCGTTGGCTTGTTAGAAGCCCAAAGCAGTGGGTGTAATGGTATGCGAGCTGACCTTGAATATAGCCACTGTGGGTTGCCCCAGCTTTTTTGTAAAAGAAGCATTTGCAGCAGAGGTTTGGATTTCAGGCTTTGCAGTCATCAATCATCTCAGCCTATTCTCCTCTTTGACAGCTCTGTACAAGGCCTGACATTTGACACCCAAGACCCCAGGACTTGCACAGAGGCACAAGCTGAGGCCCTAGGGAGGAGGTAGGGAACTAGGGGAGAAAAAAAAAAATCCAGGAGAGACTTTTTTTTTTTTTTTTTAAAGAAGCCACAAAAGAAGCTGCAAAACAAATTGTAACTGTAATAGAAATTGATTTAACAGAAGAAGATCGCATTGAGTTCTGTTCCCTGCATTGTGCAGGCCATGCTGATAAGGCTGATCTGGAGAGGTGGGAGAAGAAAGGCAGGCAGAATGGGGTTCGGGGGAGCACGATGGGGCTCACAGCCTCATTTCTGCATACCCTGGGGTTACCCACCTGCCAAAGTTGTACACAATTTTCATGTGGTTAACCTGCACTCAAGAACTTCTAGGTGGAACTGAGCAGACTGCCCAGCTCCCTGAGCCACAGACCTGTTGGAGGACACAGGCCTGAGGACTGTGGTGAGGTGAGGCCTGTCTGGGCCTCGGCCAGGTCACCCAGACTAAATTTCAGCAAACCTAGCTATGAAATCAAGTGACTGGTTTGCATTTCTGGGGGCACTAAGGGACATGAACCAAAACGAGATATGACTTGTTAAAGCAGATATGTGTTTTGGGGTAAAACTTTTTTTTCAAGTAAGTTCTTAATCGGGCTGACACGTTTTGACAGTTGCAATTTTTCAGTGTTTATTTTTTTATTTTTTTTTTATTTTTTTTTCTTCTCTCTTTTATAATACAAATGTAACAACATTATTCTGACCCCAGAGGCTTTACTAGTCCACCACTTGCTTTTGCATTAAGCAAAAAGGATGCCCAGCACAGATTAAACCTTTTTTTTCTGTTTGCACATTCTCCCATCCCTCACACCAACTACTAATTGATAACAAGAAAGACAGCTCCTATATAGAAACTTTATGTGCTGTTTAACTATAGTCCACCTATTTCTACTGAAGTACATCTGTGGCTTGTTGCTACTTCACTAGTAATGAAAAGGGTGTTTGCAGGATAATTCTGTTGAGCATAAGTATTGGCACAAGGAAATTTTTTGTGATCAGGGGCAATCAACGATGTGAGTGCAAGTGGGCAGGAAATGGCATAGCAAAATATTTTTCCTCAAAATTTAGCTCTCCAGTGGCACGTGACATTTAAATTGATCTAGAGACAGGTGACAATCTCCTCTTTCTGCTAAATGTGGATTCAGCCCAGAAGTGTGTGTCCAGCTGCTGAATTTTGCTGACACAGGAGGTTAGGCTGAATAGTCTGAATGATTATCCAGAAATGTCAGCTGACCCTTTAGGAGAGCTTTTGTCACAGAACACTTCATTTGAAAAAAAGTTGCACATCCCTTCAGGAATTTCCCATACATTGGTGTTGATCTACTGTGCATTTCTTTTGCCTTTTACTTTGAATATTTACTGTTTGTAAGCCATGATTTCACTGTCTGTGTCAATGTGTGTATTATGTGGCACCATTTCTCTTTCCTGTGTGGATAACTGAGAGGCGTAGAAATAAATGAAAAGTTTGAGTACGTCATTTCTGTAACAAACATTCAGAGAAGCACTTCCAGAGTATTTAGCAAACTTTTGCTTTCCATAAACAAGACTGCGTGCTCAAATGAACCTTCCTGGAAAAGGGTCACAAATGATGTCAAAGTGAATTAACAGCTTTTTATGTGAATGAATGTTTGCAAACATTGTTCTGCTGTCCTGCTTCAAACTAGTAATTATAGTTGCAGCTCTACATTAGGAAAATCCAAGCTCACTCTATAGGACACACATTTACTGCCTGCAGGGGTTAGGACGAACATTTTTCCCTCCCCCATCTACAGACTGAGCTAAGTGCTCTGTGGATTTTGAGGGTCGCCTTCCTCTGAAGTCTCAGGGTTTAGCCACTGCTGGAGGCATGATACCAAACTTGATGGACCAATAGTCTGATTCAATATGGCAATTCCTCTGCTCCTTGTATTTTTCAAACTGGCTTCTGTGTGCACATGCCCAAGTGGATGATTTATCGCCTACTCTGAGACACGCTTTTTGCATAGAAAAGGGCAGGATCAAACACATTTTCTGTGTATGTGTATGTGTGTGTGTGCATATGTGTCTAGAGAGAGACAGATATGAAGCAGCCGATCAGTACTGTTTTCCTTCTCCACTCTGAATTTAACCCAGAGTGTGACTCTCCTCCTTTAACAGGTTGATTTTATTTTTCCAACTTTTCATTCAGTGCTACATCTATTTCCAGGCTTTCTACTTTTCCAGTTGGTGTTCAAAGTAAAGGAAAGAGTTAGAGGATAAGTATCCTTGCTTTGTATGTTTATTTCCTTCACTGCTTTTCAGGCTCAAGGAAAATCCCACCAATGCCTTTCCAGACTCCAAACCTGACACTTGAGTTGATTTTTCCCCTTAGTTCTGCACTCAAAATGAGGAGTTTGCAATATTAAAAATGAAAAGTCTTAATCTACTGGTAAATCCTTTGATCCATAAAATAAGTTTTTTTTTTTTTGTCCTTTTTTTTTATTTTTTTTTTTCTTTTCCTTATCTGTAAGCTTTTGAAAAAGATTTAGTTTAGGCAGAAAAGGCCCAATGACAGAAGTTTGAAAATGTCACCCTCCGGAATTGATTATTTTTAAAGAAATGAGTGAGGTGTCATTACAACACATTGCCATCAATTTGTTTTTGTGACAAAACTTCAGACTCCATTCTTCTACAGGAAACTTAAGGCAAAAGCAAGTGCACACCCATTGGAAACATAAGGATTATTCTCTAGGCTCATCCATCCCTGCTTCAATTACAAAAAGGCACAGTGGATTATCCTTCCATATCTATCCATCTTCTAGATTTGTTTACATAGTCCTCAGCTGTGTACTTTTTAAAATTTGGAGTTCTGGTAATAGGATCAGTAGAGGAGATTCCTATCAAATCCCTAACTATCCATTGGAAGGTCACAGAGACTACCATTCACTATTATGAGCCTAGAGGAACTAGATGAGCTTTTTTTTTTTTTTTTTTTTTTTAATAAAAACTCCAGTTATATATGCACAAAGAGTCAGGAAAAAGAATGGAAGCAAGTAAACTGCATCTAGCATAAGAGGTACCACCTACAAAGAAAAGTTGAGAATAACAGAGTGCAAATAAAATAAGGGGAAGTGATGAAGGGCATTAGAGTCTGGAGTTATTCCATAAAGATGTAACAACAACTTTGTGTGCTTGATTCTTAAGAGACTACTTAAAAATATTAATAAAAAGTGATAAGAATTGTCTAGCATTTAAATTCTTTATCTGAGACACAAAAGTACAGGCAAAACACAAATCAAAGTATAACTTCTTGCCTTCGACACAATACAATGAGAACCAGTATGTTGTTATGTAGTACATCATAAATATCTAGGGATAAACACGAGAGACCAAAAGAAGAAAGGATGGATCATTTTTATTTTACTTCTTTTTTGTTGCTTTTATTTTTTTCTTTACCATTTTGGTTATGTTTTGCTCTATAAAAACAATTATTATTCTCCTCATGCAACCACTATTGATGTGAAATTATTGCATAAGTGAAGACTAAGGGATCCATTTCAGCAGAGAGGCAGCCCTGTTTGTACTAGGTGCTATAGAGACTGGTGAATGAGGATTTCTCACACTGGTGCTGAATGTGGAAACAAATATATGTGAAAGCAGACAGAAAATTTAACTGCAAACAGACCAATGTGACTTTCCCTCTCATGCCCCCAAAATGCAATAACCAACTGTGCTCAGCTTCATTGAAAACATTGCATCCTTTTTCCTCGCGCATGGGTGGGCACTTCATGATGCTAAATAGGACATTTTGACTGCTCATATCTACACCTTGAGGCCTGCCAGATCTGAGGGCAAAGTAGTGCCTGCTCATTTGACTTGCACAGCTGCAAAGCTTCCAGCACAAATGCTACCCTAACGCTCCTGCACAGGGGCTGGATGTGATGGCACATTGCTCAGTTGAAGAGGAAAAATAAAGAGACAACGAACTCCCAAGCCTTAGTAAAGTGAGCCACCCTCCCCAAGCCTATGAGATTAAAGCAATGGATTTTCAAGTAGTTCTTCAGAGTGACTAATTTATATGGATATCAAGGATTCAGTTGGAGAATTAAAAAAAAGTAGCTAGGGGAAAATATGATGCTCTCTAAGTCCCAGTGGTATGCCACATTCATTTTACTAGAGAGTTTATTCTTTAGTACTTTCATGGATTGACATGAGGGAGGAATTCGCATGTCAGGACAGATAAAATCTCCCTCCTGCCAAAGGAGTCTATTCAGACATGCATGTTAGTAGGTTGATAACTTATTCTGTATTGCAGAGGACTCAAAGATAGACATTTCTCCTTTTATCTCCATCTCTGCGCTCCCTGCATACTAAAGATACGGGGAAACAGCAAGATACATCTTAACTAGCCCTCTCAGAGAGGAGAGACTTTTCCTAGTTCATGCCAAGAGATGCAAACTTAAAAGAATAAGGTGTCACACAGACTAATAGCAAATACATTAGCAATGTTTATGCGCATAATTAGAGCCCAGTGTGAATATCTTTTTTAAAACAATACAAACCCTGGACTTTGTGGTTATTTATTTATATTCCTCCCCCCTTCCCCCCCCCCCCCCCCTCCCCCCCCCCCCCAAGATAAATACTCAATATTTCAGTGCAACTGTTTCCTATGACTCTGCTCTAGAGATGGGGAGATGGGGAATAGGTTGAGAAAATGGGTGAGTAGACTAAGTGAAACGTGTTGAAGAACCCATCTTTGATATGCTTTCCAACTTCTAATGAAACCTTAGTGTTTATCTGGGAGATAGGCCCATTCTCCTTCTAAAGACAAGGAAACTGAGGCAAACTTATTCCTTGACCAGTACCACAGAAGTATGTCTCCTCTAACAAATGGAGTTAAAATGCAGGAGTGGTTACTCTGATGCTTAAGCTGATCATCTGCACTGGATATACTTTTTATATTCTTGGAAGGTAAAGATGGTGTGATTTTAGGGAAATTAATTATTTGGGCAGATTAAATTATGTGAGTGTCATTCCCAGGATCCTGTTTAGAACATGGAAGATGGATATTCTCCAGAACATAGCTCAGAGCACCTCTGAAAGGCCCCTTGGCAGGACTTTTTTCTCTGCCCTTCTTCTTCTTCAAGAGGACACTGAGTGAGGAGCCTTCTTCTCTGGATACTGTGGGGTACTTGTGGATATGAAACAAATCAGATGGACTAGGAGCTTCTCTGCACTTTCTTGCATCCTTACAGCTCAGTTCCCCATAGCAGATTCCTCTTATTTTTAGACAGCTCCTATAAGTACATTGAGATTAAAGTGGCTTAGAAAGCATTATATATAGATGTGTATACATACCTCAAATATTTGCCTAGATGTATCTTATCTAAACTTCTGCATGCATCTGAATTTCCCAGGCTTGAACTATGGTTTGTGTAAATTGATGTTGTCTCACTGTCTTTGAGTAAGCTTATTTACGTCAGTTCTGGAATTAGTCCCTAGTACTCCAGCCAGCACTTAGCTGCAAGAGTCAAAATAACATGGAGACATACTGTTTTCCTGTTATCTCTAAACTCACTAAAAACAGAAGCTATTAGAAATATTGTGAGAAAACTATATTCTTGCAAGAGTTGCTGCCCACTTAAGAATTTTAGATTGGTATCTGCAAGAATGTGCAGTTGTACCAATCCCCAAACTTTAGCATAGTTTTCTTTCACTTAGTTGTAACTCATTTTGACTTGCCTATCCTAGCTTTGAGAGTTTTTAGATCAAGTCATTTCAGACATCTTCAATTTTTTTTTTTCATCATGCTTCATTATTTGCATGTATATCTAAGATTCTTAAATGAAGAAATGTAGCATAAGAAAAATCTTGATGAAAATTCCATTTCCTTCCCCCCCCCTTTTAAATTTATTATTATTATTTTTTTTTATTATTTTAATGCAGTCTATACTGTGGTCCTTTCTAGATGATGTTTTAATTCTACCTAAGTTCCTACCCAACATGATTCCTTTTTGGAGCAATAAGACTTTCCCAGAAAAGACTTAGTGAGGTAATGATTCAGAGACATAGACAGACAATAGACTATTTGTTTCAACTTAATTATTAATGTAGTGTTATCACTAATGATAACACAAAATGACATACTTTCCAATGAATTCTGCTCTATTTGTGTACCACTTAATATAAGAATAATTTTTTTTATAAACCATAGAAGATGACATCTCAGTATAGATAATTGCACAGAAAGGGTAAGGAAAAGGGGTGCAAGGAAAGGTAACATAATTGATTGATGTAAATTCAGTCATACATCATAAAAATTCCACAGTTGCTTCTGTCTTTCTTTATTGAATAATTTTTTCCTGTTATTACTGATCAACTAATACATCCTTTAGTGTTTTAAGAATAATTTAGAGAAAGACATTTCAGCAAGGTGAGCTCAAAACTGCGATTTCAGCTTTGAATTGTTCTTTTCTATTGATCTTCCTGTAATTTACAACCATTTCCCATCAGAAAGTTCTCTCCTGCTTTACATCAACCAAATTTGGGGCACAGTTTCATCCTTACGGAGAGCACCTGCTTTTTGTCCCATGTGAAGGGAGATTAGTCTCCAGCTATGTGAATTTGCTGCCTGTTGGCTGTGTTCACCATAAAACCAACCAAAACATTCTGCATGTTTTTAGGTGGAATTGCTCAGAGATTTGTAAAATGATTTTGATCTTGGATCTGAGCCTTCCATTAAAGTGCTTGACTTACCTTGACCACTGTAATTTTAGAAAGCCGACCCTTCTCTCTTGCAATTTACACAGTGTTTTTAGCCTAATGCAGAATTTCCCTCTTCTGCAGCTGGGAGGAGAATATCCATCATTTCCAGATGTGGACATATGATCCAGGAGGCAATTGAAGGTATTTTGAAATCATATGGTTTGGTTTATGAATTTGGATTGGTCAAGAGAGATTTGCTTGAAATCCTTGAGAGAGTATGGCACCTCGCTGACTTGAGAGGCATTTTAAAATAAAACCTGAAGTTAAACGCATTTTATAGAGAGGCTTAAAACTTCTAAAATATAAATCTAAAATATTTATACATGGGCTGCGATGGAACAGAAGTTACGACCTCATATGTGAATGTCTAGGATTTGTTTTTTCCTTCCACCAGCCCACCTGGAATGACTTTAGCTTTCAGCTTTACCTCAGGCTGTACCCAGGTTAGCTTCTAGTGACTTATGACTCCATCAATCTGCACAGATATGTGCTGTGCTCCTTCAAGGGAAGCTGTTCATCTTCTATATGACTGCATCTCCACCTCTTCCAAAGTTCAAAGAACCCAGGACAATTGCTTATTCGGACGGGCTTCCAGTAAGTATAAGAGATGCTCTCCCTGCCTTCCCCTGTGAATCAGGACTTTCTGGTGAACTTTGATAGAGACAAAAACTTTCAGAGTAATCCATCCCCTGTTGAACTAGAAAGACGTGATGATGGTGATGAAACATCAGGTGAGATTGCTCAGTATGTTTTAAGGAGCTTTGAACTGGAAATGGATCAATTTAGAGCTCTTTTCTAAAGTCAAAGGAGCACATTTTTTACGATCCATTTCCCATGAACTAACAACTGTTCTCTATCCAGCAGACAGTTTACTTGTAGCTATTTTGACTTGCATTATTCCACTTAATGAAGATAAACATAAGTCAGACACAGGAAAGCCACAGAATGACTATGAACGGGAAGCGTTCCAAGTATTCAGCATTTACTAGACAAAATTGGCCAGTAATTCTTTTTGCTTTTCACTGAGGATAAAAATCCCTGAAAAATAATAATCATCATTGTTTGAACTAATATAGCACTTTTATCCAGTGATCTGAGAACACTTCCCAAACATACTGTACTGAGAACAGCCATGTGATTAGATTCATATTATTTAAAATACCTGTTTTACAGACAGACAAACTCATGGGTCACCCAGAGGTACCATGACTCCCCATGGGTCACAGAGTCAAAAGAGTACAGAAGATTTCTGACTGCCATTTCTATGATTTCAGTGACATTGCAAAGAATGCCTAATATTGCTTACTCGAGTTGCTTAAATTATTCATATTACAGAGACTTTGGGGATGAATACATTTTCTGCTTACATCCAGCTTTAAAAAAAATTGATTCTTTTTCAGTGATTATTTGCATGGTTGTACACTGGGATATTTTGTTGTGTAAACTTTTCATCTTCATAATGCTCAGGATTTTTAATTGGTGGATGATTAGTAATATAGATCAAATGTTATTCTTTCTATTCTTTCTTACTCTTGATTGGATTAGTATTTTATTTTTTATTTTTTATTTTTTAAAGCTAGAAAAGAAGGAATGTCAAATATTTAATACATGCAAGACTACCTTTGTGAGAAAATAGCCACTTTCCTGGTAGGAATATTCATCCCCTAAATCTTTATCTAAACAAAACCTACTTGCCTGTATGTTTGCAAATAGTAAGGCATGGGTGAAACAAATTTTCTGAATTAAGATGGGTGTTAACAAATGCTATAGTTCACTCAGTTTCAGTGACTGTACAATTAATAAGCGATGGTGAATGGACTTGAATAATACAATCTCTGCCACTGGAGACAAATCAATGAAACCATGACTCTTCACACTCTTTCTGTCTTCAGTCATCAAATGACTTATTAAAATTATTTAATATCTTTAATTTTAGGTCAGTGCTTTAAGAAGTTACCTAGTCTTCTCCTGCTCATGCTCCACTAATGACAGTAAGTTGACTGTGATGTTAACACTGAAATCATTTGTCTAGACAGGCTAAATAGATCATGCCCTTCCTGAGCCTTGAGTCTATATTTTACAAACAGCACCATATGGTTAATTTTTATGCCAACCGGTCAAGTGTTTATTAAAGCAGAGTCTGGGGGGATGATGAGGAGAAATGCTGTCTTCAAAAGTCATTGTTCTGGTGGATTTCAACTCTTTTGTACTACAACCCTTTGTAATGTGGCAGGAACAAATCCATGAAATCAAGCTCTGAATAATCAGGCAAGTTTTAAGCTGGGGAAATAAAAAGATGGAGGTACAGGTAGGCATCCACTTGTGGACCAAAGGCATCTAAAATGTTATTTAGGTTACATGCTGAGATAATTGTTGATTTATAGAAGCAGTGGATAGAGTGCTGACCTGGGATTTAGGGTCTCCAGGTGTTATTCTTGATCTTGAAATTTTTTGCTCTCTGACCTTGAACACTTCACTTTCTCCTTCTACTTTATCCTCACGTCCTCAACTTGATTGCAGAGAATAATTCCATTCAGGGCTTGTCCTTCCAAAAATACATTTCCAATGTCTACTTCAACAATTCGCATAAACCTTGACCTGAATTGGGACAAGCAGGTTCTTTGAATTATAGCAGTATACAAGTCGGCATAAAACTGGAGTCATTTAATGGGTAAGGTCTCAGTGTTTTAATTAGAAAGCTTAAAACTACTTCTTTATTCTTTCACATAAAGTTAGATTTGAAGCAGATGATCAAAATTTATTTATGCATGCATTCAAACAAGACAACATTGTGAGAAAGCTTAAAGTTTTGTGTTTAAAAAAAAACACACCAACAACACTATTTGGGAAATGAAGTCATCTGCAGAAAAAATACTGAGACAACAAAGCAGTCTTCCAATTCCTGTGTTTTTGGGTTATAGCATGCCATCTTTAGTATTTATTTTCCTAAGAGCTTTTTTTTTTTTTTTTTTTTTTTTTTTTTTTCCTTTTAACAGATGTATACTCCTTTCATTGGTGTTTATTTAAAAGCCTGCCAATATATCTGAAATCAGCACATACTGAATGTTGATGCACCACCTTGCCTAATTGACTTAGCTGGAAAATAAACAGTGAAAGGCTATTTTAGTAGCAAACTACTTGATACAGCTACTCATTCCCTACCTTTATCTAAGTACCACACAGACAGACAAGTACTAGCACCGGATAGCATGGACGCAAGGTTGCAACATATGTTTTCTGCTGTCTTTGCCATTTTAGGGACAAACTTGGTATTGCTGTCACTGTCATTCATTGAATCAAAAGAATAATATTTTTATCTCTGCTGCCCTAAAACCTTGATAGTATTGATGAAATGTCATTAGAATCCTCAGAGCTTATTAAAAGTTATTATTTTAAAAACAATAGGTTCCTGAATATTCACAGTAAATAAGGATTATAAGGCTATTCACGCAACGTGAATAATTTGCTGCTAATAATGTTGACACTCAATCTGTCTGCAAAATGTCTCTGTTAGCAGGAAACAATCACGCTGGGAGGTGTTAGGATTTGCAGTGGAGTGGCAGAGTGAAGTAATTAAAAAATGATTGGAAAATGTATTTGAAGTTCAAAAAATATTTTTTTTTGCCTCTTTAGTATGGAATATTAAAAACTAAACCAACATATTATTAGAAAGAGAAAAAAGAGTTTTCTGCTAGTTTTTCTTTCTTTTTTTTTTTTTTTTAACAACCACAAAACAATATGGGTTGTTTGCTGAAAGAGACCCAAGTTGGAACATATTGGCTAAGAAGGTGGAGAAATAAAGATCTTCATCTGCTCCCACCAAAACAATTGTAAATCTTTGACCATGTAGTGGTACTGATCACTGGGATGGGACACAGGGAAGCTGGGTGCAGTTTTTCAGGCAGAAAAAAGGAGGAAGGTCTGTACCAGAATGAGATAAAGAAGACTTAATGAAATTGATATTTCAGTTTCAGGTAGTGTGCTCTTTCCACACAAATCTTAATTCTGACATGATCTTTTGTTCAACTTTTCACTAAATGTAATGATTATTCCTGTGAAAATATTTTGCAGATGAAAATGACCATTTGCATTTGAGTTGGGTTAAGAACTGATACATCTTTTTGAATGAATACTTTGGGGGTTTTACATTAAAGATTTTCTATCACATATTTCAGAAGTTAATATTAATTTTTGTTAATTTAGCACAAGGGTTACTCCCCTGAAGCTATTTTTGAGCTCTTATCCATCTTATTAGGGTATTAAATGACTACAGATTTTTGCCATTGATATAAAAGTGTCTTAGCATATTTATGCTACAGGTGTCCTTTATTAGAATATGATTTTTATACCATATCACTAAAAAGAATATAAAAATAATACAATGACAAAATATAGATTTTTCATATGTCTTTGGTCATGAGGATTATTCTAAGATAAAAATAGTAAATCAAAAATAGCAGTAAAGAAGAGTCATTGTATTACATTTGTTGTAAAAAACTTGATAGAACCTTTAGTGTATTTGAACAAAAAATATATTTCTGTGTTATTGTTTATAGCTCAGAATCTTATTACAAAAATTTTATTTTACATTCTTTTATTTTGCCCTGATAAATCTTCTCATTTTTGAACTAGCTATTAAGTGTACAGACAAATTATTTATCTATTGTAATTCTCCTTTTTAGCTTATTCTGTATTTGCTTACTTGCTCACTTGCTCACTTGCTCACAAATACTGCTGTACTCTTACTACAGTAAATTAGTAGATTTATAATATTTGACTCTGAGAGAACACGGGTTATCAGACAAAAGAAAATCCATGTCCAAGAAGGTAATTTCTAAGTCATGCTGGTATTGTTTACCCAAACAGCTAGACTTCTTTTGTGTGTTACATACAATATATATGAAGGGAAGAAGCACAGGAAAAGGAAGAATTTTGTACTCTTAATATTAATTTTCTAGAGAAATGAGACAGAACAGTTCAGGTTCAAGAAGTTTGCCTATTTGTAACCTGAAAAGCAGAAAACTCTTGGTTTGAGCCAACAAGAGGAATAGAAAGCTTTGCTGAACAGAATGGCACTCTAAAATAGCTCAGATTTGCAATTCTCATGCAAGTAAATCTCCCATTGATTTTCATGTGAGTTCTACCTCCTCCGAGCTGAATGGTGGCTCTGAAGATATACCTGTGTTCAAAATTTGCTTTGAACACACAGGCATGTTGCAGCCAGATAGGAGAAAATTGGATCTCATCAGGAAATGACCAGTGCAAGAGGAGGTTACGAGTTTATTAACCTGATGAATAAAAAAAGTAAATATTTGGTGTAAAACCTGTCAGAGATTACACTTGTAAAACTTCTAATTCAGCTATTTCCTCTTATAGCTGTCAAAATATGTCTGGGATAAGTTAATACAACATTACACATTTTAGAAGCTTTTGCTTGAACTTGAAGTTCAATCATTTTTTTTTCTAGCAAGTTTTTTCCTTTCTCATCAACTTGTCTTATCAACAGCCTACATTTTTTGTCTGTAGGCTGGCTTCTCAGCTGTTTATTTCCATATCTATAATCTTTGCTCTGTGTTTTCAGAAAGCTTTCAGAGTGCCTAAAACCAATTTTTAAAACAATGGCAACTTGATGGGCTGAATGCCGCATAGGTAATTACTGATGGACTTAAGGAATGAGTTCTGCTCGGGCACTGGAGTCTCACTGGCGTCTCTACAGCCAGTCTCTGCTCCTTAATAGCTTGTCTGGAGAAGGCTAGAGAGGGAGTTGCGTCCATGATACAATTTTCAACTGAAGGAGACGATAGGTGGAAAAGGAGAATGCATCAGGTAGAAAAGGGGAGCAAAGGAACATCAGGGAAGGGCTCCTCCTCCCTCCACCATCCCTCAACCACTAACCCCACATGAGTCAAATGACAATATTTTCCTAAGAAAATTGAAACTATTGCACAAGTTTTGCCCACCAAATTTCAGAACTGAGGAAGAAAATGTATCTGAAGAAGATTTCGTTAACTTAAAACCAAACACAGCATATTAAATGTTTCTGTAGTCTCTCCTTTCTATCAC
The DNA here is from genome assembly GCF_964211825.1 of Aythya ferina. NCBI lineage: Eukaryota > Metazoa > Chordata > Aves > Anseriformes > Anatidae > Aythya > Aythya ferina. The sequence continues at coordinate 5,411,689 of NC_140307.1, forward strand.
TAACTCTTTGCTCTCCAGACGAAGAAGGATTTATCTCATACATTTCAAAAAAAAAGCCACCTCTCTGTAACCTACAGTTCATCCAGTCGAGGCTTAGCGTAAATAATCAGTATGGAAAACACCAATCGGCTTTGAAGAGTTCCTGGATTTAGGAGGAATACACTGCTTATGTCTGTGGAACTCCTCTGGGAAGCAAAGGAAGGAGAATGTGTCTTGATTTACACTGCCCTATTTCTCAGATCTGCCAGCCTCTCTGCTCTGTCCACTTCACTACCGTCAGATGCTGTGAGACAAGCATATGGTGTTTACTTCTCTGACTGACATCTCTCTGGTTTTCCTCACTCCTCGAGAGAATCCTCTCTTGCCAAGTCAATTTGCAAGGGCTTGGATGTAGCCATGGCCCTCTGGTCCAGATCCAAACTATTCCTCATTTTCCCTTGGCAGATATCAGTAGAGGACAATCTCCCTCCTCTCTATAAAACCGAGGGAAATTCCAAACCAAGGACCAACCTGACCCCATGTGTCTTTCACTACCTCATTGATCTGGGGCCACATGAAGATGCCACCCAAGGACCGTGGCAGCTCCCAGTGCTGCCCCTCTCAGTGCTGAGCTCGGGGGCTGGAGGGCAGAAGAGCAGCCTGGGTCCCAGGTGAGGGACTGCTAGGAAAGCCTTGCCAAAGGGCTGTGGACAGTCACTGGCATTGCTGCTGCAGCTGATGTAGGCTGAAATGAAGAGGAGGTGCCAAGCAAGGGATTTGCATTTGCATTTGTAGTTTGTGAAGCTTAAATGGAGCTTGGCTTGGGAATGGTTTTAATATCCCAGGGAGTCCCTCTCCCCACTTAGAGACTCAAGCTGGGCACATTTTAGGAAGAAAGTAAAAAATAAAATATCCAGCCTGCTTTAAGATTGACTTTTTATGCTTTATTCCTTTGCCTTTCCTCCTTCTATCACCTCCCTCCAACACTTTGATCTGGTGGCAATGGCATCTTTATCGTTCTTATCAGGTCCCACGTTCTTGGCTGTTCTTTTGAAGTGTGATTTCCTGTGTCTAGTGGTCAAGAAAGGATACTGGGTACTGCAGATTTCCTGCTGCTTTTCCTCTGTATCTGCAAGTTTGCTTTCCTTCCTGTTTTTCTGCTTCATTTGTTTGTGCTTCCCTTTGCTGTCCAAACCTGCCTCTCCCCTCCATACAGGTTCTCCCCCACCCCTAGATCATTATCACTCATCTATTTTTCTTCACCAGCATCTCAGAATGTTCTTTCCCTTTTCTCTGTTGTGCTTTATGCTTTCCATCTCTCCTTCCTTCTTCTTTTATCTGCTTCCTAAGCTTTTTTCAACTCTTTTTGACTCATGTTTTCTGGTCTTTCTGAGATGTTCTTTGGACATCTTAGGCCATTGATTGAAGTGGAGAAAAGCCTGAAAATGAACCAGATGATCCTTTGGGATTTTGTCCAAAGCATGCTGGAGGCAGAAGCGACACTAATTGACTAATCAATGGGATTTAGGACAAATTCCCCATTCTTGCACCTCCTGAACATTTACTAGTCTTTCCAGCTCTCTTCTGATGGCAGTTTGCAATCTTTGACATGTTATTAGTTTGAAAGAAGATTTGCACTGAGAGATTTCTTTTTACTATTATTATTAAGAAAAATAAGGCTCTAAAGAGATATTTAGCTTTCACAACTAGTAAATGCGATTCCACATTTCACTACAAGCTCCAATTCTGTGTTGGGATTTTCCAAACCTGCGATGTATGAAATAATTCAGATGGTAAAACATTATTCAGGGGCCTCCCAATTATTCCCACAATACGTATTTGGAAGACTGAATGGCATTGGGGCTGTTTTCTCTGCTTTTAAGCAAGTTTTTGCTCTCCACGCCAAAGTGGTGGTTCACTTGAAAAACAAACAGCAATGAGTTCAAGCTTTCTCATGCACCAGCGCTATCTGAGTGCATCCAGGCACAGGAGGAGTTAGGAAAACTTAATTTCAGCCACAATGTTGATATTTGGCAAATGAGTGGTTTTACGGTGCTTCATGCAGCTCTGTTATTTATTTATTTATTCTTACAGCTCCAGCACAGTGCCTTAATGGGTGAGCTGGGCTATCGCATTATCTTCTCTATCCAGCTGGGCACAGATTTGCATCCTGCTGCCACTGGGCAGGGTAGAATCTGAGCTTGCTTGCTGGGTACAATGTAGCTTGCATACCCAGCTGAGCTGTAGCTTACCAGGGGATACTTCCCCTCTTGGAGGTACAAATGGCAGCTGCTTTAGGCGATAGGAGATGGCCTTGGCATATCCCTGCTCTGTCAGGGAACATACTGTACTTCACTCTCACCAGATGCTCATGGTGTATTATCATCCCATTTTCACTCTAGGAATCATTGGCTGAAAAAGCACTAGGAAGGCTGGGGTGAAATGAATTCATATTTTATAACACAAGTTTATTGCAGCCTTTAAAATCTGATCTGAATCAATATCTTCCCATCCCAAGAAGACTTTCTTCTGAACTTTTCTGTTATTTCAGTCCATTAACTGACATGCTTAATACCCTGAATATATAAAGTCTTTGTTTCTCTTTTATTTTCAGAAGAAAAAAAAAAATTTTTTTGCTTGTTATTAACCTATAGGTAAACAAATACAAGAACAAGAAGGAAAAGATAAAAAAAGGAAATCAGAAGAAAAAGAACAAATAAAATGAAATCAAAACTTCTGATTTCAGCTTAAATTTCTTCCCTCCTTTGACAGTTAGCAGAGCCCACAAGGAGTTATTCTGCAAGATAATACAGTCGGGGTGGAGGAAAAGTGAACGACTCTCTTTTTAATAAGAAGGTGGATTGCTGCCTGCTAAGGGTGTTTTCAAGCAGGGATTCTTTTCTGTTGTTGTAGCTGGGTAGCAGCACAAGACAAAAGGGGACATTGCAGCTTGCGAGCTTTCAGGACTGGGGGCTGAGGAGGAAAGGAGAGAAGAGCATGATTGATGGAGTTCTGGTTGGCTTATAAAGGGCAGCCGGGAGTGCAGGGAAATAATCAGGGAAAAGGGCGTCCCGTACTGGCTCTCTCAGAGGGGAGAAATGAATCCTGCACCTCTGCATTATTAAGTTGTCAGGCGGGCTGATGATGAAAATCTGAAGGTCAGGCATAACAAGAAGCACCTTATGGGGGGATCATGACCTTTCTGGAAGTGCTACACTCATGTTTATCTGCACCTAACCCTTATCCACAATTCTTCATTTGATAAGAACATTGGGAGAAGGGATGGGGAAGGGGAGGGGGGGAGGGGGGAGGAGTAGGGAAGTCCTCATCATATGTATAAGCAGTGTGTGAAATTAGGCTTCCTGTGAAACTGATTGTGGATGCTCAATTCACAGTGAAAGATAATAAACCAAAAGGACACACGAGGGATGCCGACAGAAATTGTTCACTACAGTGGAACTCAATAAAGGGAACAAGAGCTTTCCTAAATGACAAATTTGGTACAGTGGTGCTAAAATCAGGATTCTCCCTGGCACCACTGCAGCAATTTGCTCTCAGCTCTACCACTTTTTATTTACTTTGGAAGTCCTAATAATGTTAGAGAGTGGCTTTTTCATCTATTTATTTATTTATTTCTCTCCAGCAATGTTTATTCTTTAACTGCTTACTTTAAACCAAAGATTCAAGGTGAAGGACAATGAAATGTTAGATTCCAATTGATTTTTCCTCTTTAGTTTCCATATCAGAAATGAGTATAAATATAAATATATTCCAGGGTTAGACGCCTGTCCTATGCATGCCTTATTGACTGCTTTAATAAATGTCATGACCCCTTCTGCACACACATGCACACACAAACTCACACATGCTCGCAATCAAATAGAGGCATTGCTCAGATATAAATGCAGTAATAATGGCAATCACATGGAAAATATTCCAAACCTAAATCTGCTCTTAAAATGTGCTAATAAGATTTTTATTTCACCCCAATTTACAGCATCTTGACTTTGCTTTTCAAATCCACAGTGTACTTAAAGCATGACAAAGTACACTTGTGGAAAAGTGAAGTCAAACAAGACTTCATAATTATTGCAATATATTCACTTTTCATGCATAATCCTTTAAATTAGCAATACAATATATCACCTCTACTGCCACTAGAGGCTAATGCACCTCTATTGAAAGCTATGTTAAGGAAAGTTATGTCCTATCTTGAAAAAAGCACATAACCTTCCAAAATATTAAATGACAGTAGGTTCCAATCCTGTAATTCTTGCATACTCAAGTAGCCTCATTAGCCTTGATTTTCTTACATCAATGGACAATAACCTATTAACTTTAATGGATTTACTAATATGTACTGATATGAGATCACAATCAGTACCTTTGGGACATCATATTTAAGGATTACCAGACCAGCAGGAAAAAGAATATGATGTATAAACTAATGAATACTTTTATTAGTTGAATAGAATAATACTAGAACCCATCAACTGCTTTTAAAGTGACTCTTTAATGAAGACGTGACACTGAAAAATACTACGTTGTCGATATAGCACATAAAGAATCTCCTGTATCAAGTTAAAATGAAAGAAAGTTTTCCTATTTCTATTGTTTAATGATCCAATTTATTTACTTTTTTTTTTTTTTCTTTTGGCCTCCCATATGCTTCCTGTTGCTGTGGTCTACTATTGTCTACAACCTTTGGTAGCCTATTAATAAGCAACAACAACCCGTGTATTCTATAGTGACTTTCATCTGCAAATCTGGTACTGATCAACAGGGGAGGTCAATACAACTTATTGCTGAGGAAACTGAGGTATGGGAAAAGAAGTGACTTGTCCATAGTCTATGAGCATACTTGTGATAGACCCTAGGTCATCTGGAATAAAATTTGGTGGCCTCCTCATTTTTAACTTTTTTCTTTAGGCTCCACTCTTTCTAGAGCTGAGCTATGATTTGAATTTGAATTAGATATTGGGATGAATCTGGGGGAGCAGAGCCATATGCGCTTGTAGAAGACAGTAGAAATCTTTGCGGAGTACAGTAATTTAGGGTGAACAGTAGCTGGAAAAGGCAGGTTGCATCTTAGCTCCATTGGAATTCCATTTTAATTAGCAATATTTGCAGCAGGTTTGGAATGTGGAAGTCCATAAGAATGTAGAAAAATACTTTCAAGTTCATTGTGTGGAGAGATTCTCCTCTTTGGGCTATGAACTGCTCCAGTTTTACTACACAGTTTCAGTGAGTCTCACAGCCTTTCAAGGAAAATGGGAACTGCTAGGTGGCTGGCCCATTCAGATTACATGACCATTCTCAAAACCTTGGCTTCATAACTAAGTCTCCACATCTACTGTGATGTGATAATCATAGAAAAATAAATTTATCTTGGCTTACGTGTATTCACTCAGCAGTGTACTTATTTTATCTGTATAATGTGAGCCTCCCACAATATCACTTGGAAGCAAAAGCAAAATACAAGTAACTATGTAAAGTTTTTTCCTCCTCCTCCTGTCATCAGAATTGAAACTGGCTGATAGATGAGACAGAGACATGATCTCATAACACGTTTTTTTAGAAACTGAAGCTAACTGATAATCTATGTTAAAACTTTTGGTCAAATCAGGTTTTCTTACAGATTTGAGAATGTGCATTGTTTTATACATTTATACAAAATATTCTCATTATTGTTTACTCTAAAATCTCATGATTACTTTAAAATCTCATGCTATATATTAACAAATATATATATATATTCTTTTATTTTCCTTTCAGGTTACCGGAAAACATTGTAATGTTGATATTACTTGGGAAGGCTTTGACTGTCCAGCATCCATACTGACAGCATTAATTAAAGAAATTCTGAGCCAGTAAAGCAGGGTAAGACACCAATGTGAGAAAAACCCACAGCCAACACATCCCCAAACCCAGAGTTTGATTTTGTTTAATGTAGAAGACAAAAGTCATGAAAAGAAGGTTATTCAACTGCTGGTAGCCAAATGTCCACTGGTAGGTCTTAAAGCTAGTGATTCAGAGCTTAACAGTGAAGAAGTCTTTTTTTTTTACACTATCCAGAAGGATGAATGATGATTTCCAATTGAATACTTTTAAAATTAGATCTGAGTAGTACTTGGTGGGAAAGTTCACCTCACCTAATGGATCATTTTTAGGCCAAACGCAGCTTTCATTGAAGGCAATGAAAATGCTTTCATTGACTTCAACAGGTTTTGATTTGGGTCTCTATCAAGTAAGCTACATGTATGTTCTGGAGAATCAAGGAAAAAAAACATTTATATGGTAATTTGTAGTGGTTTTGAAGTTCTTTTAGGGATTACAAAAATAAGCTAAATTTTTTGTTCAAACCTGAGATTTTATACTCTATTAGTCAATAACATGGACTGAAACTTTTCATACTGTTCAAAAAATACTAGATACATTTAAAAATAGCTCCTGAGGAAGGAGAGCCACCTACCATTTCCACTGTTTTTCAGCTGCACAAAGTGTTACTATACTGCTTTAGTGATGACTATTTTTACTCTTTGTTTACAAAGCCTGCATTGGAAGGTGCAATAATCCCCTAAACTCAATGCAAATCTCAGAGGGTTGAAGGCTGGCATGGAGGATGCCAATCCAGGTGTGGTGCTTTCTGCAGAGCACGGTAGAAGTTATGGCTGAGTTATAGGGTGGCAGAAGCACACACATTGCGTGGCCAACTTGCAGCTAAAAATGGCTTAATATCAAAACACAGTATTTTACAAGCAGGCAGTTAATCCTTCATAGGGGCCAGGTGCCTGAGGGACATTTGTGCCTGAGGGACATTTGTGCCTGGGGGACAAATCTGATGGGGGAGACTTTTATTTTCCCACCCATTTCTTCCACAAAATAAATAGAGAAAAAAAAATCAGTTCCTTGTTTCCTCTTAGCACTTCTTAAATCTCTGCATCTCCAGTCATCCTATTTCTCTTGCCAGTCTATTTCTTTTCTCTCATAATGTCTCCTCTTGTTGGTGGTGTTTCCACCCATGTGGTTGCAGCAAGTTTAACTTTTCATGGAGTCAGCAGTTGGTGTTTGTGTTATGCTGCTCGTTACAGAGGGTCCTTATACACTGTGGTCTCACTCTTGAAAACCCATGGTCTTGATTTTCTTTTTGGCTGTTTTTACTTAGTCAACAAAACTGTATAAATCCATTCAAACTGAAAATGCTATTGCTATTTGTGCATAGGATGAAGTTCTATACGTTTGCCAAGAATGTGAACATCAAAAAGGTCAAGAATATTTAAGCAAAAAATACTGAAGGCTGTCTTGTTGTTGTCTTATGGTTTTCCATGATACATAATCTCTACTATGCTGGTCTGTATAGATGAAGTTTTCTGTCATGAAATTTTATTCTCTGTTACTTAGAGATAAATTTAGACAGATTCACATTGCTGAGTAAATCTAAAAGAATTCTAATAAAACAGATTAATGTTACATCCCTGATGGTGAGTTGGTGAGCCTTTGCCTGAATTTCCTAGACCCTTTTTCTGTGGGACAGAGAAATCCTGTTTCTATTTTCTGAATAACTGTTACTTCTATCATTTATTTTTTTCCAACTGGAGTACAATGTTAACTGAGTCATTCTCCACATGCCATTTCCTAGATGAGGACTTGCTCATGGCCACAGACCTAGTTAGTGACAGTGCTGAGATAAAAATTTGGTGTCCGTGTCATACAGGGATTTATATTAATACCAAAGAGAAGGAATCTGAATTAAATATAAGAAAACATGCATAGAGACTGTAGGATAAACTATTGAAAAATCACAGCAAGTCCTTCAGAGCTGAAACCTGTCTGGCTTTTGCTTCTGTGTTGGAAGTCTGGAATTTCTACAATGTTGTCTCGTGGAAGATTACTTGCTGGTCATCCTTAGAGGACTGGAATACTTTAAACAGCAGTTTCGTTATAGTGATTTTACTGGGCATTATTTTTACTATGGAAAGTCCTTTAAAATTACTGGGAATTGATTTCAGTGGCCTTTGACATATTACTGAAAATAATACGGCAAAATACAACCTTTTCCCTCTTACTGCTACGTAAAGGCTTTAACTGAGAAAGCAGTTTACAATGGTGCCCCCATGTAAGGCTTTATTCAAAAGATTTTACGCTTGATAACATCTGAGCCATGGGAGCTGTATGTGGGGTTTAGCATCTTAGCAGCTGCAATTCTTAATCCTGATTCCGTTGCCTCCATATTAAAAGCTCCATGGTCACAGGACACCAGCTTTGGCCGTACTACATTGTCATTCATTCCTCCCCACCACACGCGTGCCTGACCATATAGGAAAATGAGTTTACAACTGACTACGCCTATGGGACTCCCGGAGGGATACAATGTGAGAGCCTTTACTAGTGGAGGATAGTTCTCAAAAGGTCTGAAAGTTTGGTAAGTACATCCTTAACCAAACTCTTTTGACCTTTATTCAGATTTGTTTTTGGAGAAGGGCAAAGGGTTGGGCCAATTCTTGTTTAACCCAACTGGCTTGTCCATCTGCAGGCTGTAATTAATCACTAAATCTCTGCCATACTTTGCTTTGGAGGCTAGGTCCCAATACAGCAGGGCACTAAACTTTAAGCACGTGAGTAATTCTTTAAAGTCAAAGGGATTACCCTCATGCTTAAAGTGCATATACTCATGTGCATATTTAATTGCTTTGCTTGATCAGACCTTGAGGAGTTAGGGAGCACGTGTCCTTGTACAGCAGTGCCAAGTTGTTCACTTTGCCTTTGCATTGCTTTTCTTGTTGCCTGGGAATTTTCTATACAACAGCAGTGCAGAGAGAGACAACAGGGTACAGTCTGGGGCGGAACTTTATCTGCTCCCAAAATGGGGGAGTGAGAACTCAGTTTTTGGTTATGCGGACTTTTACAAAAAGCAGCAGGTTCAGAGTTTGACCAGTCCCAAAACTGGAAAGGAGAAAGAAAGTTTCCTATTCTTATTTACTTCCATTTCATCTGGACACAGTGCATGAGTAGCTTGTTTTAAGTCATGCATTTATGTCTTACACATTTCAGCATTTTGCAGTAATTGATCATGTTTCTTCAAGCCTGATTCTGAGCTTGCACAAACAGGTAGTGATAGCAGTTTTACACCATTTGAAGATTTGTCTCCTTAGGAACAAACAAGCCTTGTAAACATGCTTTTTGTTTTGCGAAATGCAGAGAGCAAGCAGCTGAACTACATCACACGGGCTGAAACCTCACCAGAAAAAACTGTAATGCTAATTTTAAAAAATATATATATATATATATTTTAAATGAAACTAACCTTGCTGAGTGTACATCAAGGGTTTTATTACTGGCTCTACATATTAAAGTAATTGTGTAATTAGTAATACATTTGTAACTCCTTTACCGAGGAAAAAGTAAAACATGCACTGATTTTGTGTAAATCTTGACAGTGGTGATTTTTTTCCTGAGAATTATACCATTATATCATAAAAGTGTCAAGGCATGAGTTTACTGTTCCTACTAATATTCTAAAATATTCTCTTAGGCTGACATCTCTGTCAATTAAAATTAAACAAAATTGCATTCTGCCATATACACTTCAAATAGGAAGCTTTCAAGTTTATGGCTGTTCTTTGAATTGATTTTTAAGATGGCATCTGTAAAACTTGGCTAGTACAAGATGAGGTAGGATGTAGTTAAGGTTCAGTCAATTTTAAAAATGTTTTAAAGATCGTAAATTGACAACTGAAATAGACTGAGCATCCTTGGGATTTTGGGCTGTCAAATATAAATCCTTTTTTTTTTTTTTTTTTTTTCTAAACTGAGCTCTTGCAAAGTGAAAATTTTATGAAAACATGTTCTTCCCCCCCTTTGATATTTTTGCAATAAGTTACACAAACAAGAGGGCTTCTGGTGTTGTTTCCAGTTGCTTGGTCTCGCGGGATTTGGAATTCTTCTTCTCCTGGTGTTTCCCACAGAAATAGAGTGAGAACGTGCTTTCTCACGGGACTGTATTTCTCATGGAAAATAATAGGGTTGCCGGCAGCAAACGTTTTCTGCAGTGATACCCTGCCAATAAAGTCTTCAGGGAAATTATTGCCCTCAATAAGATGAAGACTAGTAAATTGGAACCCCCCATCCCTACTCCTCAAAGATATGTCTTTAGGAAGCTTTCTCCTTCTATTATTCCCTGGAAACCCTGACCCCAAGAAAATGCTGTAGACAGTAATGCTTGGTTTACACTTAATTTTGTTCCCCAGAATAAAGATGTCAGTTATGTGTGTAAAAAAATAAAAAGTAAAGAACAATCCCCCCAACATACACCCCAACCAATATATTTATGCCAGTAAAAGCCCTCGTGTAGACAGTTATGCTGAGAAAAGTTATTTTACAGCTTAGCTTTATTTTGTTCAGGGAACTGGTTCAAACTATAACAAACAAAGCTCCTTTTTGCTGTTCAAAACTGCATCCACTAAGAAGGAGATTTTTGATGCATCAAACCCTTGGAGGTGTAAACTTGTCAAAGATGTGTTGAATGCATTCTAATATCTGGAAGCCAAGAGAAATTTGCCACATTAGGTTTTATTATTATTCTGAGAGGCAGAAAAACCTGGTTTTGCTAGGTCTCCAATTCCATCACAACCCATAATATTGCATATTAAAAATAGACTTGGTTCTTTTAAAACACACATTTTTGGTAGATGATCTCCTGGCCTGAGGGAATTCAAAGTCAAGCAATGTGCTTTCCACTGTTGGAAGTGCAACAGGTCTCTGTGTGTGGCGTGGCTAGGAAAATCTGATCATTCTTAGAGAAATATTTTCTGGGGAGGAGAAAAAAAAAAAAAGAAAAAAAAAAAGAAAAAAAAAGCAGAACTTCCCCCATGGAAATGTGCACTGAGAGAAATGCAGGTGTTAGTCATGCAGGAGTTCATGTCAAGAGAAATATTTCCCCAGGGTCCCATGAGAGGAAAGGGGAAAGGGGGGTTATGGGGTGCCTGACCCAAGGAGTAGGGGAAAAAAAGCAGAGGCTGGTGACAGAAAGGCCTTAATTCATGCACCATGCGCTTGAGTGATATGTTTACTTTCAACCTTCAAGTCAAATTCAAGCAGCAGCCAAAAACCACAGATCAACACATTTTTAGTACAAAGTGAAATTAGGGTCATTGGCACCCTCAGTGCTCCACCAATTTCTGAAACAACATTAAATCCATATTAATACTTGCTTTTATTTAACCATGTCAGAGGAGATGGTAATTATGGGTAAGTAGGAAGGTTGGGATGAAACCAAATAATTGCTGCTGAAGGAGGTAACATAAGCACAATTAGTTGAGAGGGTTATTTTTCGTCTTGAAGGAGAATTTAAAACCAGTTCTGTTCTGGTTTAAATTACTTACTAGCTTGGAACATGATGGAAAAATAACAGTGAATAATCATAATTCATCTAAATCTATCTTCATGCTAATAGACAGATTTTTTTATTCTATTATTTATTTATTTATTTATTTTTAGGCTACCATTATCATAATTTAAAATAATCAATATCCTTATCATAATGGGTTTGGGGTCCTTAAGGCTTCTCACATTTTCTTTAGACAGGTGGCAGCGATACAAATGGGATGTTATCCAGTAGCAGCTTGTGCGGACCTAACCATGGACCCCTCCCAGAAGCTTGGGGCAAGAAGAGGCTTTCAAATCCAACCTTCTCCATGGATCTGAAAGGCCTGCTTAGTAGCAGCCTGAATGAAACCCCTTCTTCAAGCAGCCAGTGTTAGCTGCAGAGGAGTGGAACTGCGCTCTTGGCCCATTCAGGGGCAGGCTGTGACTTTATTCAGTCAATAACCCCACAAAATTAGAGAGTAATGTTTATGCCACATCCTGATTACTGATACCATTCATATCAAGTATTATTTTAACTTCATTAAATTAAAAAACATAAAGTAATTTTATTCTAAAAGTGATCTGGAAAATAAATACATTTTTCTCAGTAACTCCAGTGTAGCCAAAATGGACTAATGCTTAAGGAAAACAGCTATGCAAATTTTTTTTTTTTTTTTTTTTTTTTTGTCTCACCTTTTCACATTTGTGTGAAGGTCTTAGTTTTAGTTTTATTTCTGTTGGGTCAGCCATCTGTGCATTTTATTGCCTGTTCTGTGGAACTTTGCAATGTTTTAGTGAAGAGCAGTAGGTAAGTACTGAGGACAAAAATGAGTAGATATAATGCCAGAGAAGAGAAGAGAAGAGAAGAGAAGAGAAGAGAAGAGAAGAGAAGAGAAGAGAAGAGAAGAGAAGAGAAGAGAAGAGAAGAGAAGAGAAGAGAAGAGAAGAGAAGAGAAGAGAAGAGAAGAGAAGAGAAGAGAAGAGAAGAGAAGAGACACAAGAAGTAATTAATCCATTTCTTTCTTCTGATATTGAGCTGAACTGAGGAAATTACTTTAAGTACATAAGGTGATACAATTACTACAGTTGGGTCTGTGTTTAATTTTCAAATAGACAGTTTAGTACACTGAATTCAGAGGTGATTAGTTATGGACTTTCCAGCCCTTCTCCTCGAGGTCATTAAGTTCAATATTATCCCAGGTTGGATTTCTGCACTCTATCCATTGTGAACAATTTATCTAATAAATTCATACTTTTTTTTTTTTTTTTTTCCCTCCTTCTGACTTACCTATTGACAAATTTAAATTTTTACAAATATGATCACCATTCAAAAGTACTTGGCACGTGTTTTGTGTGGTCTGACTTCAGCTTGTGGACTAATGACAGACTATCCACCATGACTGTTGCTTTAAGTATTTCCTATTCATGATGCCTGATTAAGATGCATAGCTACATTTCTCTGTCTTTATTGGATGACACCCATATTGCAAAGAGCTTTCAACTGACCTCCTAAACCTTTTGGTGAAAATATATATGCATGAGCATCCACAAGGCTCTACTGCAGCTTTTTTTTTTTTTTTTTTTTTTTTTTGTGGGCAAAGTTTCATGCAGACAAGTGTTAATAGAAAGTGCCTGATCAAGAACAGAAATAATATCAAAGAGGAAATTTATTCACACTGATGTTCTTAAATGCTATTTTTGAACTGTTTCCCTAGTTATTGAAGTGAGCAAAAACCATTGTGTGAAAACTTCCCATGTGAAATAAATGTGTAGTTTCACTCCTGTTCTTAGTGAATATAAGAAATGCGATCACAGTATCCATGAGTAACTGAATAACTTTGAAGCAGTCTCCACAGCAAAGTCACAGGATACTTGGCATTCAGTGGCATTCACCCAGGCCATATTACTCCTGGGTGTAGTACAGGCATAACTATGTAGCAATATATTAAGGCTCCTACACTGTCATTTCAGGTAGAGTACTTTTAGTAAGGACGTCAATCTCTACATCTATTAACCTTTAACCAATTAATTTCACTTTAATTATTTTTTTTAATTAAAAAAAAAAAAAAGAGAGAGAGACAAACCCCAAATCACTTCCGCCCAGAGATAAGAAATGACCAAACATCATCATGTAGTTCTAATGCCAAAGAGAGAACAAGAATGCAGTCAAGGGCCAAAATTTGGCTCATTTAATTACACCTGCACAGTATTCCAATAGTATGCCTTGGTGATAGGTGATTTTAAGTCTAAAGTGCTTTGAAATAAAGCTATTAAATGCATACGGAGACATTGATTGATACACTTGAGTTATGGGGCGGGGGGGAGAGTGGTGAGAGGGATGAAAAAGCAAAGGACTTTTTTCTTCTCTGTAAGAGTGGATTTGGAATCTTCAAGGGCATAGGGATGGTAAACGATTGCTAAAAGTCCAAATTAAGAGGTATTAGCCCATTGTGCAGCAGTCAGTCACATCATATTCGCATTGCTGTTTTCTTGTCGGAGGTTTTGCCTTGATCTATCCTGGACCACATTGACAAGTCACAATTGAAGCATTCTAAATAATCCACAGTGAAATAAGGCATAGGGTGTCACTCTCTAGGCTACAGAAAGCCTGAGCGCAGTGAAGTTAGAAAGGGTAGCAAAGCCCTTTTCAGTCATGTTTCTCAGCCGATTAAACTCATTCAGGGCCAGGCTGCTGGAACGAAAACAGAAAGATCACCTCCTGTTCTCCAGTGTTTTGTTGGCAACAGCAGACAGATGTAGAAAAGTAGAAACATTTTTACTATAGCAACAAAGGGGAAAGGGGTGGGAGGCAAATGCAGGAAAAAAAAAAAAAAAGAAAAGGGGGGGGGGGAATTTGCAGGCTTGTTAATGTCCCAGATACTTTGGGGTAGTACTCTAGGTTAAGAGTGGTTGTCAGTGCAGATTGAAGTTCAAAAGATTCATATGAAATGTGTATTCAGTGCAAATCTGTGTCCTCTCTTCTCCCCCAAATCCTCAACTGGTACAGTAATTAACCGTAAGAACAGATTGACACATGGTGATGCAGTTCATTAACATTTTTTTTTGTTGTTTGTTTGGCTTTTCAGCAAAACCCATTTAAGAGTGATGCCTTCTTTAAGAGTATCCCATCCACCCATGCAGCCACAGTGATGTGACATATTGTGACACAAAATGACACAGAAAATTAAGCTGAGCCCTCCAACTGAAGACTTGATCTAGCCATACATTCTCCACAAGTCACCATTTAAATTAACTGTTGTAGATTCAAGCTAGAAAAATGATAATTAATCTAGTGTAAGTAGTTGTCTAGAAACAGTTTGATGCTACTGGAAAAAATCTGCATAGTATGTTCTTAAAATATAGTATGTTTTCTTTCCTATGGATAAAGACAAATAAATATAGTTGCAAGAAATGCAGCACATTTTTAAGAGGTTGGTACAATGATTTTTCTCTGCTGCATATTATGCATTTATGCATACTCAACATACAGTCTCTGCAAATGCATATTTACATGTATAAATATGAATGCATATATACATCCAAATATATTTAATTAAAAGGTTTTTCTAACTTTCAGAATAGAAATACCCATACACATATGGCCTGTGAATAAATAAAAATAAATTAATTTCTGTGCAGGTAAAAAAACAAACAAAAAAAAAACATCTAAAGGAAGTATGGGAATGATTCCAAGCGATTAGGGCAGTAAAATGGGAGACCCATGTCCCAGCTCCTTCTCTAATAAAAATGTTCTGTTTAAAATAATAGTTACAATGGCAATACTGAAAAAGAACTTTTCCTTACAAAGACCTGTGGTTCAGGCAGTCTTCAGATGTGGTTGACTTAGATTTCACTTCTGAAAAAAAAAAAAAAAAAAAAAAAGGACAAAAAGGATTTATACTGAAGTTTTCCTGCCTCCCAAATAAATTATCTGGTGGTGATGAACATATTCAATCTAAACATTAGCCCTCACAAAGCTGAACATTGCCCCAGCCTTGGAGTATTTAGCTCCTTAGAGAATTTGGCCATTAACCTTGGTGTTTACATTAGTGTTGAGCCCTTTTGAAGATTAGGTCTTTGGAGGTGATAGTATAGTTAAATGTTTCTGGAAATTTTTACTTTAAATTCCTAGGTCTCTTAAAGATCTTGGATCTAAGATCTACTTCTTTGACTTAGGTACTTTTGGGTTAAAAAAAAAAAAAAAAAAAAAAGAAAGAAAAGAAACAAAAGAAACAAAACAAAACAGAAAGAGAAACAACTGCCCTCAGCCTCAAAGCAAGCAGTAAGTGCCAGGCAGGAATCAGCTGCTGGAATGGGCAGGGGATGCAAGGGGTTTCTGCACCAACCTCTCACTGTTGTTGGGATAACAAGTTCTAACCCCTCGGAAATCAGAGGAGGTTCCCCTGAGGGCACATAAAATGATGTCGAGCACTTTTGCAAGTAGTCTAGCCTACATCTGAAGCACGTGAGTGTTTATGGGCAATAACTAGTCTAGAGATTTTTAGTGAGCTCCTGTCTTTCTGGGCTTAGATCTTAAGTTTGATCTAATGGCTAGCAGCCCCTAACATTATACACCTTTTTTTTTTTTTTTTTTTTTTTTTTCAATCCTCATTTCCCCAAACCTTAGAGACTTGCAGAAGCTGTGCTGCTGTGCATTTGCAAGAACTGGTCTAAAATAATGTGATCATTTATCACTGGGTTGTGTTTTTTTTTGCCATGCTTTATAAAATTTGTGTAATATATATCAGGTGTCTATGGATTTTGGCATGGTGTTGGGTCATCTAAGCGATTTGGCATTGTTTAGACTGCAAAATAACACGCAGGGTCAAGAGCAGTCAATACTGGTCCTATAAATTGTTGTCTAGACTCTCATAAATTGTCCTCTAATTTGTGGCTTGAAAAAGAAGAGATATCAGAAACCAAATCTCTTTGCTTCTGCAACTGCACCTGTATTTTTAATACAAAGGACTGTCCTTTCCAGCAGTCTTCTGAGGGGTTTGCTTCTAATGTTCATGTTAGGCTGAAGTCCTAGGGCCCAGGGTGACTTCTGATGTGCTCCTACAGGGAAATGTAAAACCAAATCCCGAGGCAGAATTTCAGACAGACACTCATTTTATTTACTCATATTCATCTCCCCTGGAAAAAAAAAAAAAAAAGAAAAAAAAAAAAAAAAAAGAGAGAGAGAGAGAGAAAATAGCTTTCTTAATCCCAGTACTAACACAATATTGATTCACATTCATGTTCAGTATTTATTGACGTGCATTGCATACAATGGAGGCTATCAATTAGGCTACTCTTTTCGAGGGAAGGGGCAATCGCATTAGAAAACAGATGAAGCTCATAGTTTATATAGTCCTAATTTTATGTAATGTAAACCTTTCAAACCCTGAGCACATGACAGTGAAAATGCATGTCCTGAGGAAAAAAAAAAAAAAAAAAAAGCAAAAACCAAATGGATTTACTCTCCAGCTAATTACTATGGGTGACTATCTGTCCATAGAGTCATATCATTATTTCTTGAAATTCTCTAATGAAATAAAACTTCTCTTACGACAAGCTGAATTTCTATGTATTTTATTAACTAACGTAAATACATTTGTATAATAGCTTAGCACAATATTTTGTTTTGTGAGTGGACCAGATATATGAAATTTTATAAGTGGTGCGTAATCTTGCCCTGTTCATTGTGTACATTTAAGCAAGGGTTCAGTACATTGAGCCCCTATTAAAGATCAATGTCAAGGAGAGCATAATGGCATATGGGCAGTATTCAGGAGGCCAAGTTGTTGCATGCAAAAATCAAATATAAAACACTCTTTTTTTTTTTTTGCCCATTGGAGGTTTTATTGCATGGTCGCAGCTGGATTTACACTGTATTTAATAAAACATTAGTAGCCACCAGGGATTTAAATATGTAACGTAATTCTTTTTCAGTAAAATAATTCCATAAATCCAAATATGATTTTTTTTTTTTTTTTTCCCTTCCAAGCACTGTATGACCATAATTACATTAAACCCTATGTATGGCTTTTTTTTTTTTTCCCTTTTTTATTTTTTTCACTGTGAGACTTAATGGAAGCAAAATCCATCTGAAAAGTTGATTTTGGATACATATTCACATTTTTTGGAGCTGATGTAGGTCTGGTGGCTAATAAGTTCTGGGGAGAAACGGGGGTGCTGACTCTCCAACCTGGCTTACCTACTTTTAATACAGACCTGTGGCAAAATGAAGACCAGTATTACAGGGGCAGGTGAAGACAGTACACATGGAAAAAAGTGCAGAATTGGTGTAATTTCTCTCTAACTTTGTGGTTCCAGCTGGCATTTGAGAATGAATACACTGCAGCCATACAGCCCAGGCCAGGTAGCCTTTACCTAGAATGGTAAACAAGGGGACCTAGCCAAATTATCATTGTATATTAGGTTTTCGTCCCTCAGAAGTTTTCAGTAAGATAGCTGTGGAAAAAAAATCTATATTTTATTTAGCAAATTTAATATATTTTGAGGCATCCTGAATATTTTTGGTGAAAGACGAAAAGACGTGGTTGGACACATCTTCAGTTGGGTGAAACAAGTGCACTGAGGTTTGCATCAGCTATGGATGATTTCCTTGTAGGCATAGTGCTAATCACCATGAAGAAACACACGAAGAGAAAACAAACAGAAAGACTGTGTGGGGAAATAAAATAAAGGTATTATAAAATGAAGCTTGATGAGATATCTTGAGAGCTCTTACTGCAGTTTTCAAAAACAAAAAGTTTGAGTAGGGACAAACAGCTATTTTCTTACATTTCAATGAAAATAAAGATAAGGAAAGAAGAGTGAATGTGTCCCAAAGATTCTTGGCTTTGACGACAGGGAGCCATTTTCCAAGTAGAACAAAGTTTGTTTTGTAATACTTAGTAACTGTGGCTAACTGTGCTAGGAATTGAAGATGACTCCAACTGGAATTTGACTAAATCTGTAAAGTTTCCACTCTTATACATCTAGGTGAAACACGATCTTTAAAATTACAAGTCAAGTGTCTGAACTCATAACTTTTCCATAGACAACAATTTTGGCAGTGAAATACCCATGCTGGAAGGTCTTACAAGAAATCTGCGTCGTTCTATGAAAAGCCTGAGATTTTTTTTCAAATTGTTTAGTTAGAGATCCAGTGGAACCAATTTAGTGGAACCTGTCTGACATACATAACTGAATTTGCATGGACTATTTTTTTTGCATTTGCATGCTGTTACTACAGCATGAAGGAGAATGGGTGAAGGCAGCTGTAGCTTTTAAGCTTTGTAGTATTGGTAGTGAAACAAGAACATCTGACGTGTGAATTCTTAATTCACACTTAATACAAATTCTTTAGCTTTCCTACATGCTAGCAGCTACAATAAAAAGGGTGACCATCTCCCATCTTAACTAAGCTATCTCTGACTAAGGCAATGGCAAACTTTTTTTTTTTTTTTTTCCCCTTCAGGTCTTTCAGATCAGATGCCTCTTACATTGAATAACTGCACCTCAGTGAAATTGGAGATCAGGAAACAATGGTAATATTTCATGGAAAGCTTTAACTCAGGTTTTTGGTTTCTTGAAAAAATGTAGGTGAATGCTGTAATTTTATTTTACAGTGTTTAAAAACAAAATAAAATCCTTAACACTTGCAGCTTCATATTTTATAAACAAAACCAATATTTACACTTTTTTGAACTCTTGCTTCACTATATTCTATTTACCGCCTTAATTCTTTCAGTTCATTTTATTTTTCCCATTGTCTCTGAAACTAAAGTCAAAAGAAAGAGGTTGGAGTTGTTTAAAGGTGCAGTTGTTAGTTGCTCCACTTTTCACTGTTAGAATTTTTCATCAAACAATTGCAATACTTTTGGAAAATCATTTTGAGAAATTTGTGAAATTTGCTTTCACCAAAAGTGTTGACCAGATTCCCTTTTATTTTAATCTTGAATGGATTCAATACCTTATGCTGGATCTTGTGGGAGATCTATTTGTATCTGTTTTTCTATCACATGTATCTGAAGACCGAAAAAGCTCATCTGAGATGTTCAGAACACCAGTTCAGAAAGATGAAATTTAAACACTGGGATATGAATCAAGCTTTCATTCAGATAGTGGATTCTCATTGCCATCCACATGGACTGGAAGGCGTTTGCCACAAATATCTTCAAAGAGGGTCAGACACAGATTTCACTGTTGCTGAGTGTTGATTTATTATTTTGTTTTCCTTTGTCCTGGCAACTCTGAAATAAGAGTTGCTAAAAAGTCACTATTTTCTTCTAGCTGCTGGTAAATACTTATCAAATCTTTCTTTGGGGTCAGTGATTTTTCATATGTCTTAGTACACAATGGAATTATTTAATTACTTTTGCTAGCAAGTTTACAGACAAGTATATCCCTATCATACTGCATATCCTCAAATAAGATTATTTACAATCCAATCTAAGGAGTGCTGACTGGTGTCATTGGAAGCTAAAGCTGCATCAGCATTTAAATTTCTACTTTTCTGGGCAAAAACCCAACTGGCTGATTCAATTAAACTCTTTATGTTATATATTATCCAGAAGTTCACAATCTGAAGTGATTCTCAGAGTCTGAAGCCATGCCTTTATGATTGCAATTTGGTAGCAAGACAATTTCCGAGGACAATTTTACTTGAACTGCAATGAAAATGTCAGGACATAACACACTTTCTGATGTGGGTTTTATGAAAGGCACTCCAAAATCAACCATTATTTCAAGCACAAGCAATAAATAACCTTCATTATTCATTAGAGTGTATATATGCATTTGTGTTTGCAAATATGGTGGTTTCCTGAGCAAAGAACCCTGTAATCAAAAGACCCTTCACTCATTTAAGGAGGTAACAAATGGGTAGGCACAAGGCACAGAAAAACACAGCCTCTTTAATCGGTAATGGAGATAATCTATAGAGTTCCTGCAATACAAGTAGTCCATCTTCTAGGCATAAACTTTAGATAAGATACAAGACGTGGAAAGATTCATGCAATATTGTGAAGCTACTTTTCATAATAGTCATTTGGAAGAATTTTGTTTATGGTTTATATTGAACAAAGAGAATAGACCTTTCCCTTGGCACGTAAATCACAGCCCTCCTGAAGGGTGTCTGGAGTGGTGCTCTGCTATTACTATTCACAAGAACATTAACACCGGTGAAATAGGCTCTGTGAATTTACTGCTATTTACCTGTTAAGATTAGGAGCTAACGTACCTCTGCAAACAGTCGACATGATGTGCCAGACCTGCAGCAGCCCCTTCCATCCTCAAACACTACACAGGAGTGCTAGAAAGCAGCTGCTACACACTGATGCCATTTGTGTGAAGGATTTTTATTTTAATTAGGCTTTGAAGAAAGATCATATTCAGGCACAGGTACCAATTTTGATGAGATTCAGATAGGTCAATCAGAACTGAAGAGTTAAAAACAGAGCTTGGCCAAAATATACTGATTTATTGGAGCTGTTTCCATTTTTGAAATTGAAAAGAAATTTGTTGAGAATGAAAATGACAAATTTGAACATTTTTCTGGCGATTTAAAAGCATAAATTATGCTTGCTAGAACTGCTTTGTTTTGACAAATTCTAAATAATTTTCATTTTCAATTTTTTTTTTTTTTGGTTAAAAATTAAATTGGAGGAGATTTGGGAGAAAATAATTAAAAACAAAATAACAATAAAAAAAAAGCTAAACATTTACTTTAAAAGTAGACTGAGATGCACTTTCTTGTTATTTTTTATGATTTTATGAAGAAGGGCATTTATATGACAAAATCTGCATTTCTGGGGGAGAGAAGTGAAATCAGGAATAAAACTGTGCTCAATAGCATTATTTAAGAAAAGGAGAAAAAGAGGCACCAAACTGTAATGACCAACAATATCAAATGAAGGCTTTGGGATGATACTGGAGTACCAGAGCAAACCAATTAAAGCTCTGGGGAAGGACGGTGGCTCCCCAGCCACTAGATAACAGCTAGAAAATGAGGGGAGAGAAGGGGAGGGAAGGGGGGGAAAAGGAGGAGGAGGAGGAGACTCTCTCTTTCTCTCTCCTGCCTCTTTCTTTTTCCCGCTCCTGTTTTTCGTAGTGGGGGCACTAATGAACTTTTCTAGTCCTATGAAGACAACCCTTGTGTTCTGATTAGTTGCCTTACTTTTAATGAATTGTTTTAATCAAGTTTCAAAGCAGGCACTCTATGCTTCATTGCAGCAGCCCAATGACAATGAGCCGAATGTTACCAAGACAGTGCATCTGATGGACTTTAATGGATTTTATGTGACAGTGTCTAGTGGCCTCATATTAGACATAGCTTTACAACAGAGAACCCATGGGGTTGCACTATGCATTTAATCTATACAAACTGTAAGGACAAGGGAGAGGGAAGCTGGGAAGGGGGAGAGACTTTGAACCCTGAAGACCTTCAAAAGACATGCATTTCATACTAATAAGAAACACTCTTTGGTCATTTTCTTTCTTTCCTTTTTTTTTTTTTTTTTTTTTTTTTTTTTTTTTTTTTTTCCTCTCAATAGCAGAGTCCCATTGTGTTTTCTTTCTTTTCTCCAGGGCTTTTTGCAATAACATTCTTGAAACACAAAGTTATCTGGAAAAATTAAGCTCTCAAGGAAATCTTGGCAGTGCTGCAACATTTCCTGGATTTCAGGTAGCGATTCTGAGTTGTGATCTCTTAAGTCTGTAACAATTTGCTATTTCTAATTTATTGCTTCATTTGTGACTGCTGCTACAGCAAGGTAAATTTATTCTGATTTGCACAACCTAAGTCTTAGCTCTGACAGTGACTAATTATTACCTGAGTTAAAATAATGAAAGTGTCGGAAAGTGTCCGAATGCAATTTGTTAGGAAAACATGTGGCATGCTGTGTTACCCAAGCCCAGAAAAACCTAAGTGATCAGAAACCATGGAGAATTAAGAATTTTTCCCCCAAAGGTTACAAATCAATGTGGAAAATTTTCAGGGAATTGGAGTGCTGAGGGATTCAATTCACTAGAATAGAAAATGCAGAACATACCTGTGTGATTATTTGCTTAAGGAGAAAAGGTCAGTTATTTTTTTTGTTTGTTTTTGTTTTTGTTTTTGTTTTTTTTTTGAACAAATCTAACAGGATATTGTGATAGTAACCACATCCAGGGAGTTATAGGTTATTATAGGATGCTGATCTGATGCTGGATGATTATTTTGGAACTGTTCTTTTCTAGATTAAAAAAATAATAATAATAAACTGTGGCAAAAAAAGCTCTGAAAATATAAGCACCTTTAGCTCTTTAGCTGGTGTAAGTAACACTTTATTATATTTTTCACCAACTCAGGGTCAGTCCTATGTTTTGTCAATTATAGGCATGCCTTATTCTCAGAACAACTCAGCTCCAGCTGTGTAAAATGAATCCTGAAATGAAATGGTCAAATGATGTTAATGACTTTGTCTGCTCATGAAAGTTTCTGAGGAATGTTAGCAGCTCTGGGTTAGAATTAGAGAGCATCTGACAGTGCTGTAGTTCTGGTTGTTCAAATAACTCTATGCAAGCAGATGGGATATCAATAAATTAAAATAATAATACAAAAATAATAAGCAGCTATCCAGCAGAAATGATAAAGCAATACAAACGATATAGGTCTGCTTCATTTGGGACATTTGTCACTCTTGTGAGCCATTTAAGCCATGCTTTAAATTAAATTTATCTTAAACAGGATTTAATTTAGATTTAATAAGGCAATTGTCTTATTGTTAAGTACCAATTGCATGTCAACACATAATGCTTTCTAGAGTGATAATTCTACTGTACTCTGAAAAGATGCTAGGACTACATAAAGGCTGACAATTTCATGGTCCATAACCATGCACCTATGTTTAATGTTACTTAATATGTACCTATATTTAGTCTCTGTATTTCAGCCCTCCTACCAGATGAATATCCTATTTTATAAACTATACAACCTGCATCTGTCTATATATTTAACATACCTGCTAGACCTCTAGAGAGATATGATTATATTAAATACAATATATTGATTGATTTCTCCTTTACATGGACTGTCTTTATTTAATTTAAATACACAATTAAGCCCATCCAGGATACAATTTTGACTATTAATGTTATAAATAATTGGTAATTGTTTTATGACACATCACATATTTTAAGACAATGTTTCTCATATGCTAATAACAACTGCATTTATGAAATATGCTGAAAATCTGTCTTAATTATTCATATTTGTTCATGGTCAATGCCTTTTTATTTCTCAAATCTGGAAAAAAACAATGCATACCTTGGCATTTTAAAACATACTTTTCAGAGAAACATGTACGCCTTTTCATATAGAGTCCATACATGCTTTTGTGATGATTATATAGATAATATAGGTGTCAGTATATGATTCTGCTCTCTGTTTTGCTAATTTCTAGGCTGTGTACAATACCACAGATCAGGCAATTATATCACTAATAATATTTGCACTAATTATTGCTATTAAAATCTATCCATAGTACAACATTACTGTCAGTATAATTCCTATTGTCCAAACACATTAGATTTCGCCTCTCGTTTTATATGACAGCAATAAAATTATTTTTGAATCTGCCCTACACCTATAAGATGATTAACAAGTAATTTTTGAAGAATTTTCCTTCTAGGAAAAAACAAAACAAACAAACAAACAAACAAAAAAAAAACCACCAACAGCATTATCTCTTCTTGTCTTCACTCCCATTTTGTGTCTGCTTTCTACAGATAAAATCAAACTTGTGCGACTCAGTTTACTGAGAAAAGTCATGATGAAAGCAGCAATTTAAAAGAAGCCTGGAGAGTATTTGCAAATTATGAATTTGTAAATTCAACATTTATTATTAAAAACTTGGTTCTAAGAGCCACACTCATTTAATCAAGGAAAGGAAGCAATGCTGTATGATTCACACACCCAATAAAGTATAATCATAAAAAAAAGCAACAAAAAAGAAAGACATAATTTATAGTCTGTCTCTACACCAAAAAACAAACAATCAAACAAACAACAACAACAACAAAAATACAAACTAGCAGCTGCTCAAAGAAAATTCATGTATTGAGAGAGAGGATGGGGTCCAAGCTTTGAAAAGCATCTGGGTGAGATAGAGCCTTTTGTCATTGGGGCCGGTTGGAAATTTCTGCCTGGGCTGGGTCCCAGCAGGCAGCGTGCACCCTCCTTGGGCAGGGAACATTGATGTTCCACTGAAGGTTGGGAGCTTTATGAGGCATGGTAGTTGGGACATCATTATATGGCCATATCCAGTGGTACTGAACCCAGCTGAAGAAGCTTCTCTTTCCCCGCTGTGTATCATTCCCATCCCAGAGCAGCATCCCTTTGGTCAGGTGTGGCATCCCCGTACAATAACCCACAGAAACAGTCTTACATGAGACCACAGAGACATTTTCCCTCATCTTCTTTCTGGAAAGAAGCACCAGGAGTTGTTTTCATTCTTTTTTCAGCTCCAAGACAAGAACCTGTTATGATGCCTGAGGCAAAGGTGCTCCAGAGCATGGGCTTGGCTGCACCGCCCAGCTCACCCCATGCAGCCTGGGAGGCTGCCAGCAATCTGTGCCAGTAATGAGCAGCCAATTAATTGATTACTGAAAGTATAACCGAATCCTATGCCTCAGAGAAATCTAAAATATAGTAATGGCTTGCTTTATTGACAGTGTTCATGCCATATTTAGTAGCTGGTATGTAAGAAGTAGCTGGACAATTTTGTTACACTTAATATGTTTCAGAACACAGCATAAAACATGTTTTAACACTATAACATCTATTGAGCAGTACCTCTGGGAACAGGCTTTATTATTAGATTACATTATACAAGATTAGACTAGTCAATAAGGGATTTCTTTCACACAGCATGCCATCTGAAATACCTGTTTTCTTTCTTTCCTTTTTTTTTTTTTTTTCTTTTTCTTTTTTTCTTTTTTCTTTAAATTACTTCAAGACCTTCTTTGTAGGATCTTAGGTACAATATACCCATGAATCATAAAACTGACAAGCCCCAGGGCTGAATGGTCTCTGTACGGGAGATAGGAGGCCTAGAGATAAAGGTGCACTACAGGTATACAGTGACAGGGGTGGATTATAGATAAACAAAAGGAGCAGTTATTAGATGGGAAGTGCCAGGCAGGATTGTACATTCAGAATGCAAATTGTTAGGACTGAGTCTCAGGGATCTGACTCGGCTTGGACTGTCAGACAATGGGAAAACAAAGACGGTATATCAGTCTGGGTACAATCCAGCCATTATTTATTTATTTATTTGTTATTTATTTTATATATTTGCTTTAGCTGCTAGCAGCAGAGAGGATAAGGGAAGCACTCAGGGTCTCAGGCAGGTTTTGGCACATGGGTGTGTTCTCTGTTCTCTCCACCAGGGAATTCAGGCTCCTGGTAAAGTTAATTCAAAATGCTATTTTCTGATCAAACACTGTGCTGATTAGTTAGGTAAGAATTCAGTGATTGGAAAGGCAAAGTACCATGAGATGATCTGAGTCAGGGCAGCAAACTGATGCCTCTGTCCTTTTGGGAGCTGGAGACCCAAATCCTCTCCTTCCCTATAGCATCTTTGTTCAGAGCAGCACCCATGGGAGAGGTAGGTGGGGACATCCCTGCTGCCCAGGGTCCCACCTGCCCATGCTGGGGACACCCCACATACCCAGTGTGGGGCTGGGCACAGCTGGGAGCACCTGGGGGATTTTCAGGACAACGCATTCCCTGCTTGGACAGGAGTCCCCAGATTGCAAGCATGGATTTAAGAGTTTGGTGCCTGCAAAGTGCTGAAGCACTATTTTGGTACCCAAACCCTTTTTGAACATATGTCTGCTCAATTACATTGCTGAAATGTAGTGAGAATCAAACACACTATTTGCTTTTTTCAAATGATATCCGGTGCTATTCACACGTTTTTTCCCCTTTTAAATTCCGCCGTTGCCTGCAGAATTGGATCTGTTGCTGGCAATTTCTCTTTCTCGGTCCTAAATTAAAAATCTCTGCCGCACTACGCAGTTGCTGACTATGTCCATATGAACAACTTCCATTCAAATTTCCTAGATGGAGAAGACTTGTGGCCTGCTTTGCTGCGCTAAGTGGAAATGAATATGAATTGAAAGGACTATATTTAAGAGCAGTTTCCCTTTTTTGCCTACGAGGATTTTTCTTCTCTTATATAACCAAATTTCCCCACAAGATTGACATTTCAGGAAAGGGGCAGCGGCAGACAGGTGACTACAGATCACATTGGATTTCAGCAACCTTCCATTGTAAAGGTCAGCTCTCTGCAGTGGGTTTTCAGCTGGCGGTTCCTTGCTTGGTTTCCATCTCAGGTGAAATACTTCATGTGTCCAGGTAAACTTAACTCCTCTCTCCTTTCCTCTCTTGCTCCCACTCTCCCTCCCTCCCTCCCTCCCTCCCTCCCTCCCTCCCTCCCTCCCTCCCTCCCTCCCTCCCCCTCCTCCCCTCTTTTCATTTATTTCTTAAAATGTGTAATAGAGAAAGATGAGATATACCAGGAGAAAGGACCGCAGAGTGGTTCATCACTTCCCTCGCCAACCTAACCCCTGCTCAGCTCTGAGCACTACCAACCAAGAAAAGCAGTGACCTGCTGGCAACAAGTGATGGCCACCAAGGATCTGTCAGCCAGGCACATGAGCAGGCAAGGAGCACCACATCTGGAGGGCAATACTGCTTGCTGCAAACAGGATTTGGTAGCAACTTTAATGTGGAAACTGGAGAAATGACTCCAGTAATTACCTTTTCCCCATGTTGGCCACTGGGTTGCCATGGACACTCTGGTCTGTCCAAAACATGGGCTGTACTGTAGTGCTAGCAAGCTGTCAAATAACCAACTGGGTTTCAGAAATTTATAGCTAGTAATTAACTGATAGGCTTATAATTAAGTGGAGATACCCCTGAACAACAAAGCTTGGATCTGAACTCAAATTCTGACTTTTTCCCAAATTCAGGGGCAAGAGAGAGTGACAATTTGGGTTCAGTCCCATCTTTGTAATTAAACAATGATTTTTGACAGGAGGGGAATCTCCAGCAGTTAATGACTGACTGCAGGAGTTGAGGGCCTGAGGCAAAGCTGAGGGCTTTTAATCCAGGTGGTCATTAACTGCCGGGGAACGCCTGACCCTAAGGTTAATTGTTTCTATTTAAAATCATGAAAATAATATACACATATATATATATCCCCCTACTTCTTTTCTGCTGTATACGTATATTACAAATATAAATATGCTGTCATTTTATGTACTGAATAAGATTAAAGCTGAGCTGTGGGATGTTTTCAATGTATTTGCTAAAAAGCTCAGGTATCCCGTATGTTCTCTTTGCATTCCTCTTTCCATTAAAAAAATCTGACCCACAGTCAGGCCAGAGGAGACAGACTGGGAAAGGCTCTGGTTCAGGGTGTGCAAGGAACAGGGTTGCTTGGTGGGGATTTTACAGGTATCTGGGATGCTCACAGTAGAGAAGAGTTTGTGCTCCCAAAGCCATGTGGATAGTCTGCTTTTACAATGGTATCATCTGATTTAATAAAAGCTCTCTCTGCAGTTATGTATGTCCAGGGAGCAAGGAAGAAAGTCACTTTTAAAAACTGTTGTGCACCTTTCCATATATATATATATATATTTGGCTTTCAGAGCTCAGTACAGTGCACGATCAGACCCTTAGAAACTGGCACATTCTCAAGAAAAGCAACAATTAATTTTCAGTGTTGAATCCTGCTTGTGTAAAAGAAACAATCAGGAATTTGGTGCAGCCCGTAAGCCAGAAACTTCAAGTAGGTGATGTGCTACCCCACTGAGGTTCAGCGGGTACTTCATCTGAACCAGAAAGAATCATGCTTGGGTTCATTTAGATGTATTTTCTTCCCCAAATCCTTCTCTCTCCCTTGCTTTTCTTGTTTTTAAAGAGACATATGTCATCATCACCAGTTCAGTTTCCTGTGTTTAACCCTTGCTACATCTAGCCTGATTACTCCTAATAAAGCTTGACAGTTGGAGGGTTAATCCAGCCCTTGGTCTCATGGTTTCTTCTCAGGAAACAATCTGTCCCTGAGAGCTTTCTGGCCTGTTGCAAGGTTATATCCCCCTGGGGTGCCATCAGCGCCAGCCAGGACTCCTTTCCCATTGTCTGCCAAATGGCCACCAATTAAGTCAACTGTTCCCCAATTAGAATTTTGAGGAATTTATCTTGTTCCTCCTGTGTTCAAACTCCCAAGCAGGGGCAGCTCTTGGAGTCGGTTACAAGGGCTTTTTTTTTTTCCTCTTCCCCCCCACCTCCACCCCCTTCCAGATTGGGGGGGAAGGGGGGGTGAAATTAAATAAATAAATAGCAGCTCTTTCCTGTAATCAGATACTCCTGGGTTTTTCCTGTTGCCCATTCACACAGCTTAATCCTGGGGTATGTGATGAGAACATGGTAATATTTAAGGGAGGATATTTTATTATTGTTCCATTCACCTGAACTAGTGTGGATTAATTTTTTTATTGATGCTGTTCTTAGTAAAATGTTTCTCTGTGACTTCAGCTATAAATATAACGTGATTTCCTGAGTTAAAGGAAGAAAAGTAATTTTATTTCAATTGGTCTAATAGCCAAATAACCATTTTTATTTATTTATTTATTGCCAGAAATTGTTTAACTGACTGTTTACAACTTTTATTTATTTATTTATTTTTTATTGGAGAATTAAATTCTGTACTCTGGGTCAACTTTAATATGGGAAATGCAAAGTCTGGCAAAGGTATCAGGATAATATCCAAGGATCAGATTGATCCATTCAAGGCACATAGGACCTCTGTCTTTTTTTGTGGGAGTGTGTGAACGTTCTCTTTAGCAAACTCTACGTGATACTTCAATGGCTCTAGCCATGGAGGAGCAGGACACTTCAGTTCTGGTGACACAGGCAGACTGTGCTGGGCCAGGCAAGGTGCCACTATCCTGGCATTTGAATCAATCCACAATTTCAGAGAAAATTTTGGGATTAATTGTGAAAATGCACTTTTTCACAAGGTGTTTCACTTTGAAATTATATCAATGAAATCCCTTTGAAATGTAAGCACTCATCATGCAAGTTTACTGAAACATAGTTCTGGGGCTTCAAACATTTGAGTGATTTACCCAACTCTTACGCACTTTTCTGCTGATCCTCTGCTCTACTCAGCTGCATAGATTCTGATTTCTTCCTAGGGCTTCATTAAGTGATGTAACTAAAAATGTAACCAACATCTGTCATATGTATGTTGTCTCTCTCTCTCTCTCTCTCTTTTTTTTTTTTTTTTTTTTTTCAGTGAGAGAGAAATGCATGTAGTCAAATGTTTTGTTTGGGATTTCTTAGGGAAGATTTTCAGCTCTTATTTTCACGTATTTCCTTCTTATTACTGCAAATAAGGCCAATTCACTCAACTCACATCTGCTTCCAAGTGTCACCAATTTCCTACAAGTTCCAAAACATGAGGCAAGATGAAGATAAAGACCATATATAAAATTTAGCTGTCGATCCAGTTTTCTCTAGGGTTTTTGTATGATTTTATCTAAAGTTGTGTGTTTGGCCATCCAGACTTGGTTTCACTCACTACAAAAAATGGCAGGTCAGATCTTACATGGTAGAAATTAAAGAAGTTATTCTAGATTCACATGAATAAGACCTTTGGCACCCTTCTTAAAACTCGTAGTCTTCTCCTACTTAAATAAAGGAAGATTGTGATGTGTATGGAAAGCTGAGACCCACAAAGCTTTCCAAAGTTTTAAAGCTATATATATATATATATATATATATATTTTTTTTTTTTTTTTCTCCAAGATGCACAGTTATTTCAGGAAGGATTGAGCACATGTCCCAAACATAGTATAACTATAGAAAACAGAAATATATCCTCTTGCTTCCCTCGGGGGGTGGGAGGTGGAGGAAGTTAGTGAAAAAGTATAGCACAGTAATAATATCAAAAGAGCAGGACAGCAAATTATAGCTGTCCCTGGTCAGATTTAATTGGGTTTTCCTCAATACAGTGAAGAGTGGTTGAGGAAATTCTTCACTTGCCATAAAGTCCCAGAAGTCCCCTCAGACTGCACTCAGCTCCAGTCCCATGGAAGGGAGTGCATAATCTTTACCCACACATCAATACCCAGCTCCCACATCAACCAGAAGGAAGAATGCACCATTAAAGAGGTTAATTCCCATGTGTTAAAATAGTCTGTATTTTAATGTTCCATTCACCTGAAGAAATGCAAGTAAGCATTTTAATAGAAAATTTAAAACCCATTGGGCTTGATTCTCCTCACGTTGGTTTTAAATCAGTGTCGTTCTGGTCAATCTTGCTTTTTGCCTGGAGTTAGCAAAAGAATGATCCAAGTCATCCTCCCCTTGTTCCTTATGTAAATTAATGATTTTGACAAAAAATTTCTTCTAACCTGGGCTACTGAAACTCAGTGAAACTCTCAAATGCTGGCAAAACTCAAACACATCTTCCCTGTTCAGATTGTGAGTCTTGTGCAGCCTTGTGCATCCTTCCAATGGTTTTGTGCACAACTCGTGTGTGACTGTGCAAACTGCATGTGGCTGTTTTGCCCAACCGTGCAATTCTCAGGTGAAAAAGCAGCACTCATTTTTGCAGATGCAGGCTTTATTTTCCTGTAGCGATGCTTGGGGCAAGCTCTTTGGCATTTTCCATCTCTGCCCTAAAGGAAAATAGAGAATGTGGAAGGAGGCAGGGGACGGAAAACACGGATACGGTGAACACACAGTGCTGCAAATGCATCCCAATGCACTTGCTGTTTTACATGTATGTAAAAGAATCTAGTGTTGGGAAATTCCGTTAATACTCTGGCTATGTCAGGGCAATTAAAGGTCCTGAATTTTATTTTCTTTCTTTATTTTTTTTTCTTTATTTCTTCTCTCCTTTTTATTTCTTCTTTGGAAAATGGTTAGCTATGATACTTCCAATAAAGACAGGAATCTCCTGATGCAAGTCTGTGTAGGATGCTCCTATGTGCCAAATAACCAGTGTGAATGACCTTTATGTGACAGTGATAATTGCTCCACAAAGTGTTTCCATTAGGTGAGTGGTTCCCAAAATCCTGCTCCTATAGCATTGTGGTGGGAACTTTATACAGGAGCCAACACACTGAGCACTGAGGCTCCTTTTGTTCCTTTAGAAAAAAAAAAAAAAAAAGATCTTCCCTTTCCATGCCCATGGGGTACATGCAACCCATAGGAGAAGTCCCAACAAGACACCCCCTTGAAATATCATTCTGTGCTGTGGGGGGAGCAGAGTTAGGACTGGGTGACTGTGGGGCTCTGCATTGCACCGGGACAATGCTCATCCCAGTGCCATCACGGGAGGAAAGGCTGCAACTGCCACAGCATCAGCAATGGGCTGGTTCTGCTGAGAAGGGCTACAGATAAAAAGAACCTTTGTGGTCCCTGTACAAAAGCCTTCTGGTTGCTCTTTAAGAGCTCTGCCTGAGCGCGTGTTGGCCGGGCTGGCTACATCACTGCCTCCTTGGCACAGCATCAATGCATGTGAGGGCAGCGGAGACGCTCTCAGCAACTTAAACACAGATGTTTGTGAGCAAAGAGGCGCAATGTACCAGTGGTGACACAGCTTTGCTGCAACAAATAATTTAGCAGGCCCAAAGAGGGCTTTCTCAGGCCCATGAACATCATTAACTTTGACAAACAGAAAATTGTTCCCTTGCCAACAGCTTAAGTGGATTTACAAAAAGTGATTTATTTCTTTGCAGATAGTAACAGCCCTAAAGTATTATATTTATATATAAATATATATATATATAAAATTAAAACGCATGATTTGGCTCAATTGCTGTGAGAAACAAACGGCCTCCCAAACACTTTGGCAAAAAGGTCTGGCTTTTACTGCTGGGTAACAGGCTCGTTGTAGTCAAGGGCTGGGTTTCTCCTGCACATCTCCAGTGGCTTTGAATCCTCTGGGGAAGAGGCTGAAGTCCCTCTTCAGTGGGTGCAGGATACCTGGCAGTGAGAGATGCAGGGTGACACTGGTCCCAGGACACCTCCTCCTGGCCACGAGAAGAAGTGGGGTTGGTGGCATCCTCTTACGGTGTCAGATGTTCCTGCCAATCTGATAAGGTGACAGGTGCCTGATGTGCGCCTGGCTTGTTCGGTAATTCACGTAAACAAAAGGAAATGGAGAGTCTGAAATGATGGAATGAAGAAAAGAAAACTTGAAACCACAGCTGCAGTTTCCTACATTGGTTGTTACCTCTCACTTGCCCCTAGAGCTTTGACACCTTCAATGCCAAATTTACTTTTTACTTTATTTCCCTATTCTGCTTTTCTATTTACTTGCTCTGAGGCTGCAAAATGTTCATCTCCCCTGGGGGAAGCCAGGTGATCCTTTCTGCAAGATAATTTTTAAACCTTTCTTGAAAAAAAAAAAAAAAGCAAACAGACAAACAACTACCCCTTAGCCCAAAAGGATATAAAAAATCAAGTAAACCCACAAAATAAAGGAGCTGAGTGGATGCTTTCTTAATGGGGGGTCTTTATCCCTTCTGCTATATTCTGAGATTTCATTTTAGATACTCAAACTGTTTGTAGGGTTCTTAATGCAATATGGTCCATATTCACTTGCCCTTTAACCACTGTAATAGTAAGCATGAAAAAATAAACAAATAGTAATTTCAGACTAAGTTTACTTTTCTGCTCTTAAAACATATTGAAACAGCCTAGATTTCCACTGGTGTTAGGTAACCTGAAACGAAACTCGATATAATGCAATTGCT
Source organism: Aythya ferina (assembly GCF_964211825.1). Lineage (NCBI taxonomy): Eukaryota > Metazoa > Chordata > Aves > Anseriformes > Anatidae > Aythya > Aythya ferina. The sequence goes on from NC_140307.1 coordinate 5,444,845, forward strand.
ACTAAAGCACTATTGCTTTGTGACATTGGGCTTAGAAGGAAATGTGGGAATGTTCACTCCATTCATGTTAATTTAAGTGGATGTTTTGATTGGATTATGTAAGTATATTTGTGTTTGCATGTGCATGTGTGTGTGTGCATATATGCCTTAATTTGTCAAAAGAGGTCACTCCATAGAAGTGAGTTTAAACTTAATTTTACTTTCTTGGTAAGAGTTCAAAGGTTAAGTTCAGTTTAACCTTGGCTCAGCAGAGATTTTTCTTCCGATTTTTCGGTCTGATATGAAAATGGTTTGTGAAATAAAGACAAACACAGGTTTGCCTGAGAAGGCATTAATAATCAGATCCTTACATGTTTGTACAGAAGTCAGGTACAATCCAGTGTTGATTGCTTCTTAGCTTCTCTTTGCTTTCACAGAAAATCCTGGTAGATAATAGCAGGTCATCACAACCAGGCACTGGAGCATCATGTACCCACAAACACTGGCAACTCTGAACTGTGTAGCTAGTGGAGGTTCACATGTGTGGGACAGATATATCCAGATTTGCAAGAGGAATCATCATTGCAATAAATCACTTCTGGCATTTTGCAATCCTCATTTGACCATTTTCCCAAACAAATTATTTAAAGTCTATATTACATTACATTTTTAAAATTTTGTTTTAAATAGAAGGCCTTTTACAGGGAGCCTAAAAGATTAGTTTGTGACATAAACTTACTGGTGAAGTTTCCAGTCTAAATAAACAAGAAACCCACCAGAATAAAGAATCTGGGATATGTTCAAACAAATACTGTAAAGTTTTGAGAAACGCCAAATTCTTTGGAGATCGGTGTGTGTGTGTACTGTGTGTTTGTATAGACAACAATCTCATAGCAATATGGTATGCCAGTTATTAATTCTGCTCATTGCAGATGGTTTCATTATGTGTATTTAATTTCAGTACTTAAGCAAACATACAATAGTAAGGCTTACAAACTGCTTTAGGATATAACGGTTGTGCACCGTCAAAGGAGATGGAAACGAAATTGATACAACTGATATTGCTCAGGCTGGAGGTAAATCTATATTGATGGGATTAAGCCACTCAGAAGCATCCCTTGAGTTGAATAGTCCTAAAACCACCAATCGCTTTGTTTGTGGTGTCGAGAAGGTACTGATCACTCCAGCCGTAATTTGCTGCAGCAGTTAAGTGCTCCAATTCCTCAGCGCAATAATTGCCACATGTTGAGTGTGCAGATGTCTAAACACGTGGGAGCACTTCCCTTTCCTAAAGACAAATGAAGATTTTCATTTTGTTTTGTAAATGTGTCAGGATTTATCACTTAGTCATGTGTCATGCATTAGGGTGTTTATACAATACAGCTTTCCACACCCTGGTTCTGGACTTCTATGATTTCAACAACAAGGCCGTGGAGGAGCAGAGGTTTGCCAAACCTTCCCCTTTTAACCCAAACCTTTGGCTGGACTAAAGAGAAGCCTGAGCTGAGTGAGCCTAGTAAATGGGAAATGGGATTATTCCCAAGAGTGAGACAAGTGGGATTCACCTCAAAGACTGCTTGATAAAAGAGGCATCAGGAGCAAGACAAGCAAACATCTAAAAAGAAAAAAAGAAAAAAGTAAAATTGAAATCATTATGTCCATCAGCAATAATTATGTCTGTCTGTCCCTAGAACTTGGGTACTGTATTGAATTGTACCAGTAACCTGTCTATGACCTCCGTTGTCTGCTCAAGCAAGAAGGAACTGACTCTAACCTACCTTTAAAACAATTTGTTTTGAAGTTTGAATATGTAACATCTCATCAGAGACAGGCTGACTGATCATAACAATATTTCTGAAATAACTGTTCCATAGTGGAAACAGGAATGGGTGGAAGCTGGGAAGCTGGGAAGTAGACTGGGCTCCAAGCCCAACGTTGACGTCATTTCAGGTTGGAAACTGAAATGACGATGCTGCAGGTATGGGGCTGTTCCCATTAGGACTGAGATCCAGACCCGGGCATTCCTGAAGATTGAGGAAACAGTTTTTGGGATCCAGTGTTTAGTGTGGCTCTCAGATTTTTTGGACAAAATTGGGATTAGCTAAAATGTCAAAATAGCTAATTGTCATTTCTGATGAGCTTTAGTCTTTCATTTATTAATTAAATTATTTATTATTATTTGGATAAAATTATAACAATAAAAATAATAAAAAGTGTCCAGGAAGGAGAGAATCTCCCTCTCCACTCTTCCACTCTGTTACCCTTTTCAGGGACTGATAGTCCTTTTTTTTTTTTTTTTTTTTTTTTTTTTTTTTTTTAAGTTGTTTGCAGAAGGGGAAAAGAAACCCACAGTTATTTATCTGTTACCAGACAAAGACTGTAAAGAAATCCAAGAAGCATCCTAGCACAAAAGCCTGAACTTTTTGACCTCTCAGGCCTCAAGCCTGGACAATTGGCCGAGCTGGGCTTTTTCCTGAGAACTGCCCGAGGGCAGAGGCTGAGAAAAGATGCACATTGTTCGTCTGCAGCCATTAAATGCGAGGGCTGAAAGGCAAAGGATCTCACCAGGTTAGAGCAGTGCTGAGAATGCAGCTTGACACTCATTTTCAAGGTAATGTAATAAAGAGAAAAAGTGAGTTGTAGAGATCTTAATTCTTTAAAATTTAAAAGCTAATTTTGTGTCTTTTAGTCAATTTCCTATGCAGGAAGGAAGAATTTATTAACTGACTTCTGATGTTAAATGGAGTGCTAATGGGCAAGTACAACAATTCAACAGGTGCCAAGGAGAAATATAGAGACATTATATCAATATTAATCTTAGAGCCTTGCAAGCACATTGGTAGGGGCTTTTATTAGGCAGGTTGTGATGGGAACACCCACAAAGTGAAAAGGGTTTGGGATTTCCTGTTTCACGTGATTGAACTCTCACAGGCAACTTGGCTTGCAAGGTGTATTCATGGCAGATTATGAATTTTGTGCCATCAGAAGTTGCTGTTTGCAGACAGATCTGTGGGAAGTTCCCAAGCTGTGAACTCCTCCTGGAGAAGGTGCCTTCAAGTGGCTGCACTCGACACATGCCCTGGCTGTGGTGAGCAGGGCAGTGATGCTGGAGAGCAGAAGTATTTCCAATATTGAGCACTCAGCTCGAAACCTGAACACCCATTATTAGTCTGGATAGCAGTCAAAAGAATAGTTAGTCCTGCTAAAAATCTATGCAACCGCTACTTTACAGACTAATCTTCTGCCAGTAAACAAATGCTGACTCTAATGTACTTCTGATTTTGACCCCTGGGTTGAAAATTTTCTGTATAAACACCAGCTGATGAGCAGGTCACTTTGTTTGCAAGACAAGATTCTCAGCGTCTCACCCCATGCAGCAGGTCCCTGATCTAGATAAAAGACTTCAAAATTATGGCCCAGCCATAATTTTCACTGAACAATTTTTTTTGTTGTTGTTGTTGCTCCAAGATGTCAAATTGTTAATGGGAAAGAGGAAAGTTTTTTTGTCTAACATCTCATTCGGGGGGGGGGGGGGGGGGGAAGTAACATAAAATAAAACCAACAAAATAAAACAGTGACAAACATTTTGATATTTTCAAATGGAAGAGTTTCACATTTTGAAGACAAGGGTTTTTTAAATGTCCAAGAAGTAAGCTAAATGTAATTTTAAAAATGACCATGCAAAATCAAAATAAAATATTTTTCATGGTTGACAGTGCAACTTTTTTGTTGTCATTGTTCTGGTTATTATAACTATTATTTTATTTTTTTTTCAGATTTACAGTTTTTTCATTCCATATCAAAACAAAATTTAAAAAAGCATCACAGGAATGTCCCTGGAACTGAAGAGCTGTTTCTCTGTGGCTCTTATTCCCTTAATTAATACATTAAAGATAACAAATAATAGTGATATTTGCCAACACTGAAATAACAAAAATTTCCATGGAAAAAGGGGGAATCGGTTAATGGAAAATGTGTTTGGTGGTATTCTGGCTCATGTGAGATTTACCACCAGCCATCTTATCTATTTGGCTCTGTTATTTAATGCTGAATTTTAAGTAGCAGAAATGAGTGTTGGTACAAGTTGTATAAAGGTAACAAATGATGTCCTCCATGATACGGTATAAATAGACAAGGTGATACCATGATGTCAAACCCTTTTTTTCTGAGGAAGGTTTTGCTTTCTCCTGTGTGATAGCTATTGGGAATTTCTGAGCCTGCTGCTGCGTGTAGTCACAGAATAAATTCCCCTGCTCCAACCCTTCAGCTAAGCTTAGCTGAAGCCACTGCAGAGATTTCACCTTTCCTCCGAAGGCACAAAGTTCAGAGCTGCCTCGGCCCTGCCTTGGCGCTGCACCAAGCTTTTTGCAGGAGAATGCTCTCAGCACCGGCAGCAAATGGATTTTGGCGAGTCCATCCCTTGCCAGAGAAGCAGCAGCGATCACAGCCCTCTGCTCAGCTGAGGTCGGGAGGATGTTGCACAACCCGGCTGTGTTGTGTTCTCACTGCAGTGTCCCTTTGCGAGCAGTGTCGTAAACAGTATCTTATTCATTTCAGTGGCATGCTGCAGAGGAGAAACATCACACGGTAATTCTGTGTGGTAGGGTCCAGAAAAGGAAATAAAAACTGCGCAATGCAAATGACATGGACTCTGGGGCTGCTTGACACTGCCTTTTTTATGTGTGTGTGAAAATGCTAACAGGCTTTATCTCACATGAAGAATTAGCTTCCTGTCCTACTAATAATAGTAAGCATAACAATAATCACAATAAAATCCCCCCAAATCAAATGAAGAATTTTTGGATTCCAATGTCATTTAAGCCTTCCCCCCCCACACCCCGTTAGCTCTGTAAATAAAAAGTAGCCCCAAAGAATTCAACCCAGTTTTATATCTGCAAAAATACGCTAGCAGCATCTCCCCTTGTGAGTCTATAAATGTGATCTAAAATAGCCAAGGCAACAGACACCCTCCTGCCCCCCAAATCAGGGAATACCTGTGCTGGAGTGTGAGGGAGAGAGAGGGGAGAGATTTGATCTGGCAGTGCTGTTATTTAACAAAACTTCACATAAGAAAAATAACGATGGCAAGTTCTGTAGCTGTTAGATGTATTCAATAATTTTTTCTTCAAATATAAATATTTAAGATACCAAAAAAGCTGCTTTCTCTACTTCCTTAAAAATTCCAAACTGTACAACCAGTTCCCATAAATGACTAATCTTATTTTAAGTGAAGCTAATTTTTGGCTAGGTCTTGAGATGAAAAAATATTGGATCCACAACAAAATCCATATTTCCCCCCACTCTGTATCTTAAAAATGCATCCAGACTAACAGCTTGTTTCCAGATGATATTGAATGCTCCTTTTACTCCTTTTACTTTCCAAAATAGTTTTTTTTTTTTTTTTGAACTTGGTTGTGTGGCGTAGAGATTGTGTATGGGGAGATTTATATAGAGAGATTTTGACCCTCTCTGCTTTGCAAGGCTCTGGCTGGGGTGCCCACACAAGTGGCTGAAAAAAAAAAAAAAGTAAAAAAAAGTAAAAAAAAGTAAAAAAAATGGTTTGCAGAATCTTAACCAGGGATTTTAAAGGGAAGAGCACAGTCCTTCCCCCCTATGGCGGGTGGATTTATTGGGTGTCACGATGACACAATGTGTCTATTCGAAAGCGAAGAAAGCCCCCTACTTAACCTTCATCTTTTTGTGTGTGCACGTACCAGAAGGCACCACACTGTTGCTGGAAAGCAAATAATTAGTGACATGTTCTGTAACACCATTGCTATTTAAAGCTAAATCAGTGGGTTAATGCTTCTCGAAATGTGACATCCATGAGGGATTCTCACTCCAGCACTGTTAGTCACTTGGTGGTCTCCAGAGTGACAGAATCAATGCCCAGAGTTTTAAAAGTCTTGGTTGCAACAGGAAACAAGTGATTATTGGTGAAATTAGATGGGAAGGGGGAGAGCATCCATAGAGCCAGATCCTGAAGCGCTCAACTTTTTCTCCCCAAGGAAGCCCAGGGGGGAATGCAGGCTCCAATCTTCGTTATTGCAAATCAGTGAGCAGGGGAAGCTTTTCTCAGAGGGATGCAAATACACTGGCATGGGCAGAGGAATGGGTCCCAGCCTTCCTTAGCCATGGTGAGTTCCCACTGTGCAAGTCCCTGGGGACCCTCCTGTCCCTAGCCCAGTGTGTGGCTTTCTGTGGCCCCGCTCCCTGCAGAATGGTGAGGTGGAGGAGGCTCCTGAGACCAAATTCTGGGTTGTAAAATCCTAGAACACAGAGCCCAGGGCTCCCTGGGCATCTGTACAGCACTGAGCCCTTTGACAGGCTCTAAAGAATGAATTCTGGGAATTTATAATTACCCTCTCGTGATAGAGAAAGAGACTCTGGAGTTGATTTTTCTCAAAGAACTGAAGCAAGGCCATTCTTCATTAGGGCAAATGAACTGAACAAAACTCTTTGCAAGGGTGAGAATAAAATCCAAAAACATTAAGAAAGGGGGAAAAAAAGAAGAAATAAAACAGTCAAATCACTTTTTACTTCTTCTTACCCAGGAGAGTGACACAGTAGCTTTTTTTTTTTTTTTTTTTTTTTTTTTCCCATTTTCCATTAAGCTGGTTCCTTAAAACACATCTGAACTTTTCCCATCCTGACGATTCCCACGGACAATTGGCAGAGAATCTAGGACAACTTGCAATACTGGGATTTTTTCCAGGCATGAGTAACTTGTTAAAAAGCCACTATTTCCCTAATACTAACAGTAAACAGAGTTCACATCCACATGAAATCCTCTGTGACCCATCGGGGAAAGTTTTTTGTATATTTATATAGAGAGATATATGAAATCATTTAATTCCTTTATCCATCAAGCACTTGGAACTCAGCATGTCCGTTTATATTTCACTTAAAAAAATAAATATACACATGCATGCCAGGCTGGATTTAAAGGTATCCTTTCCCCCCAGTTGACAGCTCTATGCCTGTAGTTTTATAAGCAAAAGCTTTGGAAAGAACAGTATTTAAAAAAAAGTTACTGAGCCATGTTTTACGTCACTTTGATGAAATATAGGTCCGTCACACCTGTTGCTTCTGCTCCTTTGAGTGGAGGACAACTGTGTTGAGTAGTTACTTCCTGAATTTATGAGTTTGTAGGAGTCTGTGCCATTGGGCAAGCAGAAATTTCAGGCAAGCATCCACTGTGTAGATGCATTACATGTACAGTAATTTCAAAACATCCTCAAACGATCACTGCTTTTTTGGACCTATTGATGACAGCAGTTATCTAACTAAGCTACTTCTATATCTAACTAAGCTACTTCTAGTTTAGAGTAGGAAGGTCAAACAGTGGCAACTTTTAAAGTTGCATCCCACCACACGCATGGGTTCTGCTCTAAAAAGTGGAGAAGTTTAACAATGGCAGGAAGCCCTCATAAAGGACAGGTACATGATAGGGCCAGAAATTTGAGGTTTGCCTATAAAAGAAGTGTGGGCACAGCAGGAGATGGACCAGATCAATGCTATCAGCTTGAGTGCAGGTGCACGATGGACCTGATTTCCTTTTCTAGTAAGGCTACCAAAGGCAGTGTAGATGTTTCCATTAGGACCATGCCCACTGTAGTAACTGGCCCTGTATTTTGAGAGCTGGATAGAAATTGAGAGTCCAGAGCACCACCTGTGATTACTGCAGCTCTCCTGCTGAAATCTGTTCTTCTTCTCTGCCTCTGTTTCTCTACAGAAAAAATAGAGTGAGTAAAATATTTTGTAAAACATATTGAAATTAATTTTATCCTAACTATAATCATGTAATCCTAAATCATATGGCTGGAGTTAGGTGATGTGCACAGTTTTCCATCTTCCTGACTTTATTCCATGCAAAAAGAGTGTGAAAAGACAAAGCTGTGATTTTTTATTTGTATCTATTTATTTATTTTCAGAAGAGATTCCCAAGAAAAACTGGCATTTGGAAGAATCAAAAGAAAACACCCTGGCTTGGGACTGCCTCTCTCCTGCAAGGTGTTGTCAACCTCACACTCCTGTGAGTGAGATTAGATATGCGTGCCCAGTATTTTGCACACAGACATTATCTCAGCATTTGGGTCTCTCTACAAAACATCATTCTCATCAACAAGAGCCACAAACAAGCCTCTTCCATTAGGACAGATTTCCTCAGTGGCTGTTTAGAATCAGCAAGTTGATCACTCCTTTCAAGCTGGAAAAATACCATTAAATTCCTAGCCAGGCTTCCACAGAGGAGCAGTCATTAGTGCTCCTTTTGGCTTTGTGCCCCTACCTACTGTCTGGTGAGAAACTTTGAAAAACATATTCGGATTCTTCCTTGGAAAGATGCAAAAGTGTATGAAATCTTCCATGACAATTGTGATTCAGCTGAATAAAACCAAATAAAAACAAATTTGAGAATTGGTTCCATCTCTGAAAGTTTAGGGTGATATATTTGTTAGTGTTTTATTAGTTCTGGCATAATGAAAAATAGCCTGCATTTAGGATAAAAGTATGGTTGTTACAGCAACAGGCTGCATTTTTGTGTTTGGATGAAATGTTTCAGTCTTGCTGGGAATAAGCAGATCGTTTTTCCCAGCTCCTCAGGAAGTCAGTGCCAACCTTGTAAACTCTTTCAAATCTTCTTAAAGTGCATCTGATGCCAGAACCAGTATTTTTCTATGAAGTTACATTGCTATTCCTTTGTTCCAGAGGCCCAGTGCTGTGCTTTCTCTGTTTAATGTGTATTTCCTTTGACTCAAGAGTCCAGAATCAGGCCCAAAGAAAAAAAGACATTTTTCCCTAGGAAATCCACCCCCGTGACTGAATCCTGAGAGTGGATTTGAACCCATCCTATAAGCATTACCAATCTCCTCAGCCCTCCATAATGTCATGTTTGAGCACATCTATGAGAAGGAACAGCAAGATGTTCTTTGGGAGTTCATGGTATTTCATTCTCATGGAGCTTAAGTCATTTAAAAGGATGAGAAAGTTAGTGTAATGTTTTTCTCTTTATTTGCAGTGCCTTGAATTATTTTTTATGAAGTTATTTGTACACATTTCAGCACTTCCTGTTTGGGAGCAGACTTGAGGGCTGAAATACCATGAGAAAAACTTGTTATCCTGATGGCAATTTAGATCTGGCTAAAAGGAGGATGCACTTAAAATCCTGACATAACTCATATTTTTATCCAAGTTCTCCCCTGATTTACAGACAAAAGATTTGTTATGATTTGTGGGCCAGATATTTTCTGATCTTAAAACCACACAGATATTGTGAGTTTGAATCCTAACTGGACTTTGAGGTTTGGAGTTTCACTAGATAATATCTAACACCTAGAATGTCAGAGTGAGATTAAGTGATTTTTGTACCAGGCAGATTTTAGGTTGGTCTAATCTGAAAGTAAATCTTACTAGTAAAAATAGTATATTTACTTCTATGTTCCACCAACGTATTTACAATTTGTATTCTGTATGCTGTAGATGCTTTCAAAACCACATTTTTTTTCAGCTGTTACTTATGTCAGAGACCAAAATCAGGTAAGTATATATATATATATTTATATATATATTTAATTGGCTCTGGGCAAATGAAAGAAAGAAGCGTTGCCATCAACAGATGTACCACCAAACAACCCAGTTCTGTCTAACTTGGTTCTTGGCATCTGTGTGCTATTTCTGTCAAACTCAATCAAACTGAGTGTTAATTTTTGAAGCAAAACCCCTATGATCATTTCATGTGTGATGTAAGCCAGATCTAACCTCAGGACTGTCAAAGGCCAGAAGTCAATGACCCAATTTGGCATGCCATGCAACCCCCTATCAGCAGCGAGTGCTTTTCCTGTGTCTCATTCCTATTCGTGTAGATTATTCATTCTCTGTGAAATTTATTACAGATACCAAATAGAGTATTTATATAAAATCCATCCTGGCTACAACTTCAAGAAGCTTCGGCTATAGCACAGTGTGGCAAATAGATCCCAGAATATATGTCAGGTAAGAATAAAACCTCCCATCCAGATAGGGATCTGACTTTGCAATGGCAAATAGTTCCACTAAGCCAAATACTGTTGAAAGCGAAAAGTCCCATATGAAAAGCTTTAGTAAAAAAAAATGTGCTAGGCCAATGCAATTATGGAGCTTTCTCTAATTGCTCACTCACTTGGAACATAAAATGGAGTAATCTTTGTATGTTAGGACTTTTCTACTCTGATTATAGTTGAGCACTTAGTGGGACAAGATTTTGACTTAGATTTCTGCATTCACCCAAGATGAACTTGGGTTATGATAGTTCATCAGTGTTGTTCTTTGTTTTCTTTTTCTCTTTTGTGCTCCTGGAGCAAGGAAAGAAAAATCCTACCTGTGCAAAATATGGGGGATGGGGGGGGGGGGCAGGGTGACTTCAATAATATTTTCCTACATTTCAGCAGGAACACTGTGTTAAAGAAGGGGATTGTATTCTCTCTGGGAATGTGTTTACTTGGGGTTGGTGACTGTCTGAAATCTCTGCATATTTGGTCTCCTGATCTGGCAACCTCTTCTGCTTTTGCAGACTTCATCTTTCCCCATGCATGGACTGTCTTTGGGGAATTTTTCTGAAGGTATCATCAGTATTTGCTCATGTTTCATCCTTTTTAGGACAGCAGGAGGTTCACACCAATCTATGAACCCCACCTTGAATGGAAAAGATGTACAGATGATGCAGTGAGAGAGAAGAAAAATAATAGACTTGGTTGTGGGCAGAAGTAATAAAAATAATAATACAAAAATACAGCGAGAGAGTTAAGCAAGCTCCCTCTGCTTGCTCTGTGAGACAGTCATTGGTTGAATTCAGTTCAAGTTGGTTGAAGAAAGGCTAGTTAAAAGAATTCCATATTGGAAATACCTCTAAGGTGCAGACCTCTTCCAAAGCACTAAATGAACCCAAGTATCTTATTAGTGCAGAAACTCTTTAGTAAAACTGGATGGAAAAATAAGACTAGGAAATAACTAATTTGTCCATGTTTTGGTTCTTTGCCCAGACCCTTTTTCTGACAGAATTTATCTAAGCAACATATTTCTGACAGATTTAACTACAGTTCTGATCCAGACATTGTCAGTCCCCTTCATATTTTCCTTTTGTGGTTACTGTGTATCCCAAATCCATATAAATAGAAGATATTTGCCTCAACTGGCTTGCACACGCAGCCTATAGTATGTAAAAAGTTAAGAGCAGTCAAGCTGTGATGGTATCCATGCTTTCAGGTCTCTGAACACAATTCCAAATGCACAAACCTATTTTTAGAATATGACATTCCTTTTATTTTATTTTTTTTCTTTTAAAACTATCTATAACTTTCATTAAAAGGCTGTGATGTATATTACAGCCACACAGGGTTGAAAAAAAAATAAAAATAGCGCATTAGCAGTGAAACAATAATCCTGCTGCCAAATGTACAAATATTCACTAATAACTGTTTCAGTCCTGCAGGCCCAGAGGAGTGCTTCATCTTATTCTTCTGGCCTGGTTTTTGACAGAGGGCTTCCCTTAAATCCATCCACTGCTCAGCTGTTCACAGTTCCCTGATTCATACCAGCCTGCTCTGCCTGCGCAAGCACTGTGCTGGTTCCCGTGGCCAAGCTTTCGCAGCTGATGCTCTTCATCTCAGGAGGTCAACTGGGACACCAGGAGGGAAAGTTATGGACAGATGGGCCCCCATGTCTCCTTTTCCTGAGGTGGTACCAGCTATGGTTTGTGATTACAGTTAAATAAATGCAGTGGATGCTCAGGTATACATGCAAACGCCGGGTGTTTCCCAGGTGAACCCAGCTGCAGCAGGAGACCACCATAAACTGCACTGCTGATACCTAAAAAGAGCATCTATGAAATTAATTGGGGCTTTCAAATAAAAGGCATTTAATGTAAAACTGATAAATCCATTAAATGCATATTACTGCTGCTGTTGCTTTATTCAGGCAAAAGATTAATTCGTGGAACAGTTTGCTATTGCCTATGCAGTTATCAGTGAATAATGATCTGGTGGTTTCATGCCTGAATTCCAGGTAGATAATAAAAACAAAACAAAGGATTAATTCATTTTATCTACTTCTCTTCAATTTCTACTAGAGCGACCCCTTGGAAGGCTGCAGAAATGCAAATAAGGGCAAATAAACTGTTCTGATACTGCAACTCCTGCCTGGTTGTGTATGCAAAAGGCTGGTGTTTGTAAAGCTGTGACTGCTGTGTTGCTGTAAGCACTGAGGAACTGTGCAAACACACCAAGTCCATCAATACGACCTCGAAGCACACGTTTCCCAAGGTGCAACCTCCCAAAAAGGAGACAGGAGTTCTAAAATCAAGGCTCCAGTTGAAATTCCACCATGCACCCCATTGCTCCCAACAGTGCTTTGCCTTTTTTTTTGGGGGGAGGGGGGGGGGGGGGGTGGTTCTGCAGTGTTCAGCTCCATTCAAAAGGATGTCCACAATGGTGAACCCTCAGCACATGATCTTATTTTATCCACAAGTCAAGGGAGCAGCTGGGAGACATTGCTTTTTTTTTTTTACTTTTTCTTTTTCTTTTTCTTTTTCTTTTCTTTGTTTGCTGCCCCATCTCTGACTTGGAGGGTCAAATCCATGGCAAGTTCATTTCTGGGCCAACTCTGCCAAATTATATGATGTGAATTAATGTCTACTAGAGCTTAGAACAGCAAACTCTGATTTAAGCTCTTAGGTTGAACTTGTCTACAATTGTTGAGGTGAAAGGCCAGTTCATAGCCATTAATTAACCTAATCCATCTCAATCTACTTTATTTTATACCTTTTAGGGTTTGTGACTCTAAGAAATATATTTAGATAAAGCAATGCTGTTAAAATATGGGAACATTGCTAAAGAGACTCACCACCCACCATTGGTTTATACTAGAGATACCTTCAAGCATATTTTTAATGCAGGGAACTAATTTAATCATATATTTTTTTAGTTAGTCCCAACACACAGTCCAGTTTTCTATAAAACTGATGTACATAGGCATTCTATTAATGACAGGGTTATTTTTGATTCTGACTTTTAGTCAGTTTGTAGTAATTTCATGAATAGGCAGGCATTATTGTCAGACTCCTCCTGTTTTTTTCCGTCCACCTCCTCCCTGATTGTGGTTCTAGTGCTAAAGCACATGAAAATGAGGGAGTGAAATTGCCTTGTAAAATATGAACCTTAACATGACCCCTAAGTACAGCTTTTGGGGACTGGTGTGTACAGAGCAGCAGGCAAAGAATATTCAGAAAGAGTAGCAAGGTTCAAGCTTTATCTAAAAGCATATGGGAATTTCTTAAGAGGATCTAATCTAAAAATAGGATTAAGACATATTACCAGATGTCTATCCCCCAAATATTCATTTTTAAACTGAAGATATTTAATGACTGAGTAATATTTAATAAGTTATTAGTTGACCGTAGAGGCTTCTGAAATTGAAATTCCTTGGAAATGTCTATCACGATAATAATTAATAAAGGTTTTAAACCAGCATCTTCATTGGAAGGGTTTTCTGCCATATTATAGAAGACCATTTTTTAAAAGTATGGGCTGTTTTAGATTTATTTATTTTTTTAAATAATACACAGAAAACAGAAAATCGTGTGTGCTATAACACTGAAATGCCTACACCTAAGTGAAAATGACCAGAAAGTAATCACAAATGATTTGAAATTTTATTTGTAGATTTATTTGTAAGAATCTAGGTATTTATCCATTTTTATCTGAATGTTTCTATCCTAGAAAACAGTTCAGAAGTGCAGAGCAACATACGATGTTTAAGCAAGATGCTGTTAGTGTGTTTTGTATGGCTGTGTCTTGCAAGTGGCTCTTACGTTACAGGACAAACAGACAGCTCGTTTAAGGTACAGCAGATCTTATTGATCTCAGCATCTATGAAAACCCAGAGCACATCTGAAAATAAACTTTTCTCAAAGATTTAAGTTTTCTACAGACAGATAAATGAGGAGAAGCTGCAATAACGCTAGTAGAGGATTTCCAGTAGAGTTAGAAATGTGGGAGCATGCAGATAAGCCCCGATCCACGTTTACATTTGGATTTCTATCTCAAGTTTTCTTATGTATACCCACATTTGAATCTTGGGTGGTGTTTTTTATTTTTATTTATTTATTTATTTATTTTCTGCTAAAAGCCTGGATAAACCTGAAGGCTAGTCCCAGACAGAAGTTACCCACTTAGTTTCAGAATGTAGGCCAAAATCAGAGTTCTCCTGAGACACCTCTTAGCTAACTCTCATATAGACATGGTCTCTTAAGCTAAATCAAGAATACCATCCAAGTATGTTTCTTGTTGTATTTGGACATGTTTTTCACAGAGAAGAATATCTAAAAGATTTAATGACAGAGGTTTTTATCGGATTTCCTTCCCTCTTCCCCATCCTAAAGAAAGTTTTTTTAAAAAAAATTCCAGGTAGCTATAATTAAAAAAAAAAACAAAAAAAAACCAAGTTCAACAAGTTTTTACCCACTTTTATAATTCTTAGAATTTCTTCTGAAACAGAAGGCTTTGTGTACCCTCAAAAAATGTGAGTTGCACTGTTTCCATCGCCTGAAGAAATTTGATCTCCTTTGGTGGGAAAAGAAATCCAGATAGAGAAAAAATAAAATAAAAAATAAAAAGAAATCCAGATAGAGAAAAAGAAAGCCAGATAGAGAGCGAAGAGATTCTTGCCGGGGTGACAGAAACAAAAATGTTGGATTTGTGGAAAACCACAAAGCCCCTAATCATTTCCAGGGTGCCATCCATTGCTGTAGCTAAAGGGAAGCTCTGAGAAGAATGGTGATGGAAAGCTGAAGTAGCTGTGTTAGCCTTGTAGCAACACTTGGAAACTGTGCTCCCTCCTTCCTCCCCTTCAGACCTGCTGGCGGCTGGCACATGAAACCTGAGGCACAGCAATGCCTAGGGGGGAAATTTAGCTGACGTGCTTTACGGTTGTTGTTTTGAGTTACTGATAAAGACAAGCACTAGAGAATAGTTTGTTTGAAGTTGTGTGTGTGCTCCATTCTGAGCAGGATGGCAATTATCAGTTTATATGCCAATCTGATAATCACAGCAGAGAATGACTGGCAAGTGTTATGTTGATATTTTGGCTGAGGGATAAAGAGGACCGTTTCTGCTTCCCCTTCATGTACCTGAAGTTTTGGCTTCAAGCGAACTTGGGAATCCAATACACATCCAGGTTTTTATTGTGCTTTATTGTGTTCTATTTTATTTTTTGTCCAGCCAGAATAATTAGTTATAGGATAGAAAATATAGTGGCAACAGACATTCTTGGAGAGATCTTTCCATTCACTTTTTTTTTCCTTCATCATCTGCCAGCTGCAGGTAGAATGCTCTGCACTTGGCTTCTTGGGCTGGAAGAGAAATAAAAAGATAAAGGGACAAAAAGCTTTGCAGGGGGAAGAGGCAGCACCTCATGACTGAAATGTTGTTTTCATTGGTGAAGGTAGAAGACATCAGCCTGGTAATGGACTGAATACAAACAATATAAGTATGTTGTGGGGCTTGGTTCCCTAATAACCAGCAATACCATCTCCAAAACATATTATCAAATGGGAAAAATGAGCACTAGTCCAGCAATTAACGTACTAGTCTGAACTTGATAGATGTAAATTTCAAATCCTCATTCTACAAAACCACTGTGCCATAAAGTTAGTTGCTTGAGACTAGATGAACAGTGACACTTTTATGAACAGTAACAACAGATCTGTGTTGAAATTATAAGTAGGAAAACTTGTAGGGATGGAGAATCATGCCTGATTTTCAATGTGGACCTGGCCTCTAGTCTCCTGTTACTTGTCTGAGTTCAAATAGCTGTTTTCCATATCAAAGCAGTGCATTAGAGATAAATAAATTAAAGATTACACAAGTATTACAGAGACAGAGACAGAAGTTCAGCATTTCAGAGTGCCAGGTCACATTAGAAATACCGACTTATTCTCCCATGACCCAAACACTCATACCTATGTATATTTATGAAATAAGTATCAGATTATTTTTCTAGACTACCTTAGTCCACAGTCAAGGAGCTGAAATGTGTCCATTTGTACAGCATGTCAACTTTTATAATTACCTGGAGAGGCAGAGAAGTTTTGCAAAGCATATAATACATGGTACACGGTTAAATGGCAGCTGCAACAACCATAGCGGTATCACCTGCACACTGCAGAAGTTAGGGAAGAAAGAAATGCGATAATAACCTCTCATTCATTCTCAGCAAATTCTTTCTTGAGATGTTTCCCTCACGAAGCTGTTCTGCTCCCCATTGAGCACTACTCTGTACAGAAATGGGTCCATTTGCTGTTCTACAACCACCGATTTCTAATGAATTAGACTTTTTGCATTATACATGAGTTGGATGGCCCAAGCTGGGAAGGGGTGGTGAATTCTGACTGGGTTATTATTTTATAAAGCAATCCCCTTCTGCAAGGTTAGCATGGTATGCGTCTGCCTGTGTGCATGCTCAGAGGGTGATTTTGATCAAAGCTATCACTTTCTGGCTTGTGTCTTCACCCTGATGCAAGTTTGTCATGACTAAGATGATGTTCTTGTATGGGTAATAAAAACACAGAATAAAAAAGCTTTATTTGTTCTCCAGCTTCCATACAATTTTGCCTTACACATTCTTTACTCTGGCCCTCTTTTTTCCATGAGTTGCCAAACTAAAGTTTTGTACCGGGCCATTAAAGAAAAAGTGAAAACAAAACTTTTATTGACATGAACACTTTTTTCCCCCCTCTCTGTCTTCACCATTGGGGCCTCAGCTAAAGTGACCTGAGGCTAAATAGGCTCTCAAAGAAAGCTTTCTTGCCAAAGAAATGTCATTGCTGTTAAACAGTACTAATGAATGCATAGATTTAGAACCTTATTTACATTGAAATTTGTTTAGTAAGCCAACTTAGGTCTGAAAATTGGGACAAACTGTTTCCTCAATAATTTAATAACTCCAAAGACCCCGTCCATTTGGTAAAAGCAGTCTCACCATCCACTTACAAATGCAAAGTCACGTTTCCCAAAATTGAATAAAATGCTAATAATACAGCAGATCCACAGATCAGCAAGTAAAGTGGCTTTTAGCTCTGAGTTCAGCTGGAGACAGAGTGAATAACAACAGTCAGCTTACTCTGTCCTAAGCAAAATGGTTTTATTCCATCAATTGCCTGTGTTTCAAGTGTTTTGAAGGGTTCACATTTATTTTCGTAACCTTGCTGGATTTGGCACCCTTGCCAGTAGTGCTGGAACTTTCAAATTGGGAGCTTTTCATTGAAACAGGCCAATTAACTTGCTCGGGTCACATTCCCTATATGAACTGCTTTTAATGGTGATCCGTACCACCCATTTTGTGGCAAACAGAAATCCATAAAGAAAAACAAATTCATTGCTTTCAGTAAGTGCTTCTCTGGGGAAGGCATATACCAGCTGGTCAACTAAATATGGGACACTTGAACAAATAAATAAAGCATCCCTCCATTGCACACCTCTCCCAAAAGATATTGTATATGTTTTGTTGACACCATAAACCTTATATCTACATTTTAGGGATGAGCATTTCTGCAAAATCTAGTTTGTTGTTGTTGTTGTTGTTGTTGTTTATTTGTTTTTTTTTGTTTGTTTGTTTGTTTTTGACTGAGGTACCCTTAACGCAGAGGCTTGAATCTTTGTCCAGATAGAAACCTGCCTACAGCTTAAAAAGTTTGGAGACTAGATTATAACCTGGGTTCAAGGTAATTTACAATACAGTTTTCTGCTCTGTCCTATAGGGACAGAATTGATTTTTCTAAAATAGAGGCAATAGTTGCCATCTAAGGCATAAGTTGGCAGGAACACTGATTTGGGAATATATTCTCAGTTGAAAGTTGAATTCTCAACTCAATATATTATGAAATGTGCAGGGTCCGGTGAGACATAAAGCTACCTATGTATACTCTATATTCCACTGTGATAGAGAAGATATAAACTACCATGGAGAATTTGCCAGGCAAGACTTTGATGTCACAACGAGCACAGTCACCCCTTGTTCTGGAGCTTGTGCTTTTCCCATTGCACTAAACTTATGCAGAATTTCAGTCCCAACATTTATTCATAGTCTTCTGCTACCATTATTTAAAATAGTGTTTTAAATGTAAATAAACAAATGCAACCAGGCTATTTGAACTCTTCTCCTGAAACTGGGGTAGTGAGGAAACAAGAGAAACACCAGTAATATCTAAACATTTTAGATATGTCTGAAAAATGATGTGCTATTTCCATATAGCAAATATTGTGTTGAACATGGCAGGTCTCAGTCAAACTAAGAGCACCCAAACAAATACACCTTTCTTCACTACAAACTATAAGGAAATAAATTTTTTTGAAGCTGAGCCTCTATCAGAATATGATATTACATGACACTGTAACCTTTTTCCCTCCAGAAAACCACCCTTTATGAATAAAACATAGGTGACCTTTAAAAACTTAGCAGTTGTACTAGGTGATTGCATATTAACAAGCTTTTTGAGGAACTAGGACAGGCACTGTACGTTTCAGTTAAGGATAGATAATAGAACTATTCAAATAATTTATTATTTTATACAATATAGGGAAATGTAAGAAAACTACCTCAACAAGAGTCTGCTTAAATTTTTGTAAGTATAATTTTATGTGACTCCCCCCATTCATCTAAATTATGCAGTCACTGCTAAATGAAAGACTTCCTTTTAAAGGACAAGCTCGATTCTCCTCTGCTTGAAGTTTCTGAACAGCTTTGGTTTGAGGCCACTTCATGGGACAAGTTGCAGTGATTACTAGGCATTTTTCAAAGGATGTCTAAGCTTTCTGTCCTTCTTTTGTCAAGATAAAGTGTTTGGAGACAAGATCTGAACTGATTTAAATCGGTGGAAATACTGGAACATCAAAGCATATAAAGCAATATATATGGGCAAAGAGGACTCAGTTTTTGACTGACTGTCTCACTCTGAGAAAGTTTCTTGACTTTATTTGATCATATCTACTGAAGCCAAGTGAAGAAGAGAGGGAGTAGGTTCACACATAGGAGAACATTTCCATGAAAATGATCATGACATTTGTAAGTTTGCAAAATTACACTATATCACTTCTTGCATAGGTCTTCCTTCATTCCATCTGCTTTCAATAATAGTTTTAGAGTCTAGTTATCCATGGTAGAAATGTAGGGTGCTATTCTGGTGTTCTGTATTGGTACATCATATTGGATTATCTCCTTAATTATGCATTCAGTACATAGAGAGCTGACAGATGAAAACAATAAATTGCTCAGCACTTTTTCTCAGCATATTTTTTCTACCTATCCTATTGCATAGGATTCCTTCTTCTCCTAAAGGGCATAACGGTCATATACCTCATACCATGTAAGCTGTCAAGTCCCTGGTTTAATAATCATGAAATTATAGTAGTTATGAAGCATTTTAGCCATTGCAGAAATCCAAATGTTTATTTTAAAACACAATATCCATAGGGACACTCCCTCTAAATTTATCAGCAGGAATCCTGGAAAGCTAAATTCAAATGAAAATGCTGATAAACCATGCCCCATTGCTTGTTTTCTTTGTATCATCTTAGCTATAATTGCCTTAGGGTGATTAGATGTTACTTCAACCTTTTGCTACATAAGTTGCTTCCTCTGAGTATTAAAACTATATCCAGGCAAAAGAAAGAAAAAAATCACTGACATTCGTCATTTCAGTATTTAGGTTGTCTGAAAAGTTCTCAGGCAGGAGTCTTGGGTGTGTTGAGTGTGTCTTTCCCTAGTGCAGACAGAGCACATAGTGGTTTATCCGTTGAGCCAGTAAGAGGAGTGAAAGGGAAAAAATATTCCACAAGGCCAACCTGATAGGTTTTCTCCAATGTGTCATTACCGTGTTTCAGAGCATCTGTGTTGCTTCCATATGAACTGGATAGGAACACAAAGTAATCTATTTCAGTTGAGAACACTAATTTATCACCTTGCCATCTTTTATTGCAAGGTAGAGAATCTTTCATTCTCTGTTTCTCTTTTACTTTCTAAATGCAAAATCAGGACAATAAAGAGCATCCCCACTCCCGCCCCCCTCTGGCCCCTCCTTTCTCCAGTTCTTCCCTCTGTCTATTTGTTTATAAGAACTTGCAATTAAAATAAATGTTCTAAGAAGCAGAAACTTACATAATCATTCTCCATCTTTGCTTGTTGAAGGACAAGAACCATACTGGTTCCTGTTAGAAAATATACAGGAATACTCCAAACTATAGCTACTTCCGTATTACTAAGAATCTCCTCTTAGCAGTTCACCTAACCACGCCAGCTAAAGACAAGTTCACTTTACTTCTTTCCTTTGAACATTGAAAAACTTTGTTTCATTGTCCTTGGCATAAATAGACTCTACTGAAACCAGAAAAAAACAAATACCAGTACAATGGATATGTACTTTGAGTGTTACAAGTGGACTCCACTTTGCAACCTCCTACACAAGAACCTGAGAGAGGGCATGAAAGAAGTGCAGAACTTCCCCTGTGGGGATGTCTATATGGTTTCTTGCAGGTGGACATGAGCTGACTCTGTGTGACTGCATGACTGAAGATTACTTGAGCCATTGGACTGCAATACCACAAAGCCAAACCTGAGTATGCTGTCAGCCACAGGCCCTTGGCTTCTTGATTGCAAGCGCTCTAACTGTGGGTTTATCAAGCCCCTATCTGAATGCAGAAGACTCTTTAGGGTTCTGGTTAAGCCCTTGTTTTATATATTCTTTGAAATCCCTGAAAGCACACAGTATAGTACAGAAAGAAGGAATTTCAAGTCCTTGAGTGTTTTGGGGGGATATTTCTTTCAAACCTGAGCTTCCCAAATCACCACCTATTTCTAATGTTGCTTTCCAATCATCTTTGCAGCACTCCCAAGAGTTTTTCTGGCCTTAAATGAAGTAGGGTTGTCTCATCAAAACCAAGCAGATTTGGGGCACACAAATGTGCATATATATTCTTTCATGACTCCTAGACATATATCTACTATCTGAAGATGCTGGGGGCAACCAGGAAATAGTGAAACACCTACTATCCCATCCTAGCTATCAAGCCTTTCCCTTACTTCATTTTTACAGTGCCTTTAAACACTATTTACCTAACACACTATTAGCTAACAAGTTCTTTTTGCATTCACACACTTTTTACTTTCTTTGTTTGCTCTTATTTCAGTCTTAGAACCTTTACAGTAAATGCTAAAGTCTTTCATCATCATTTTCCTTAGAAAAAAAAAAGCACCTTAGTTTATGCACACATGTAGTTATATGTATGTATATATTCTAGGAACCTGACATTCCACTGCCATTCCCAATATATCTTTCTGGCCACCAATTTCCTAACCAAAAGCACATTACAGATCTGATGCTTTCTACAGCCTAGTAGCACATCAGTAAACTAAAGATTATTGTGCTTTGTCAGGTTTTATTTTGTAACATTATGGGAAATTCTCTGCTGCTTTGGATGAGTGCATAAACTCTTATTGCTTGACAATTAACAGAACTAGTAATAGAAAATGCAATGTAATTTACCTTAGTACAAGGGATTTTGGTTAACAAGAATTAAACTATTGAACTCTCCTCTAGTAGGAGAAGGACGTTGTCTCATTATGTGTGCAATTTTTTTGGTGGTTAAATAAATAAATAAATAAGCCCATACACAACAGCAAGTGGGTGCTGGGCCTTGGCTGGATTTATTATGAAGGCTATGTGAAATTCTTCTAATGTGCTTGCTTTGGAACTGGACAAAATGATCTCTTTGCAAAATAAGCATGCCATAGTGTTTTCTGTGATACAGATAGAGTTCACCCAAATAAATAATGTTGAAGGGGGAGTTCCTTTATATGCTGTGCAATTTTAGTGTACTGGAGAGTGGAGAGTTCTTCTTACTTCTGTTGCTGAATTAGGAAGGTCAGTATTCAATTCTCTCCCTCAGCAACTGCTTACTATAAATGTCAAGGGGCTACCCCATTACTCTGAGGACCAGAGTCAATCTTTTCACGTTGATCTGGAAAGAGGTGGTTTGTGTTTTTTTTTTTTTTTTTTTTTTTTTGACATTCTAGTCTAGGAAGGTCTTTTTTCTTTTTCCATTTTTTTTTTTTTTTTTCTCCAGGAATAGGAAGGAAACTTTAAATCTAAGAACATTGAATTTAAGGTTGATTTTTTCCCTATCAGCTGGGAATATTAATAGTATCGTATAGAATCATAGAACGGCTTGGGTTGAAAGGGACCTTAAGGATCATCTAGTTCCAAGCTCCCTGCCATGGTCAGGGATGCCACCCAGTAGATCAGGTAGTCCAGGGCCTTGTCTAACCTGGAACCTTTAAACCAGTTCAAAATGAATAACATATAAATGAAGCCATAAGAGAAATGAAGCTGAGGATTTGGATTTCAGGGCTGGCACTGAGGGTTCAAAGCACAAACTTAGTTTCTGCATTGCTGTTGTGAACCTGAACAAATCTGTGAAGAATCTGTTTTGTGTAGACTCTGAGGATAGTGAGTTTTGCATTCACTGAGCTAAAGAGGAACCTCAGTAAGAAAATATACCACAGTACTGCACGTTTTATCTGTCTCATGAAAAATATTTGATTTTTACATTTTAAAAGGTATAGTTTGACCTGTTGTTACTTTCAGGCCAAAGAAATGATCTAATCAAATTTAAGGCCATAATAAGTAATTCTTTACAACCTCCTCATTTTGCATAGCTTCTTTATAGTGGGACTCATATCTGAGTCCTAAATGAGTGAGGGGGAAAGGTTAGTGTCTGTCTGTGCCTCCCTGTCTGCCTATCCATCCCTTTGTGTTTCCAGCTTGGAATCATGGATCATGGATCATGGTTCTTATAGTCAATTTTACCTCATTAGCACAAAGTTAAAATTTGGTTCAGATAAGAGGGTTAATTTTGTTTTGTAAGAAATTGAGGAGAAGGATATTTATTTAAGATATTGCATGCCTATTTCTTACGACATTTCATTGGGTTTTGTATTCTCAGTTTTGGAGGTAATTTAGATAATCCCAGCCAAATGTAAAAGTATTGGTCTTTCTTGTAGCCATAAGTGTGCCCATGGGTGAAAAAGTCAGAAAAGTTTCAACAATGGAACAGCCTGGTTGAACATGTCCTTTTCTGGAGAGTTGGGTGTGTTTGAACAGTGGGCTTTGTAAGCAAGGCAATAATCACCTCACATAAACAGATAATGATGGATGTTATGGAATTGAGAATTGGGGTTTAAAATTGTGCCCTCTTGCCCTCAAACTTCCTTACACATACAAACAAAACAAAGCGAAGTTTGAGATGGAAGCATTACACTGGGTTGCTGAAAAGCCTTCCTCTTATTGGAGGGGTAAGCCTGTATCAGATAGTGTTGAAATCTCCTACTTGACCCTTGTCTAACCTTCAATCCAGAACGCACAAAGTAGGACAGAGCTAATCCCAGCAAGTAGGTTTAAGCAAACAGACCAACAATTTACTACCACTCCAAGAACGTCACTTTCCAAACTTTCTGTTCACTCACTGTTTTGAAAATAAGAGCTATGTAAAGCAGAGATCTGTTGCAGGGAGTATATGAAGCTCCACTTCAAACCCAGTGAAAGCCACCTTAGACAGCACTGAACTAAACATCTGTGTTTCTCATGGTACATGTGGTAGAACATACATAACGCATGAATTCCAGAGTAACATACTCTAATTCTGCAGGATGTATTCCTGCTCTTACCACTTACCTCAGGTCTCTGGTGAAGACATTTGCCACGACACATGACATTTTATATAGCACAAATAATAATAGTAAAAAAAAATGCATAAAACCTGTGTGTGTGTTTGTGTGTGTGTGTGGGGGGGGGGTTATTGATATTAATGTAGATTTTCTTTATAAACAAGTGATTATGGAGCAATATTTTTAGGCTGAAAACCTCTTGGCCCTTCTTACATCACCTTATAGTACCAAAGATGCAAGAGAAAATGTGAACAGTGACAATTCTTCAAACCTAGCTTGCCAGTTGGGAAAGTTTGTTCATTTTCTCAAGGCCAGGCTGCACTGACTTTGGCTGGGTTGATCTGTCCCTGACTTTCCAGTTAGTTCTGACAATTTAAGTGGCCTCACCACTTGGGAAAGGCACAAAGAAAATTGGGCAGGAAAGCACTATTCAAATTGGGTAGGAGTACAGAATCATACTCATTATGGAATTGACTCTGACCCTCAAATAGTACTTTTGCACATCACTCAGGTTCAAATCTCAAGGGCTCCTTTCTTTTCTTTTCTTTTTTTTTTTTTTTTTTTTTTCTTCCCTCCCTCCCTCCCTCCCTCCCTCCCTTCCTTCCTTCCTTCCTTCCTTCCTTCCTTCCTTCCTTCCTTCTTTTTTTCTCTTTCCCCCCCTGTGTTTCTGAATATAAATTGTAATTTTGTGGCTGAGCTCAACACTTAGGTTTATAGCTGCCAGACTCCGCTCTTTGGGGAGTTTGGATCTGATTCCATTACAGGACATTGTGGCTTGGATTCATTTTCTATGTTTCTGATCTCCACTCAGACATTGTCATGATAGAGATTATGTACAATACGCATTGACATGAACATGGAAAATTATGATGTCAGGGCTGTTTAAGAGGTGTTTATTTGTTATGAGACAAACATGTCATTCCCTATATACTTTTTCCTTGAGATTCTTCATTATACTTTTGCCCTACAAAAATCAACCAGAACTTTGTTAAATGGTTCATGAGGGCCAGAAACAATTCTGGTTAAGAGATTAACTACACTGAAAAGCAAAAGATGTGCATAACCAGCTGGCACTGCCATAAATTACTGGGGAAAAAAAAATGTAGTTATGCAATTCTTTGTTTGCCTTTTTTTATAGTTTGTTCCAGCATGAGCATCTCTTTTTTAAAGAGAGTGCTAGTGAAATACCACCAGCCTGAAGCAGAAATGAGGAGACTGTGAATGTTTCCCACTGAAATATACAGTGAGCTCATTAAAAATACAGTCAATTTTTTTAATAGTAAAATCATTTTAAGTTTGCTTATATGGTGCACATAAATCCGGAAGCCTGAATTATTGAGTGTTATTAAGCCTAATGCCTTGAAGCCTGCACTATTATTCCCTCTGCACTTTCAAAGGCAGTGCTGAGCTGCCCACAGTCACCAGAATGACACTTTCTCTGTCAAATGTGTGTGCTGAAGTCACTGTACTCCTTTTTGAACCCCTCATCCTTTTCTCAGTCTTTCCCTGAGCTTTTCTGGGTAATGGAAATGAATGCCCAGCATTTGGAGGTGTGAGGTCAGATAATGAAGAAAAGAGGATCCCAGGAAAAAAAAAAAAAAAATAGGGAGTGAGGATTGGGGATAAAAGCAAGTCTGTAAAAGAATAAGTGGAGTGTGGAAAGCCTGAGAGTTTGGATCTCCTCTTATCTGAATCATTCTCCCACTCTACTTCATACTGAATCTGCTCTCTTATCTGTTTCTCATTTTTGGTATGTGATTTTGTTGGCACTAGCAGGGATTTTTTTTCTCCTCTCATTCCAGAAGACATGCCAAAGAGTGCACAGAAAGCTCATATGATAATCTTTTAATGGTATATGTGAAAGCATGAGGAATTTAAAAGGAAGAAGGAACATACTTGCAATTAAAATCACATGCTCCATCCTGTAAATAGACTTTCACTGAAAGAGTCACATCTCGGGCACATGCTGCAGCAGTTCCTGCACATGGCTCTAACTGTCATGAAATGACTTGCTGGTAAAATATTTACACTTCCTCAAGTTATATACAGAGGGCAAATCTCTGAGAAGCAATGGCAAGGGAGGGAACTCGCTGGCCTAAAGTTCCCTCTATCATTTAAACTCTTTATAGTAAATGAAAGCCAAAATGTTCTTACCATTTGTCAGTTGACAGATAAACTTAGTAGTGTCATGTTTCTGAACATGTGATACAGTTTTTCAGCTCATGGTTGCATGGTGGTTGGTTAGGCATTGGAATGGGTTGCCCAGGAAGACGGTGGAGTCAGTGTCCCTGGGGGTATTTAAGGAAAGGTCGGATGTGGTTTGGTTGGATGTGGTTTAGTGGGTAATATTGGTGGCAGGGAGATGGTTGAAACAGATGATCTTGGAGGTCTTTTCCAACCTTAATGATTCTATTATTCAGTGATCTACCTACACATATGGATGCATCTCTGAGTCCATTATCAGTCCTGCTGGTTCTGGCTCATATCTGTAGCTGGGGACTGGAGCTGAAGTACATGCCCAGTGTGCTTTAACAGCACAACAATTTTTAGCTGATGTAATAATTTGGAACCATTTTAATCACATAGTTACAAATGGTACCAGTACCATGGCCTCTTGTGGATCGGAACTTTCCATCCATTACTTCTACTTGACAAAAGACAAAGACATCAGCCCACTGGAATTTGTTGTTTTGAAAGTGATATTTATTTCCTTAAAAATGTGAGTTCTTCCTTCTTGTAGCATTCATAGTAGTTTATTACCACTGTAGAAGATAGAGCAATAAACACAAGTGCATTCCTGCAAGCTTCCCCATGTGCAAAAACCCCTATGGGCTTGCTTCTCTAGGACTTCTCATAGTGACCGAATTGCTTTACAAATTGAGTTTCTTTTAAACATATATTCCACGAGTTTTGCAGTCAAAAGCCTACCCTTAGACCTAACACTCTAGAAAGGCTTAATTTTGTTTGAAAATGAAAACAGTCATATGTAAACTTCTCATAACTGGGTTGAGTTTGTAAAGACATTATTTTTAAATGGTCATTGAGATTCATTACCAAACCATAGAATGATATGGTTTATATTTGCCCCCAAATCTGAACTATTTTGAAGCTCAACATTGTCCGTATAACAGATGGTTAAAAGGATATTTTCTCACTCATTTTATGAAGAATAGTAGGTTAGTTGAGGTAAGGTTTAGCATTATGGCTAAATAAGTTATTCTAACATGTTGTAGAAAGCATCACATAACATCTCATACATCTTTCTTCACAATTAATTCATATCTTCTGTGTATTGGACACTTACACCAATTTTTTGTGTCTTTGTCCTTCACTGAGATCTTTATCAATTGGAAAAGTACACTGGTCTTGAAGCTTTAATGTTAAGCACATTTCCACAAGAAAGTATTGCTTTAACAAGGGTGGAAAATGCTCTCTTTAGAAGAGCAATTATCATTAAAGATTCATTATCAAAAGAATAGTTACCTAAAGCAGAAAAGTATGAACAGACCCACTGATTCATTCTCTTGACAAAGTGTGACAGCGATCCCAAGATGAATATATTTCAAAGACTAGTACAAATCTGGTCTGTCTGTCTATGCATATCTAATATGCCTATTGCTGTATTACCAGGCTGGGCACATCTTTAGCTGATGCCAACAGGTAAATACCTTTAATGATGATATGACATGTTTTAAACTATGTCGGGACCTGCTTAAAAATTTTTAACCACTGGTTGAATTTTCTCTTTGGATTCCTGTTCCAGGTCATCTTCTCAAACGGGTTAATTATTTCACCAACTTCCTAGAACTGAAAGTGAGCCTTCAACTTCACACCATAAGCTCATGTGCTTTCAAACGTTTTGAGATTCAGCCACTGTTAATCTGTAGGCACAAGTGGCACAAACTGTGATTTGCTTATCTCTTTGCCATGAATCATTTACATTCTCCTGCACAGTTTAAAGCTCTCTGTCTAGAAATGACCCATGTTCACTTTGTTTATATTATTTTTTCATAGTTCAATCCAAAGCAGATTCAGAAGAGTCTATATATTCAGAATTATAGAGATCTTCAACTGAAGATAAAATTGAGATTCTGTTCTTTTGGAGTATATGTGTCTATACATACTAAACTAGTAATATGCAGACTTATATGAATCATCTTTACATGACAGAACTGCCTAATTTTAGTAGAAATTGAATTCAGAAGACTGAATATTTATAAGTATTTTTACATTAAGCCACAATACACTTTTTAACATGAAAATAATAACAGAAAATCCATTTTGTCAGGAAAAACAATATAATGACAGTAACCAGCTATGTTGGCTTTTTTCTCATGTCAGAGTTGGGTAAGAATGCCAGACCATATTATAAACTCCTTCACCAGTCATGAAACTCTCAACAAAATCAATTGTTGTTTGTTTAAACACAGATTTAATTAAATCTTCAGAATCTGGCCAGTTATCAGTAACTTTGGTCAGAATTAGAAACTTATGGAGACAGTTGTGTCTTTCCCATCTCTGCTCTTATATAAATGTTATTTTTGCTAGGATATCTTCCTTCATCCCCACCCCCCAAGCAGTTCAGAGACAATAAAACACCAGGAATCCCTGAAGAGTGGTAAAATGCTGACATGATTTAAGGAGGAAGACTCTGATAAGAAGATAAAAATCTAATAAACAGAGTCTGGAGGACCTTGGCAAGTCTCAGCTGCTTGCCAGTGTAAGCAAAGCCCCTCCCAAGGAAAACAAAGGGAACCTTAATCTCAAGGACATTCCACTCACAAACCATCTGAAGGAGAAAGTCAAGGCCATGACCTCTGCAGTCTGAAGTTATGAGCATACTGACAAGAAAATATTTGACTTGGTTCAAGAAGCAAAATCAGTCATTGGATTTTTTAATATCTTTTTTCTTTAATAAGAGACAAAATAATGCAGTGCCGTGTTATGTGTAAATGTGTAGATATACCCACCCCTTCTCACTGTTAAATGGAAGGGAAAATCACATGCACATGATACATGTATATTATATTATTATTATTATTATGCAAGATATATACATTGAATCAAATATCTACTCCCCAAGACTTCCCCAAAATAAATAATCTAATTGTACAAGACTGCTGTCTTTTTGACCAGACAAGACACAATGTCAACAGATTAAAATGTTGCCTTTGTGTCTTATTGCATGTAACTTTAGGCCACTTAAAAGCTTCTAAAAGATAGCTAGACTATAATTAGTTACAAGGAGTCTAAATTGGTTCAGATAAATCAAATGGAAACACAAAACAACATCTAAAAGCCAAAGTTTTCTCAGGCTGCAAAGATTCATTGTCTCCTTTGGTCACCATCTACTTACCCTTAACACTCTGTCTCGTGCCCTTCCGTAGATGCTTCACTTGTTTTTAGCATCGGAAATGGAAACATCAGCAACATTCAGAAAGCAGGGTCCCCAGACAACCCCACAACATTTTTCTGAAATTTCTGCTCTGATGTGAAAGGTTGGTAGGGTTTAGAAATTGAAGGCACATATAAGATGCTGGGAACTTCTCAGCTTTCTGGCAGACGTTGATTTTTTTCTTGGAAGTCATCGCTTCCTGTTCAAGTTCAATTTTACTAAATACAGGTGATGCTTTCTGAAGCTGGCTCTCGAAATTAACACAGCTCCATCAAAACTGTCTTCTTTGCTATCTGTTGACATTTATTCCCAGGAATTTGTGTAAGCTTTCCTTATTTTGGAGGAAATTCTTCCCTAGCGCAGAGGATTAGGACTTGGTATGTCACACTCCACTTGTTACAAGAAGATCTCCAGCTAAATATTTCATACAGATTTTTAATGCCCCATTTGTTTCCAGATGCTGGTAACTTTATTAAGGTTAATTGTACTGCCCTGAAACATGGCTATGAAGCATGTAATTCACACACACTGCTGTCACTCACTAACCCTTTTGGTTCCCTTATCGATGCCTAACAGTGATTTCATCCCCGGATGGTGTAATCTACTCAGACCTGCTTCGCCAGTGTGGCCCTACGAAAGCATCTTGAAGTGTCAAATCACTAAGTTACTTATATCATTAGATGTAAGTAACTCTTTGCCTATTCAGAAATGTTCCAGACTGACCCCTGCCCTTAGAAAAATAAATAATGCAATCTGTGAATAAGAAGAGTGGTTATCTTACCAGTGCTTCACTGGCAAAATAACAAATTAGGAATTTGAATTTGAAGCTACAGGGGAGTAACTTGTACAACATAAAGAGAAGCAAGGATGATCTGTTGGAGAGATAAGCCTGACAAGCAGAATTTGGGTTCATTCTGGAACTAGGCTAGCATCCATCAGAAGTCTGAACTAATCTGAACTGAACCCTGCCCCTCCAATAACCTGCCTTGTTGTTGTGGCACCTGATGACATTTTCTGCCGTGTTGTGTAATGACTTAAGGGCTGTAATGGGTTGCATGCTGTTAAATGTCATCAAATGCCATGAATCATAAACAATCCTGACTTCTAAACCAGAGATTAGGGATATTTATGAAGTTTAGTCTCAGTTTGGGTTTTCCAGACTCTCAAAGTTCAGATAGTTCCTTTTATTCTCCCTCTCACTCTCTCACTCTCTCCCTCTTTTATTTATTTATTTATTTTTTATTTTATTGCACAAACTGCTTCCTGCTGCCGTGATTGACCCTGCTGCTAATATACCCAAACTGCAGAGCTGGATGTTAATCCAAAGGAATTGAACGTCTGAACTGATTGCCTGCTGACAGCCACTGTAAAACTCAAAAGCATGACTGCAGATATTGAGATTAGATATTGGAAGATGAGAAGAAAAAAAAAAAAAAAGAAAGAAAAATAAAGATTCAACTGTTTCTTCTCTGTGGAAGCATCAGGAAACAATCCCTATTATCCCACTTGTTAAGTGCAATTTCTGGTTTCTGAAACTTTGCAATGTTACAAACCTTTTATTGATCTTAAAAGAATGAAATCAGATACAACAGAGAAGCCATAAAGCAGAAAAATAAAAGAGGAATAAAAGGGACAAGGCACTTACTGATGTTTGTTATAGTCTTAAACAGAATTAAGTACAAAAAAAAAAAAAAAAAAAAAAAAAAAAGAGAGAAAGAGAGAGAGAAAAGAAAGAAAAAGAAAAAAAAAAAAAAAGGATAAGCACTAAAAAGTAGTGAGTGGGTGTAGAATCCAGACCAAGCTGTAACTGGCCATATGTACACTGATTCATATTGTCATGCTCATATAGGAAGATGTTCTACGAGACAGTTCTCAAGATTATGTTTGTTTCATTTTACATTAATTTTCTGGAGAAAAGACTGAAGATTAAATTTATAATCAGTGCTTTATTGCTGTTCACTTACGGCTTTACTGGAAGAGACAAGGGAATTACACACACACACACACACACATATGTTTTCCACTGCCACTAAATTGGTCATTCTATGTTGTAATATTTGATACTTGCACATGTGCCTTAATGCTCCCATTTGGATTGTTATCCCCATTCTTATTAATAGTCCTTAGATAAAGATTGTCTATCTGTGAGTGACAGAGTTGTCAAGTCTGTCTGGTCATCTGCTGCTGTTCAAGATAGATGCTCACAAGTCTTATCTGAAAGCCCTTTTAAACCAAATGATCAAAGCCCTATGAAAACAAATAAACAAACAAAAACTGTTTAAACTGCTCTGAGCAAGGTCTGATTCTGCCCAAACGTGATTCTTCACCCTGGGAACGAACCTTCTTATACATTTATTATGGCAAGCAGCACCGACACTGAACAAGTGTAAATATTCATTAATAATGACAAATCATTCAGAATGCTGCACACATGCAATAAAGGAAGGAGCTCCTACATAAATAAAAGAGCAGACGTGTCTGAATGTTTAAGACCTGGTATTTCCAAAGCACCTTAAGGAGGTGGATGTTCTAGTTTCAACCCCCTTGGACACTTTTGGAAATCCCATGTTTGGGCAAGTTATGAGCATATGAAAGCATGTGCTTCATACACCGGGTTAAAAGCAGACGGTTTGTGTTTATATGCTCTGCTGCTGAGCCGAGCTCTTAGAAACATAGGCAACCATCCATCCTTCTTCAACTCTCCCTCCCTAGCACTCCCCAAACTTGTATTAGGAGTTGAGGAAGAAGTCAGAGGTGGTTATTGTGCACAAATCATCTGCTGGCTGAAGTTTTTGGTGGCAGCCAAGAGAGAAGAAGGAAAAAAAATTAGAAAAATTTCAATTTCAGGACCATTATTATTTTCATTAATCATAAGAGGCGCTGTCACCCCTGTCCTTATTCTTTAGAGGGAGATCTATTATACGGTCCATTTAGTCCAAGCCATATTACCTCATATGTTTTCCTGGCTGACCAAATAAGACTTAAGAGATAAAACAATTTACTGTTCATTATGATCCGTGTCACTGGAATCAATCTATTAACCTACATTAACTGGATATGTGACGATAGCTCACATACACGCTTCTCCGATTTAAAAAAAAAAAAAAAAGGAAAGAATAAGGGAGGGGCTGCAAGGAGGGGGGTGGAAAGGGAGAGAGAGAGGGAAAGGGGAAAGGAAATCAAGGCCCATAAAGTGCAGCAGACGTATAATTTGCCAAGTGAATACAACTTCATTTTCGAGCGGCCACTGCTGCGCCCTCCACATCTTCACGCAGCCCCTGACCTGTGAAGAATTCTAACAAATTGGCTTCTATTGTGAAGCCAAAAGGTGCCATCAATGAAGGGACGGTTCGCTGGTCCTAAAGTATGATGGGAAATCGCAGGCTGGAATAAAGAGCTGCAGTTTTATGAAGTTAACCCGTTGAGGTTAAATCCAAGCAGGGAGGCTGGAGCCAGCTCTTGCCCCTTCCGATGACTTAATCTGGAGAAGGATGATTTATTCTGACGTGTTGCCCATATGCAGGAAAACGTCCCTTGCCGAGCAAGGTAGAAGTGTTTCTTTCCAGCATGCAGATGATGCAACTTCTGCCGTGCTACAGAACATTCATTCCATCCCTTTTGCTCTCTCTTTTGCTCTCTATGCTTGATAGATTGTAAGTGTCTAGTGAGAGGAAAGTGAATCAATAGGTGGTCTTCCTGATGCTCGTTTGCACAGCAAAATAACTTTTGAGTTAACAACCAGTGAGTTAAGGTGGTGCCAGCTCTACACAGCTCCATCAGCCTATTTACTCTGGATTTGCAAATGCTTATTAAGAGCCTACATACATATAGGCTCTTTCGACATGTGAGGTCACTGGTGGCTGAGGACTAGGAGACTTTTCCTTCTTGTTGACTGCCTCCATGCTTTTTTACCCAGCTGTGCCTGCACGCAGAAGCTGTGTGCACCTAGGACCCGGCAGGGACTCTGCCCTCCTGCACTCCACACCTATAGGGGAGAGATGGGAATTGTGCTGGGACCATTTGCCAAGGGTGTTTAATCTGCTCTTTGCAATTATTAATGTGGCAAGTACTAAAGTTCATATTGTTACTACAGCTGCTTTAATTGGGTACTGGAGGTAATTTGGTAGGAAACCAACAGGTTGAGACATATCTCACTCACACTTGTGCTCTTCTCTCAAATTGGAGATGCCTCACTGTTATGCAGGTATCAACTTCGTGTTACTCCACTTTGTCCTTTACACATGGCCCTTATGACCTGAGCACTGGATTAGCAATGGAGCTGCTACTGTCCTGAGCATTGCATACTACCTCTGTCCTTGTGTAGGACACTAAACTGTGGGCATGCACGACTGTGTAGATTCTCCAAAGACTTGGCCCAGTTCCACTAACTCTAGCAGGAATTATATCAAATTTGACTCACTTTTTTTTTTTTTTTTTTTTTTTTTTTTTCCCTTAGAGATAAGGTGGGCTTTAATAGCAGTGACTGGTGGAATACTATTCACATGTGTAACATCTGCCTTAACAATTTCTTCCAGCCCAGCAAATTGCAAATACATAGCTACAAGCCCAGTGCATAGTCCTGAATTTTTTTCCTAATTTTTTCTGTAAAAATGGTAATGAAGGGCTGCAATGGCACTCACAGGGAGTGTAATGAATAGTAGAGAAAAATAATATTATGGTTGTGCCTCATAGTTTTTGTTCTATGCAGTAAGCCATCATGCTAAGAACTAGACTAACATTTTGCAGAGACTGTCACTGCCCCACTGTGCCTTCAGGCAAAAAAGAGACTGTAAATTAACAGTCTGAGGGAGAAGAAAGAGAAATAGACTTGCCAGAGGCCACCCCAGGAACTAAGTGGTAGAGCCAGGGATAGAATCAAAGCCACCTACTTTGCCCATTTGACCATATTTTCCTTAATCTTTTAAATGATCTGTTCATTGCAAAATATGTAAAACTAGATCATAACACCAATGAGGTGTTCAGGGGAGGCTGTGAACATCGTCCTTATCCAGGTCTCATATTGGTTCTGTTTACCCATTCGTACCGTGTTGGGTTGGACACTGGGCTGATCCAACCTCTCAGTCATGTTGCCTTGTCAGCCATGTGCCTCCAGCACTTCAGATCTTCACTCCTCAGGTTTTCCACCTGCAGCATAAAGCTAAACACACTTTGTCAAAGGCAACAAAACAGTCTGAAGTACCTGAAAAACTGCAAGGCATGAAGTCCGCTGGGGTCAAAAAAAAATCAGAATCACTGACACAGGGGCAGTTCCAGACACTTCTAAGAGAAAAGGAAGATTGTAGAGGTTACAGAAGCTATTTCTTTATTCTCATAGATACATTCTTCAGAAAAGTGAAAAAAATGTACTGAAAATCATTATTTATTCTTGACACTTTTGCAAAATCAGTACTAGTCCCTGTGGCGGAACAAACAGGGGAATAAATTTTC
Source organism: Aythya ferina (assembly GCF_964211825.1). Lineage (NCBI taxonomy): Eukaryota > Metazoa > Chordata > Aves > Anseriformes > Anatidae > Aythya > Aythya ferina. The sequence continues at coordinate 5,479,415 of NC_140307.1, forward strand.
CGAGACTGTTAATACAAGACCATAATTCTTCAATTAAAAATAAAACAAAAGAAACCAAAACACCAACAATATAAAACTAAAAACAATAAGGCAAATCAACCTCATGGCTTTTCTATGGTGAGGGATTTAAAAGGGCAGAGCATGTAACATCTAATTAAAGGAACTCAATATTTATCTCACCATCGGTAAAAATCAGTGATAAGTGAGTTAAACAGACAAGATGAGTAGTGAAGCCACACATATTTCTCCTTGAGATGCTGGAGGCCTCAAAAGCAAGGAAATTAATGTACTGGAGGTCTAGTCACAGTTGGTGAAGGAAATAAAAGTTGGGAGTGTATTAATGTCATGGTCCCAGACTTCATTCCCTCTCCAGAGCACACACCATTGCGACCTCAAAATCTGAAAATTAAACTGAAAAGAGATGTTTGTTCTTACAAAATAGCAATTCATTACTGAGAATGGAGATATTTAACCAATAAATGATTGCTTAATGGCCCATAGGACCTTTTCTGCAGCTACAAAAACACTGCATGTTGTTAAACAACCAAGAATACCTCTTGAAAATGCCATACTTACAAATAACATGAGAGATTATTTGCTGCCTGATGAATGTCCATAAAGAGACACTCCCCGAGTGCCCTGGCATAACAGAGCACTGGGGATCAAGGTGGGGTGGAAGAGAGGAAGGGGGGAGTTCAGTTGGAAGAAAATGCGTCTGTCTCCTGTTACACACCTCTGCAGTGACTTACAGCTTGCTCAGTTCGCCCGTCTCTCTGCTGCCTTTTATCTTACAGTGGGCAACTCAGTGTTGAGTGCAGGGGAACAGAACCTGATATTTTCTCCAGAGTAAAGAAGTTCTTCTGGAAGAGGAATGTTGCCATGAGACTGTATTTTCAGGCCACCACAGAAATGTTCTGATTGAACTTTTAATGGTTGTTGTAAAATCTTTTCCTATTTTTTTCATGTGAAGTCCAAGTTTACCAGTAACCACAACAGCCTCAGCTTTTCCTGCTGAGCAGAGAAGTGCTAAACATTAATCTGGGGCCTGGCTTTCTGCAAGTACTTCCAAACAGCGGTTGTGACTGAGCAGATGACAAGGTCTGCTGCTCAGTTCAGCATTATAGGATCCAGTATTTCTGCCTGGTCCCAGCCATCTCTGCTTAACCCTAGGCATTTCCAGCATGACAACTGCAGTAGGAATTAAGTTAACCCCTAATGCCATATGAACATGGGGACAAAGAGCCTGGAGCAGTGACTGCATGTGTAACTCATCAGAGTCATTAACAGTGATATAAATGACTTGTGGCACTTGAAAATGAAGTCTGTGTGCAAGTGCATGTATACACATGTGTGTGTGCATAAACAAAACATCTGAGTTCAGAGCTTCCAGTGAGATGATTTTCACTTCTTGTTTGTCCCAGGACACTCTTAGAGGCTCCTAATTAGAAACATTCTCCTTCATTAGCATTCTCTTTCCCAGCCAATGCCGCAACAGATGAGTGAGTATTAGTTTGTCATTAAGGCAACCAATCTTTGTTGTTCTCCCCATTGAAGAATTTAAGCTCTTTGTAAATGTGGCCAAGAAACCCAATTAAAGGGACTGAAGATCCTGGTTTCTTCTTCAGCTGGTTGGTAACATGGAAAGGTGGGCAAGGGTCTTGTGTGAAGCCAGAGGCCTACCGCTGGGAGGGCATTGTGTGAAGCCAGAGGCCTACCCCTGAGAATGTCACTCTGTAGAAGGACAGTTAAAGGGCTCAGCTTGGTCTTGATCTGGTCAATCTAGGGAAATCAGTTGAATTATCTTTAATGCAATCAAAAAAATTCTGTAACAGATATTCAATAGCTGTACAATAATAACCAGATTTGAATAATACAACCAGATTTGACTATTACCAATTAAATTAGTAATTATTTGGTTATTATTTCATTATAGGCAAGCAGAATTTATGACTATGATAATACAAGGAAGTTTTGAGTCCATTCTACTGCTCAAATATCTTCCCTTAGGTGGAGGACAGAAGAGCAAACAGCACAAAGTAAATGATAGCCATGCTGATAACTAGAAAGTGTTCAGACACAGTGGTGACAAGGACAGTATGGGAACACAGAACAGAAAATGGAATAAAAGCTGTGAAGACATTTTTTCATTAGAAAACACAGGAGTAGAAAAAGACACGAAAAGGTGACAGTAAAGCTACAAAAGAAAAAAAAAAAAAAAAAAAGCAGTGGGGTTTTCACTGGGACAGGAATACTGTCAGCTCAGTTGTACACCTGCAAACCAAGGTATGTAGGTGTATGCTAAAGAATTGGGCAAGAAGTTTTTCTATTGTAAAGAAGTTTTTCTATTGTAAAACACACAAACCAACCGTTTGTTCCATGGGCACAGGGAGAAGAGATTAACCCGAAGTCCAGTAACTGCACTGCCTCATTCAGACCAATACTATAGTACAAAGAAAATATTCCTAATGATCCCTATCTGCAACTGATGTGTGGTAACAGTCACCTGCTATAACAGACCTGAACCTTTGTTGCTACAAATTTCTTCCCTTTTCCCCCTGCTATACTATTGAATTTCTAGTACAGAAAAAGCATGTAAGGCAAAGAAAAAGCTGTCTACTGTAAACTCTTCAGAGCAACCCCACAGGAGACATTTGAAGCTCTGATGAGGCATCAGATTCTCAATTACTGAGGTACACCTTTTAACACGCCCAGGAACTGACTTGCTGACATGCTCTGAAGAGTATATGACATGCCAAGGTCTTCTGGCATCAAGCCTAAATGTTTATCCTTTTTGTGCTCAGGTCTTCCATTTGGCATCAGAAGATGTCATGGTGCCAATGTCAGTCCACCTGGATTGCAAACAATGCTTCCATTCAGTTCCCAGCATTTAATCAGTAACTAGTATCACTGTTATTTTCATTCAGGACTGTTTCCTTTAGCTCTAGCTCCAGGTGCCCTGATAACAAGGGAACAGTCGATTTACTTCTTGCTGTAAGAACACACCATACAATATTCTCAGCAGCAACAGCACAAGGCAGGTGGTTCGTAAGGCATCTCCCATTTGTAGTGCCCGCCAATAACTTGAGCAGGCACTAAAGCGGATGCAACCAATTAGCAGAGTTACACACCTGCTGGGTGGACTTACAGACTATGCACCTTGGTTGCTGTTGCAGAACCTACTGGTCGCCTGGCCTAAAAGTTTTGGATATGAGTTAAAGGGAGTGCCCTGCCTCGTGGACTTTATTCTGGTGGAAAGTCCACATTTTCTCTTTGTACTTAGTTGTACTGTTGTATTGTCAAGCTTAAACTCTTTGCTTCTTTTATAAAGGCAAAGCTCTGATGCATCAACACTCAAGAAGGCTGAATGCTGGGGTATAATTTCAAATTTCCTGGGCTATAACTTCAAATTTGAATCAAAGATGACTTAGCATTTCAAACCTTCTGCAGACTCTTTGGGAAGGTCAGAAGGAAACAAAGAATTAGATATGTCCTTAGCATAATTTTCTGCTGTTAATAGAGTTATGCCAAGGCCTGAAATGTCCATCAGAAAGGAGGGTTAAGTTTTCTCCAGCTAATGAAGATGAAAAGAATAATTTAATGGAGGTGGGAACCAGAATAGAGTGTAGGGATGAAAGGACGAGCAGTAACTGAGACTGAATTTAAACAACTCTGGAGAATAAAACAATCCTTAAAAAAAAAAAAAAAAAAAAAAAAAAGATAATTATGTCTTACAACAATTACCCTGGCTATGAAGCAAAATTAACATAGTCCTTTCTAATTTAAATGTGTTGAAAGTGCCTGAGCATGACAGCAGAAAATTACAAGGTTTACGACACGGGCTTTGGTTAAAGTGATGGCAATCGGATTATTGTAGCTTTTTGTCTGTTGATAGTAATGATTGCAAAGTTACCTATAAATATTAACTGTTTAGTACTGGGAGACTTTTGGTTTAGATGGCTAAGATGTACTTCTAGACACTCCAAGCTGTAAAGTTCTTGTATAGAAAACACTTCCTGTTATAAATCATATTTGGTTAATTCTGATTCATCAAGATGTTATTCTGATATAATTCCTTGAACAGGAATATCCTGGATTTTGATTTAAATCTAATTTTGAAATTATTATATCCATTTTATAACTACCTCATGCTTCTTCAGCTTCCTCATGAAGTGTGATAGTTCAAGGATATTTTGAACCTGGATAAAAAATATTTTTATTTATGGATTGAAAGAACCAAGTCTGACCATGTGGAGATGTTTCTCTTTGGTTACCTTGTAGGCAAACTGTGAATATATTTATTTATTTATTTATTTATTTATTTATTTAATGGTATGTCTTCAGTTTTCCAGGTCAAATCAATTCAGCTGAAGAGCTATTAAAAGAAATAAAAAACAGTAGTATATCATGATTTACTCTTATACAGTAGCATCGGTTTGATAGTGATAAAAAAAAAAAAACAAAAAAAAACCAAAACACAAAAACAACAACAACAACAACCTAAAATGTGAATAAGCTTACCTGGGTTTTGGCCCACACGGATGGTAGAGACATTAATAGTCTGTATTTTTCACATTTTCACATTTTGTCTGCATGCATTTTACCTTGGCTACACTATCGATCATCACTTTTTACATTGGGTTCTCAAAGTAATAAAAGTATTATAACCACCTTTTTCATACAAGACACTTTTTCTTTCGTCTCATCTATAACAGGCAAATCAATGCTGGGGTAGAATCAGAGATTGGCAGGGCCTGCCTGCATGGTATGTCGTCAGCCATCCTCATACTATTCCATGACATCCATAAGAAGACATCAGTCATTGAAATGATCGGAACAGTTGACATGGACCAAATTTTGAAACCCTTCCTGTTTGTGCAGCACAAGAGGTGTGTAGGGGATGTGTTCATCTGACCAAGAAAGACCGGAATACTGCAGGACGATTTCCAACAGCTACAAAACCACTGAGGCAAAAGACACCTTGGCTCAAAATGTCTCAAAATGCATGAAAGATCATAGCAGGGTAAGGTTAGACATGGAGTGAGGTGTAGAACTTTGCTCTGCTTTGTCACTCTTCAAGTATGATATTCTCTTTGGAAATGACTAAACTGAGTCAGGGTCCTCTGTTAAAGGACTCCAGCCCATGACAGGATTGGGACAGATTCATCTGCAGAATCAGGAAAAAGCAACTGCCTCATCCTGGCCCCATATTCACATGGGTTAAATCAAGCTGTGCTGGTAGGGAACCAAAACTTGGGAGATTACAATTCTGCAAAAATGTTGTCTCACATGCACTGAGTTGGACTAGAAGTATATTCCAGGCAAGACAAATGCACAACACAGGCTGTGATGCAAGCACACCTACAGCCAAATTGCGCCTTGCACCCCGAAGTTCATTCTACAGTTTCATAAATATTCTGTGGTGGAGTCTGTTACTGCTCCATGTGAATTCAAACACCATATTTGTACTAAGAAGGTCAGTTGCTCAAATACTTTCATTTATTAAATTAGCTCTGCAGTAAATTAAAATGAATTTTGTTAAACTACTTTACAACTTGGGAGGTTTAGAAAACAAAATTGAGATCAGCTGTTTCCTGTGGATTCTTATTTTCATAACCTCACTGAATCTTCTCTGTTTGACTTGAGATATATCTATATGTCTATATATAGAGAGAAATAAATTTTAGTGTACACATGACAAAAAACATGTATAGGTTAGAATTTTATTTCAAGTATGAGTCTACTTGATTCATGCATAAACTGATTTGCTTTTTGCATTTTTGGGTCTGACATTCAGATTAACTTGGGTTCCTCAGTTTCCAAGTTTACTAAGAGCTTTTTTTTTTTTTTTTTTTTTTTTTTTTTTTTTTCTTCTTGGTAGGATTCTGGGAAAGAAGTTCCATGCTATTGAAATGTTGGCTTATTAAATTAATGTAATTACATAAAGAATCTGTGTTATATTTTGAATAGATCTTTGACAAGATGCTTTGCTCTGAATACTAAAAAGAATTTGGTTTTCTTGTATGTCTGATTCAAATGATTATCAAAGGCATTTATTTTTTGTATGTGACATGTTGTTAAATATGTTAATTTCCTAGAAGCACAGTGTAAGAAGAGCAAGAGCAGCTGTGTAGGACAGTGAGCTTAAAAATAACAAGGCTGAGGCTCTTCTTGGGAATTAGTGTGGTCCAATGGGTAGGCAAGTAGCCTACGATTCCAGACACCTGGGTTCTGCTCCAAAATCTGCTACTGACCTACTATTTTCTATTGAGCAAATCATTTTACCCTTTGCTTTTCTCTTCCTATCTACAAAACAACCAGGAGCAAAATGAAATTTGCCATAGAAACTGTCCTATATCATTATAGTACAATAGGATTTGATATGTGGGAATGCTTGAGTAGTAAAAACTTAGTATTATGCAGAGGTTATCAAAGCCTGCTAGAGCTTTGTGAGGAAGAAGTAGGAAGCCCAGTTGCATCTTGATTCAGTTGGATGTTAGACCTCAAAGGTTTGACAGATATGGCAATGGTGGACATGTGTTTTATATAAATAAATTGTTTCAACTTGCATAGTAGTTCCATTTAATGTGTGGTGATGGCAGGACTATTTAATTGGAATTATAATTGATTTTAATATTACCCACATAAGTGAAGGATATATGCTGCAAATGTGGATGTTCCTTGGAACTGCAGAAGCAAAAGACTTGATAAATGACTTGCTTGGTCAGTCCCTTTCTCCAATTGTCTGTCACTGTGTCTTGAAGATCCTTCTCTAATTCCACTGTAAATATCCTAAACATGAGGACTTCTTCAGCTTCTTCTTGGATGCTAACTCACATTTTCATTCATCTTGTGTTCAGAAATGGTATTACAGTGATCCATTTCCCCATTTTCTCATTTCCAAGCTTCTCATCCCTTTTCACCAAGTTTTGTTCTGTTAATACCCTGAACATGGGTTATCAAGCAGCTCCTCCTGCTTGGTATCCAGAACCTCAGGCAGAATACTGATGCACTCCTTCTAATTTGGACACTGAGTTCCCTCAGTAGTGGAAAGCATTTCTGCCCTTTTAGGAAGTATTCTTTTTCTTCCTAGGTTGGGTCACTTTGCTTGAAAAATCAACAGCAAAACATCAGTAGCCATCAGGATGAGGTCCTCACTATGATAATTCATGTAAATCCCAATATGCTTTCACATTGAGGCCTTTTTACAGAACCCTAAAAATGGAAAGAAAAAAGAATAATCTCTGAGAGGGTGTGAATGTGACTATTCCCTTTTTAAAAGTCCCTTTATAATACCAGACTGTTATATACATATCTCTGTGTAAACGACACTCAAGCCAGTAAAATTTTCAGATAGTTTTGCTGTTTGAATATCTGCCTGTAAGCTGCACGAGGAATCCAGAAACAAAATTAACAAGAGGAAAAGGGATCTCCCTCTTAGTAAGAATAATTAAAGGATGAAAGAACTTTCTAGGGATCCAAAGCCAAATTACTGGGAAACACATTCTGAGGGTGATTTTTGTTTCAGTTTCTGTTCCTTTTATCACTGAGTTTTATGCTTGCACTTATTTAAGCTGTCTGGGAAAAGAGGCTGTACATAAAAGACGATTAGTTTTTAAAGCACTCCAGGGTTGGTTTCAGGGAGAGTTCTTTGTTTTGTTTTGCTTTAACTTGTTGTTGGTGGGGTTGTTGCTTTTTCCCCCTCTTAGATAGAAGACATAAACTGTAGCTCTTAAATAGATGAATGTTGAGAATAAAATTACCAAAGAATTCTTTTTAGAAGGAAAGGAAAAACAAGAAAAGAACAAGGAAAAACTATCCATGGCCTATAGCAGTCACTCAATGATGCTGAAATACCAGGCCGAATTCTCAGTGGGTGGAAATCAATACACCTCTGGTGAAGTCCATGAAGCAACATCACTTTGCACAAACTGAGTGTCTGATAGCTACATATATATTTTATATATCTGTATGCAGCATTAAAAAAAAAAAAAAAAAAAGAAAGAAAAGAGAAGAAAAGAGAAGAAAGGAAAAGAAAGGAAAAGAAAGGAAAAGAAAGGAAAAGAAAGGAAAAGAAAGGAAAAGAAAAGAAAGGAAAAGAAAAGAAAGGAAAAGAAAAGAAAAGAAAAGAAAAGAAAAGAAAAGAAAAGAAAAGAAAAGAAAAGAAAAGAAAAGAAAAGAAAAGAAAAGAAAAAAGCATTCTTGAAAGTGAATGAAGTTGATTCTCAAAAAAAAAAAAGGGTTTTAGATGTTGAATATTTAATATGCTGATAAAAGGACCCTGATTTCATGTATAGAGGCCACAAATAAAAAAAGGGGGGGGGGAGAGAGGGGAAAGGAAAAAAAAAAAAAAAAAAAAAAAGGCACATCTTAAAAGGGAAGCAATGAGCAGAAACTGACCTTTCTGTGAGCAAGCAGATGAGAGAAGGTATTTGGCTAATCCCAGCTGTCGCTGATTGGTCAGACAGAACCGTGTTGAAAATGTCTCCATCTGGGCTAATCTGCTCTCAGTTGGATGAGCTGAGGCCTTCAGAGTTAACCTGACATTTAACAATAATTACCCTTTCGGATGACCCCGGCCCAATCTCCTCTCTCTTAGAAATCTCTCTTTTTTGTTCATGCTCCCAAACCCCTTGGCTCTTGTGTTAGAGATAGCTAAAGAGTGATGATACGATAATGAGATATACTATACACACATGCACACATGCACACATGCATATGCACTTGCAAACATACACATGTGTGCACTGAAACATATTTAAAATGTTGCTCTTCAGCATGTAGTGCTTGATCGCTTCTGCACAGTTTATCAGATTCTTGTGTCATGCAGGATGGGAGATATTTTAAAAATCAAAATAATTAAAAAAATATAAAATAAATAAATTAAAGAGTAGTCATGATTGCTTGCTAACCTTTGTGTGAAAGCTCTAAGTTTCTTTCTGGCACTTGGATGTCTCTTATCTATGGTGAGGAGAAATGGTGCATGGAAATAGGTTCAGATAGAAAAGCAGAGTTCAGAGGTCGCAAAGGCTAACCGTAGATGAAATGTGGCTATTTCTTTTTACCTGAGGCTGGCTTCATCTTTTCTCTGAAAGGTCACTGTGATAAAACAAAAACACATCTCAGGAGAGGAATCATTTATCTCTGGTCAGGTTCTCCTCTCCATTCTGGTACTTTATTTATTTTTCTCATCTTTTGTGGTCAGATTTCTCCAAGTGTCACCTCCTTCCTGAGTGATATTCAATGCTGGTTTTGGGTGTTGGTAGAAGTTTGGCCTCATTACACATATTGTCTCTGTTTTAGTTGGAAATCACGTCTAGAAACTTGGATGATTCCCCAAATCACTTTAATCTGTTGGTGATGAGCTGAAAAGTTTGAGAAAATAGCTGTGCTAATGGAAAAAGAACAAGGACAAGTCTATATGATAGGAAGCTCATTTCCAGTATTTGATTTATTTCATATCTCCATTGTGACCATACATAAATCTTATCTCTACCTCAGTTTCTTTATTTGTCCAACTAAGATCATAATAGTCATTTCACAGAAGGGCTGTGAGATTAAATTTAAAGCACCTTGAAATTCTTAAATAGAAGACAATTAAGAAGAACTATATATTTTATACATGGTATATCCTCTTACATCTTGGGTGGGTTCCAATAACCAGCCTTAATTACAATAATTATGCCTCTAGTTACAACCAGAAGCTGCAAGTGAAGTGAAAGAAATCGGAAAAAAAAAAAAAAAAAAAAAGTTTAACCAATGCCCTAAGCAAAAATTCTTTATGAAAGGCTTATTTTCTCAAATTCTAAGCAGTTCTCAGCTAGAAATTCAGGCCCAGGTTTCTGTCTTGTCTTTGGACTACTTCATCAGCAAACAGAAGTTGCATTTGGAATTGGGGTTACAGACAAGGATTTTTTGTTTGTTTCAATTATTCACTGATAAGCTCTTTGTTTTATGTTCATTTCTTATCCAGAAGAAAGATCCTATGCTACTTATGGTTAATGTTCCTTTGACTGTGAAATAGCTGTGAATTATCTGACCTGCAAGTGAAATCCAGTTCTGAATATTTCCATGACCCAAGCAAACAGTCCATTTCACAGAGCATAGTTCAAATAGCCACCACTTGGCAAAATCTCTGCTTATGCTTTTGCCAACCAAGCAAACTAAGGCTGTTTACCTGCCCCATGCCCTGTGCTGTCTGCAGTGTCATGCGGATGAGCACAAATTCAGAGACCGTCAATCTGAGATTTTAACAGATTATACATGTGAGGGTTCCAGTAATTTTCTGGAGTCTCTAGATAGATTGATTTGGTTGTGAGATCTTCTTTTTTTTTGTTGTTGTTTTTTTTTTTTTTTTTTTGTTTGTTTGTTTGTTTGTTTGTTTTTTTGTTTGTTTGGTTTGGTTTGGTTTGGTTTGGTTTGGTTTGGTTTTTGTTTTTAATACTTCACTGTGGCTTGTTGTCTTTCCATGGGTATTCAAAAGGGTATGTGGTATGGAATTCTTCCCGTGTGAGTAACTCATTAGGAACAGCAGTATTCTATTTTCCTCTATGTTCTAAAATAAAAACGATGTCATAGACTGTTGCCCCCTTAAATCAGCCATAACTTTTCCTTTCATATGTGATAAAACAACTCATTTTGTGGAACTCTGATCACTCTCTCAGTTCTTCATATATTGTTTTAGTGCAAGACATGTTTCACCTCTTGGAGATAAGAGGAATTTTCCAATCCCCAAAAGAAGAATGAGTCTCTAAAAAGTGTCCAAAAATTCCTGTAGTTCTTCTGGATGAAGATGCTCCCTACTATAACAGCCTGTGCTACAAAATTTCTAGAAATCTCTAGGTCTTCTTTAAAAGAACAAAAGCTTATTTTATTTTAGTTTAGTTTTTCCTTCATCTTTTATGTTTATTCTCAGCTGCAGCCGCTGATGTTATGCCCTTTGACATGCTGAGGTCCAACATTTGTTGTGCCCTTGTCCCCTACACTGTTATATCACAGATGAACTTTCTACAGAAGAGATTGTGCTAGAGACTTTGAGAGACTTGAAGCAATGTGAAATATGGACATCCTCTCACCTGCATATTTGATTTGTTCTACAAAGTAGTTTAACATAAAACTCAGTCAATATTTTCTACCCTTATCCTCAGGACCAAGGTCCAATTAATTTCTGTGGTGGATGAACAGACTGTCAAAATGCTGAATTCTGGATTAACTGCACAAGCTAGAAGAAGCTTAATTTCCTTGCTGAAGCTGAAGAAACAACTAACTATTCCAGCATAATCAAGAGATACAAAATCTTTTCCTCAGTGATGAGAAAGCATGCAAGTTTAATTTCCACCAGGTACTATTTAACTGACAAGAAGATAAGTCCTCAGTGTTCTTGAGCCACAGTAAATTGGTGTTAAATAGTCTCATCCATACCTGATAAACCAGCTCTTGCCCTTATAAGTAAAGGTAAATATTCTACAATAATTAGAGTTCTGTGGGAATAGTCTAAGAACCAAGAGATCCTATTTAAGGTGTGTCCATTTGGATTCTTACAGTTTATGTACCTGTCCTTTAGGCTGTCTTTGGAAGATGTCATCAATTATTACACAGTAAAGAACACACAGTCAGAGGTGCATGGACACTGAATGCATAAGTAGACTCTCTTCTTCATTCATACTAAGTAGTGCTTTATGCCTTGAATAAACCAATGAAGGGAATGAGATGAGAAAGTTTTGTTTGACATAAGTAAGAAGATTACAATTTAGCCCTTTGATATAACATCAAGGACAAAACTGGCTGCCTTATTCTCAGTGAATGACAGCGTTTTAACAGTACCTCAGTTTCACAGGGGAAATTTGTAACCCTTGTGAGCAGGGGTGTGGGGGTGTTATCCAGACCAAACATGTATCACTCATTCCTCACAGCAACAGAAGCCAACCATGTTTATTTTATTTTATTTTATTTTATTTTATTTTATTTTATTTTATTATTTTATTTTATTTTATTTTATTTTATTTTATTTTATTTTATTTTATTTTATTTTATTTTTTTAGTTAGGCGATGTCAGTGTTGGCTTTTATTAATTCACATGATTGCCACATCTGAAATAGAATGATAATATCAGTGATATGTAGTAGTGGATTGTCTCCTTTAAGTGTTTACCTCTTTGTTGTACAGGAGCTATATCCCTTGACAGTGTAATTGAACCAATGTTTTGCTTCAGCTGATTTCCATCCACAAACTGTTTTGGAGTTCAGAGAAGAGATCACCTTAAACCATTGAATTCTCCACTTTCACAGTCAATTAGTGAAGGCTGCCAATATGGAGGAGGGCAAGGGATATGGGCTGCCCTTGAGAAAATGTCATACTATGCTGATGTCATAAAATAATAATACTACATACTAGGCGTCATTACTTTTGCTAGTACATAAAGGCAGCCGAGCACTAGAGCTACTTGGCTGTACTGTTTACATAGGCTGGGTCAGGAAAAAGTGTGCTGCTAGAAATGCAAGTGGAACAGCCTGTGCCATTTGGACAAACTGAAATCTAATACCACAAGGTTAGAGTTTACAGTGTTAGTCTTCCTATTATCCAATCCTTATTCTCAGCCTGTGCAAATTGGCCCAACTGCTTTTAAATCAATAGAGCGACGTGGATGAATGGTGATTTCTCATTTTATACCCTGCAAGAATCTGGCCAACCATTCCTCTGCACGTCATTCAAAGGTAGCTATATAAAACCTACTAATAGCCTATTGAGCTCTGAACCTTATAGAAGCCTGTGTATTCCAAAACCCTTAGGAAAAACTGCATAATCATCATCATGCAGGCAATAATTAAGCCCAGTAATATTCGGCAGACAGAACCTTAAACACAAAATTCTCCATACAGAATTTTCTAGCTATCCTCTATGTAGGACAAAAAATGTAAACTATTGTCTGACCCTTTCCTCTATGCTATTTTATTCTCTAACATGAACAAACTAATTAGCTAGATCATACTCCAACACCTATTTAGCTGCAGAGGGAAAATATGTATTTTAGTAAAGGCAAAGAACTGTCTGTACACAGACAGTAAACGTATATCAGTTTCCTCACTCCTCTTTATTTTTTTTTTTCCTTTTGGTTTAAGTCACACAGACCTTGTCTCTTCAGTAATGTCATAATCAGCAAGCTGAAGGCAAGGCTGCTGATAATTGTTCTTTATGTTGCTCTTTGTTTAGTATCTGATTCAATACATCTGCGTGGACACCATTCCATCACCTTCTTAGTAACAGAGGTGAAAAAAATCAATGGCAATCAGATTACCTTGTTAACAGAAAGGCTAAAGGGCTAGTGTGTTAAGTTCACAGTGCATCACCTTTCATTTAAAACATCTCACTTGTGGGGCTTATGTTTTATTTTTTTATTATTTACCCTTTATTATTATTTATAGCACCAAGGGTTCTGTGGTATGCCTTGATATAATTGCATTAGTCTTCCCCTAGGTTAGACTGGACAGCTGTGACATCTTCGAGATGTCAATGTTAGTTCTGATAAGGCAGTTCTTTCTGCAGGTCCTTGTTTCACATAGGGTTCATACCAAAATTCAGGCAAGTTTGAACATCTTGTATAATTGTGTATGGGGATTTTTCGTGTTCACTCTCTTGCTTTCCCCTCATTCTCTGAGAACAGTCAGACAGTGTGACTTACAAGATATGCTGGATAGAATAACCATAGCACAGCACCAGCTTGTACTGAAGAAACCTAGAGATATTTAGCAAAAAGGAGGAAAGATAAAGAAAGCAGGAAAGAATCCTAGTAGCCTGTGATTCCCTGAGCATCCTACTGTTAGTATTTAGGTGTATGACTGCAATCTGGACTAAAGAATCATTCTGATAATCTATAATATATAAAGTTGCTGTGACCATTTTAAATGACTGAAAAGATTTATTAGAACCATTCTTCTGACTAGACATAGTTTGCATGACCACCTTATGCTTTCCTATATAAATCTATTACATTCTTCCCTTCACCTCTGAGTCCTTTCTTATCACTGCTGGAAAATACCAGCAAGAGCTATATCTGAATCATCCAGGTCTCTGCCATGAACAAAACAATTCCCATTTATCTGTTGAAGACTGTTAAATCTGTTGGAATCCTTTCTGAAAGATATAGTGTTGCACAAACTTTATTAATCAGGCCAGGATATCACAATTTGTTATCATAAATATGAATGAGCAGGGAGCGTCTTCTACAAAGAGCTACCATCTTTATAACTATTATCTATTATATGAGTCATTCTCATCAGTGAAGGGACATTTTAGAGTGGTTTGGAATTAGACTTTTTAATGACACTGACTTTTCCAGAGTTTGAATAACAATGCCTCCAGTCTTGTATCTGTTATTTCATCTCTCTTCTGCAGCTAAAGTTGTGCTTAGGTAGGTACTTTGTGTACATCAGTGGGCAAGGAATTATGTCCAGCAAATCCCTGAGAGAAAACAAGTGGCAGGACAAAGAAAAAAAAAAAAGTGATTAAATTCAACAGGATCTTTATTTTTCATTCGTTGAAAAATGTTGTTCAAGTACCTTTTAGCCCTAACTGAATTCCAGGTCGAATTGCATGTAACTATTAGAGACCTCTTCACCACAGATTCCCACAGCTAAAGTCATTTCAATTAATTATGTGTTGCAGGGGTTAGTAACGACTTTAAGTTGAGGAATGAAATTACTTTAAGAGGTGGCAAATTCCTTATGTGTTTTCTCCTTCTTCATTTGGATTATGGCTGTCAAAAATGGAATTTTGTCAATGGATTAAAAGGAACCACATACGTAACAGGCTCTGGTTGAAACGCACTCCTTTGTTTCTGAGGAAAGACAAAAACGGGAAGTAATTCAAAACTAGATGAGGTAAAACATTTGTTTCTACAATATGCGGGAGTGGTATAAGCCTGAAAAACACATAGAATATCATTCAACTAATTAGTCATATCAAAAATGGTAAGAGGAAATCCAGACCAATCAGACGTTTGGAAGTGATGAGTGATTTTGGATAGCTAGTACTGGGGAACTTCTCCTCAACAGAATCCCAAACCAGTGGTGTTTATTGAGTCCCAGCTCCACTTTCCCTAGCATTTCTCCATTCTTGAGTGTCAAAGACCTGAGATGTGGTCCCCACCAAGATGAACATGCTGTTAACCTTGCAAACAGCATACACCCAGACAGCTTCATTGCACACCTCCTCAAGCAGACAGCAGAGGATTTATGGCCTTGGCCTGCTCTGGCTTCCTAGTAATTACCCCCACAACCCTACACCCTGACATTTCCTGGTCAGGCAATGACTACCCTTTGGTTGAAAATAAGGAGGTCTATTTTGTACCCAGAGCTCTCAACTGGAAAAAATTCCAACGCTGGTGGGATTTCAAGTTCTGTGGTTGTGCAGAGTGGTAGTAATTTTTTGTTTTGAAGAAGAGTGCAACACAGAGAAGTAGAGATTGGAGGAGGGAGACAGAAGGAGGGAACACAAATGAAAGCAATAAAAGCTCTGATCCTGCAAACATGAATCTGCATGGCTACAAGGAGCTGCCTGTGCTGGTCTCTGTTTAGGGTCAGGATCCCACTTCTGGTGAATGGGAGGAAAGGGGATCATTTGCTGTATGAAGCAGAATAACTCTTCAAGAAATTACTAGCACATTATATGGTACTTCTACAATTGATATTGAATTTCACACTTGTGATACCCATTATACAATAACCAAAGACAAAAGCAAAGTGTTTAGGACAGATCTGTAGAGGCTGCAATATCTAAGCTTTACACATTTTCTTAACCTTTTTCATAGAAGAAACTTCTTTGTGAAACACTGTGCATCTTCAGGAGCCTATAGAAAAACACAGAGTGAATAAAAGGCACCCTTACGCTTCCACAAAACAGTCTTTCAAGAACAGAGTTGGTTTCTCTATCAATGAAGCTTTTAAAAGAACTTAGGGTTTATAAAGTGCCCTGATGAAGAAAGCAGCACTGTCCACAGTACTCTGATTTTCTGGCTCAGGGAACCAGGCCCTCTGGAAACCCTAAACACTTCCTGCCAAAAACCTAGAACAAAAAGAGAGGCTTCTGGGTGAAATCATTCTCTTCCCACACTCCATACATACCAAGATACAGCCTTGCAATGAAGAAGTGAAAGCTTAAGTATTTT
Organism: Aythya ferina; assembly: GCF_964211825.1. NCBI lineage: Eukaryota > Metazoa > Chordata > Aves > Anseriformes > Anatidae > Aythya > Aythya ferina. Next base: position 5,495,574 of record NC_140307.1, read on the forward strand.
GCTAATTAGCATAAACTACATCAACCTGGCAGGTTTGTGTAAGGTGGGAGCCTCTGCTCACAGGTGGCTTGTATTTCTGCTTACACCAGATAAGATATATTAACTGCTGAAGGTGCTAGCTGGGTTCTTTCTTTTATTCTGATAGTGTTATTAGCTAGAGAGCTGGAAGCAAAGCAATAGGGTTATGGTGAAATGAAGATAGAAAATTTGCTGGGATAGAGAAGGTAAAACTGGATGAGGATATTCTTAAAAGGTTTGTGTTAGAGTTACATTTTTAGCTAGGAGACTGAAAATAAGCAGCTCTTGTAGGAGGAGAATCTGGTTGTTAGACCAGACTCTCCGAACAGCACTGTAGTTATAGCACCTTACCTATATTGCTTTAAAGAGGGCAACTCAGCAAGGAAGGAAGAGGCTCAGTGCTCTCCATGGAGATGCATATACCAACATAACATTAAGAGGAGGTTTATAACTGTTGTTGGATGAGTTTGAACTATGCTTACTTGAGAGATAATTTTGGTGCTAGTGGATGGAGAATAATGTTGGAGATGAAGACCATAGCATCTTTCTATTTGTTTTTTTTGTCCTTCATGTTGGAGGACTGTAGGGGCTGGACAGCCCTAGTCATTGCAATGGCTGCTTCTAGACTTGATGCCCATCTGAGTCTTGTCCTCACTCACACAACTGCAATTTATTTTTTTGACCCTAGATTTACTTTGTTATTAAGGCCATATGTTTTTCATAACTATGAATTCTGTTAGAACCCATGAGTATTAGGGACTTTTTGTTGACAATAATGGAAAATTCCTGTTGAGCAACATTCAACTATGAGCTGCTGTTAACTTAGCTTCATATATCTTCAAGGGTGTAGAGAGGGAGGGTTTTAAATACTTTTAAACAGTTCATTTAAAAAGATTTTTTACTTTTTTTTTTTCTCATTACAGCTATATTAGACTAAATAGTTTCATGAAACTTTTTTTTTTTCTTTGAGTTAGAACTAATCACTTTTGACGAGGCTGCAAATTTTATATTTTTGGAGCTGACAAAAAGTCAAATATATTTACTTGAGGGAAAAAAAAACAACAATACAATGAAACAAACAAACAAAAACCAACAAAGTAACCAAAAAAAGTAAAACCAAACCCATAAGTTTAAAACAGAAAAGGGTTGGGGAATGTGTATTTGAAACATGATAAAAATTCAATGAACTTATAGGCTAAGGTTTTAATACAATATATCTGATTCAGTCAGGGAGAAAAAAGTAAGCAATCTCTTGATGTTTCTATGTGTTCTCCAACAGAAGACAGTAGATAGACTCTGCCAGGAACTGGACTCAATGATCCTTATGGGTCCCTTCCAACTTTGGAATTCCAGTTGCTGTGGAATTTCAATCGTCAATGATGTTCAAGGTAGGAAACATTTTCTTTTTTTTTTTTCAATTTTGTTGAAATAGGAGCTTAACTGGAAAAAAATCTTGAAGATATATTACAGTCAAGAGGGAGATGGAAGCTGCTCTTAGTCACTTCTCTGACTGCAAGAACATTTCAATAACTTTAAACACTTTCTTAATAGGGTAACTTGGTAATATGTGCTCCAAACTGGGGTAGTAAGTCACTCAAGATAATGAGACCTCCATAGAGGCAATGTGAACCAGGGTCTCACAAAAGCCTAAAGACACCAGACTTAATGGGAAAACTTGTTTGGTGAAACAATGAAATCACTTAACCACAAGTAGCAATATGGAGGCTGGGGTTCTGCCCACAAGTAATTACTTAATGGTGTAAAGCATCACGGAGAAAAGCCAGTTATATTCCGTCTGTTAGAACAGATGGAAATCAGTTCACTTTCTTTCTTGCCTGATTATTTTATATATTTGAGATTAGACTAATAATATTCTAAATTGTGTTGTGGCTGGGCTAAGCTTTAAATATGCTATGGCAGGGAAGGCTTGTGTCTTAATGTGTCTTAGCTTTCTATGACATAATGGAGATACTCACAAAGTTAGGAAAGCCACAAAAACAGCTCTGGGATTTATCCAGCCTCAAAAATGTGATGTTTCATGGCCTCCTCTTGAGGGCTATAATACACTTGTATTTTCATTATGACACATAACATTGCTGCAGATAAAGGGACTCCACATTATGTAGTGTTGTAAGAACATAATCCTTGAATATTGCACCTCAGCCATGCTTGGCCTGGCCTCCTAGGTGGCCTTGAAGGATGTGTGCTGTTTTTAGGCTAAGAGGATGCTTTCTTTGAGATGAGAGGTTATCTGCACATACCTGTCTTACAATGAGCCAAGCATGTGTACTTGTCTGACCCATAGGTATTTGTTAGGTATATTGTATTAGCCATAGCAAAATTTGCAGCCTTTTCCTGATGTTTTCCATGCACTTCTGGTTATACAATTATTGCATAAAAGCCTCTTCTTCACCTGTGTGATTTCTTGTGTCTGCATACTGACCCGTACCTTCGGCTCATTTCTGAAAAAAGAATTCCTAAAATAATGTTGAAAAGTTATTCTAACAAAGTGTTGTGCTTTGTTGAAAGACCTTATGGAATATGCCTATGTTGACGTGCTGAGCTTGATGCCCAATGGCTTGTTTAAGATGTTTTTCAGCATGAACTTCTTTCTGTGGTAGGGGATGGTACATTTTTATTTTATAGATCTACTCTGAGTAAAAATCCTCCCTATCTAAACATAGGTGTCTACTCTTAAAACTCTTTTTCTCTATGCAGTATCTATGGGAATACTACTACCTAGGAAGAAAAAGGTTAATTACAGCACATAGGCTGTCATCTTCATGTATTGGTGACCCCAAGACAGAGCAGAAGGCTTCAACTGGATGGCAATGATTTAAAAAATCAATGTAAATTGTGATGATGAGCATTTACAGCTTACACAAACACACATCCAGTGTGGTTTGCTTAGCAGCCAGCGAGGTTCAAGTAAATGCCACAACAGTGCCTGCTTGGCTTAAGCACTCTCTCAAGGGCTCAGCACCATGCTAAAAAGCTCAGCATGTGATAAAAATGGTATTTTGACTGTAAAAATCCAACAGTTATATTTTTGTTTATATTTTGACTTTTTCCCATGCAAGATCCCTAAGTACCCCTGTGTGCGTAGCCATGTTTCTGAAGCTGCCATATTGCACAATGTATTACCATGGTAGGTCAGATTAGAGTTATATTGCCAATACTATTCCAGTAAGAGAGCTGGCATGAAGAAAAGATGACTGAATTAGTGGCCAATTGGGACATTTTCTGACCTACTCTTTAGGAACCAAGTCCTCTGAACTTTCCCATTATCCTTCGGCTTCATCCTTTTAATAGGGACCAAATCTCCATTAACAATTGAACACTGACAATAAGTGCCATCAGGAAAAGGAAATTCAATTTTAGTGGGGGATGACAGCCTTACCTTTTCGCGCTTAATTGGCCGTATTGTCTCCAAAAGTTAATTGGTTACTTAGTCCAGGTAGTTAGTAAAATGTTTAGCTGCGTCAAAAAGCCCAGGCTCCTACTGTTAATGGGGCATGAAATGGAATGTTTGATACTGCAAATAAAATCAGTGATATTCAAGGATGTTATGGTAGGTAATGCGTTGAAACTGCCATTTAATGGGTCCTGGAAGATTAGGGTAGTGTCAGCTGGAACCGCCCGGTCTCTTTTCTGACATTGTTAGTTGCCTCTTCATTTACTTAACGGCTGTCTGCACTGATTACATAGGCATAAAACTCCCTACAAAAAAACAACAGAGACACGCTCTATTAGCAGTCCAATTAGAACTATTTGCATATTACAGTTCATTTCTGCTTAAGTGAATCCCTAATACAACTTTAGGAAGAAAAAATTCTATTGTCATTTAAAAAAAAAAAAAAGAAAAGGAAAGAAAAAGGCAAGAAAAGAAAGGAAAAACCTTAAAGGTGATCTCTCTTCTACTTCCTTCTCTCTGCTTAAATTCAGTGAAGGTCCATTAAAAATAAGACATGGTGTGGCAGTCTAAAGGTAAGAGATTTCTGTTGCTACCTTACATCATGATGACTTCTAATATGCTGGTAAATCCATGACAACTTTTTTATGTGGCCATTGTGGAGTTTTTTTCTAGATTATTTTCCACTTTTTTATTTGCTTTGCAATATCCTAACAAAGGTGTTAGATCAACCTTCACCTTGGGTTTCTTGAGCTGAGCAGCTAATGTGTCTGGGAATGGGCCTCAGGAGGAAGCACACTTGATGCTGTGCAGTTCACCTACCCTATTAGCAAATGATAGTAAACGATCCCCCCCCCTCTGTTCTCACCCCCCTGACATACCCTGAGAGGTTGGAGATAATAGGGTGGTAATACAGCCTTTCTACTGCTTTGAAAAACAATTCTAGGTAAATTTTAAGCCATAGTCAATTAGAATAGATGTCTTAGTTTGGGACAGGTGAGAGCAAATACATCTAAATTATCAGAATTTGAGAGGAGTCTTGCTCCATCAATATTATTCACTGTAGAATACAGGGTTGAGCTAGAAGTGGTAGCTGGTGTTGCTGGAGCCTTTATTTTACCCATCTGTAGAATGGGAAAGAGAGCAATGACATGGAAAGGTTTCCATGGGACTTCTGCCTAAGTGACAGCAGTGACTGCAGGTGCAGCTGCAATGGCAGCACTTGTGCTCACATAAACAAGTGAGCTTGTAGCTTTTGATGCAGTACCCTTCAGGGTTCTTAAGGTGCATGCTTCTTAGAAAAAATAACAATATTACTGGTAATAACAGAAAATCATTTTTAGTTTTCCTTTCAATTTCAACTTTCCTGGAGTCTGCTGAGCCTGGTGAATTTGAAGGCTTCTTTTTAAGATGGTAATTACAATTTGTGCACATGTTTGCCCACAAGGTGGATGGGCTGTTTCTCTTGTGAAATAAAAATGCTGATTTTCACCTCTTCTCTTGAGTTAGCAGATTTTGGGAGGTGGGGGGGCGGGAGGGGGGGCTGCTCTCACAAAAACCTGGGGACTGGCAACCAGTGAGGAGCTCCTTGTCTGCCTCTTGCTTCGCCAGGATATCTCTGAGGGTCTCCAAGCCAGGATGGATGGATGGAAAAGCTGAGTTGCTTGATTGGTACTTGGATTAGAGGCACCTAGAGGAGCCCAGGGGAGATCTTTGATCTTCAAATGCTAATGTAAATACCGACAGAGTTATTTCCAAAGCTCGCACAGCTCAATTCCTTTTTACATGCAGACCTAATTTCACAGGTCAGCCAACCCACCTCTGCTATTATCTGGATTTAGCGATTAATAGAGGATTTCAGTAGTTGACTGTGACAAATAGTGACTAGGGAAGGGAGGGAGTGAAAAACTGTTCTAAAACAAGGAAGGTTTTTAACAGGTCTTTCTCCCCAGATCCATTATTTTTATGCTGACAGTTAAACAATTGTAAACAAACCAAGTACCAAGAAAATCTCTCAATGCAAAGAGTGAAATTCTCTCTCTCTCCCCTTCAATTCTTGTTTTGCATGTGAGGAGTCTCACAGTGTGCAATATGTATTGTTTTTATGCCCTGTTGGGTCCTTTGTATCCAACCTCCTACTTCCTATCTAACACTCATTCACACTTATCCAGAGATGTGGATTGTCAGACCAAACTCCAGCATGAAAACTCCCACTGCTTTCCTGGGCTGGCCTGCCCCAGAGGATACAGTGTGGTGGGGGGACATGGCCCTCCGTCCCTGCAAACAGACTGTGCTCTCTGCCAAGAAAATGGCTTTCTGGAAAAGGGCTGCCTGCTAATGAAAAGGACTTAAATCAGTAAGCAGTGATTAAGGATTGGACAGTGTTTGCTGGTACTGTTACTTGAATACATGCTTTTCTTGCAGACACTGGCAAAGAAAGAAAGCTCATGGTTATTTTAAGTAGTCTCTTGCAGCTGAGATGAGCCAATGGAAAAAGCACTACTTGGAAAATATTCATTTTCTTTCTAACAACAACAACAAAAAGAGTGGCAACCAAAATTACCTTTTTAAATAAAACATCAGCCCAGGAATGCAAACCCCACTCTGTTTATATTCAACATCTAGTCTTTTCTTTTTTTTTTTTTCCTCTGGTTCAATGTCATGCCAAGTGGAATAGCAATTCACAGAAAACATGGGATAAATCATTAGTTCCAGTTTATTCTACTTTTTATTTACAGCAAGAAATTCTTTACCACTGAACAGAATTGATTGCTGGCGTGGGACTGTTTGATTATTAGTGTGGGACTACTTGTGCACGGCTGTACTCCATGAGTGAAGGTGGCTTTTTGGGTGCAGAGTGATTGTGTTTGCCTGATCAGTGGCATGGGGACACCTGATACCTTCTTAAGGCTATTCTGCAGATAACTTGAGATTCTGGAAAATATTTTACCTGTTAATATTTTTTGAAGTAACAGAAACCGGGTCAAATTTAAAATCTGCTAGATTATTAGTTCCATGCAAACAAAAAAACTGCTTGGTTATTTATTGCTTGCAAAAGCAACTGTTTTGTTTTCCTTTCAGTAAAGGGGGGAGTCAGGTTGCCAGTTTCACTTTCTATTTAAGATTAGACTCCCTTCCTGGTCCTCTTGGGATATCCAGCACTGAAACAGGAGAAATTTTTGACTTTTTTGACAGTAATGCTTTAAAAATCCAAAAGTTTGTACTCTAAATATTTGCCAGAAATGCATTAAAAAGTTGCATCTTGTTTCATCTAGAAATTTGCATCACAACCTCTGATGAGCATTAGCTGTACACTGACGGCCGGTGTGCCTGTAAGCCATGAAACTTGCCTATTAAAGGAAATACGTGGGCTGAGAAGCTTCAGGGTCACTTGGAGCCAGGAAATGCAGCATCACAAGAAAAAAACAATTTGCACTAGTTCTGTGAATGTAAATGAGCATAATAACATCTCTGGGCCTGAGTAGAAATCTGGAGGTGGGTCATTCTATTTCAGATGCATGCCTGTCTTGTTGAGAAAATCCACACGGTTTCATCATTTGGTTTGTATTACTGAGAGGCATTTTTCCCCAGTCTTGGTTTGCCAGTGTGGGACAGAAAGGAGAGCAACTGCGTGTGGAGTTCAGCTCTGAAGCCCTGGCTCTAAAACACCCTTGTCCTGACCTGGCGTTTAGCAGCAAGATCATGTTACTAATAAGTGCATGTTTGAGCACAAATAAAATAAATACATTTTATAAAACTCAGGCCAGTGTTTCAAATATTCAGGCAGCTGTCTATGCCAGTCACCTGCCAGTTCATTGCTTCAAGTCCTTTCCTGTAACTTAAATTCCTCTTATTCAGGAATAAATGACTTTTGTTGTTCTTTTTTGTTTGTTTGTTTACTGATTTGGCTGAACACAGAACACTTCTTGGAAATCTTTTTTTTCCCAAGAATGGTCCTTTGGCACATGAAATAATCTGGCTTAAAAAAAAAAACAGATTTCCAGTACTTTTGTCCCAATGGAAGGGAAAAAAAAGGGTAAAGGAAGGCTGGATTCCTTACTTGTTGAAGAACTGGCAGAACAAATCTTTTCATTAAGGAGGAAAAAAAATTGGGGAAACTTGATAATGATACTGCGGACTCTTTTTTTCAGTGGATTCATCTTCTTGATGACATTTGGTATGTCCTTTAGGACCTTTCCTACTACTGTTTGTGGGAAGGGGGGGTATGTGTGTAAATAACTTTATTTTCTCTTTGCTGTTTGTTTAGTGACAAATTCCTGTATTAAGGACACCAGCTTGTGTCCAGGCTTCTGACCACAGAATATTTATTACTTCAAACTTTATTCTCTTCTGTAGTAACTTCAATTTTAATTTCTACCTAACAAACCATTCTCATATATGTATGTGTGTTCACATAAATATGTACACTTGCTGGTCTTAGTAACTGTATCAGTAGTTTCCAAACTTGTTGAAACACAGGCTTATTGTTAGCTCCCTGAATTGACTGTGAACAACTGTGTTTTCATGAGCCATCCTAAATCTTTATAATCAAACTGGTAAAGGAAACAATGCTTCCATTGACCATGCTGAGTACTCTCTGAACTTTGCAGACCAGATGAGTACATCTTCTAACCATGCTTCTCTGTTTTTGCCTTTTTAAGTCACAGCAAATGTTCCCAGTTCTGTAACAATTGCCCTGTGCCCTATGATCTTTGCTCTTCCCTGAACTCTGTCCAGTGCTTCCATGTGTCCCCACTAACACAGTGTCCAGAATGCATCACAGGATTGCAGGTGCATTTATTACAGAGCTTTGGCATACACAGCCCTTTGAAGCCAACGGCAATTTCATGCACGTGCATTTGAAGGAATATAATTTGACCCCAAGGAAGCCTGCAGTTAGACATGGGTAGCAAGCATTTGATTACCTGCATGCACCTTTAATTATAGCAAGGTGCATGTAATTCAAAATGAAGTGCCCGATTCACTGCTATGTTGCTCTATTTCATGCTGGAATAATTGAAATGAGTGGAGATGTGCCCTGGTGGAAGTGGTGTAAAACTGCAGTGAGCAGGGTGTAAAGGTGTTCTCCAGCAAGTTTTCACAGAGATAGCAAGTGAAAGATCCACACCTTGCACAGCAGTTGTCTTACTATATATCTAACGGATCCATAGAATGAGCACCTGCACAAACACACACTACACTTTCATCATTGATTAACCAGTCTCATGACCTTTTCAGTGAGAGAAATAATTGGCAGTTTTAACTAATAATAAATTGATCCCATTATTCAGTGTAGAATATTCCCCCAATTTCAAAAGAGATGCTTATTAAAGAGGCCAGCTAACTCCTATTGGCGTCACGCATATGTAAGCGAACAGGGCTATTATATGCCATCTATGACAATGGCAGGACAAGTCATAAACACAAACATTCGTACACAGCCAGATCTCCAAAGCTCCTGTTTGCCAATTACAGTAATGCTGATGACATATCTAGTTTAACGCACACAGCATTAAAATAGTCCCCCCCTTTTCTAGGAAAATCTAATTACGCCAAGCCCAAGCACTCAATCAAACCTGTTATTCTGTGGCTAAACAGCCCAGTGTTAATGCAATTTGAGGAGATCCAGGCCGTGACTGGGAACGTCATGTATTAACAATATCTAATGGGAGCTCCCGTAGGTAAATGAATATGCTAACAAGCAAGGTCGCTGCTAAATCTAATATCTTTAAGCTGTTTAATTCCAAACAGTCCCTTAATAAATCAATTGACCGGGAGAGCTGATGCCCCTATCAATTATTCAAGAGGGCAAATAAATATTTCAGATGATTTGATAGGAAGGCTAGTGCTGGTCTTATAGAAAGCTTTGCATTTCATTAGTCTCTTGCTAAAAGTTTTATAATGTGCAGAACAGTGGTGGTTCTCCCTTATCCAGAAACCCCAAGCATGGGAAAGAAGAGACTGAAGTATCCTGCTTCAGCTATGTAGTTTTTCAGGGCCTCAGTAAGAGCTGACATGGGAAGAGATGGGCATAGTGCCAGGCTTCCTAGTGACAACTCCTATGACCCAACAAATAATGGAAGGAAAATCAGAACACACTTTCATTTCTGGGGAATCCAACTGAAAAGTAATCTAAAGGAGCTGGGATTAGTGGTTAATACCAAGTGCCATGCTGCCTTTTGTAAATGGGGAAGTCATTTGTGTTTGCATTGGATTATTTGTGTGTTTATGTTAACACTGAGCCATGATTCAAGTTTGCCAAATGCAATTCCCTTGAAGGAAAAGCAGAGTTATTAAAAGAGGTGCTGCCTGTAATTGATCTGCATTAAGTAAGTGAAGCTTGCAAAGTGCTTGAGATACTTGGATGGAAGAAGCCAGGAGTGCAAAATATTGTTCTATAAAAGCAAAGTATTATCATTGTATCTGAAAAATTGCTGATCATTGAAACATGTGGTTTATTATAAAATCAATGAAGATGAAGTTACAAGAGAAAGGGAGAGAAAATGTACCTGTCGCTGGAGAACAAAGGGAAGAGGGAAGTCCCTGAGGAAGCTTCTTGTTTAAGTATGTGTAAATTTGCTTGCCTCTGCCCAATCCTTTTATAACACTAATACAGATTAAAAGTCGATGATTACTTATACAAGCATTTCAGTTTACAAAATGAAACCTGTGCCATAAAAAATAACCTGTTGTTCTGCAATGCGTCTGCTAGATCTGTATATGAATCTGCATCTCCTTGTGATTATAAGTCAGGGTCTACAGTCCTGCCATAGCTCTCTCACCCATCTTTTGAGAGTCCCCTGTAGGAACTGGGAGATGAAATATGCCTAGGATGGAAGTGTATTGGCACCAAAGTTATCAACACTGAGCCTGAAGCCTCCCGTGGAGTCTCATATGCATGGACAATATATATAGAAAAAAAATGAGTTTCTTGGGAAAATGGTAAGTAAGGAGGGCTCTGCCTGACATGGAGCTCAAGAGACAATGAAAAGTCCCGAGTAGTACCCACCAGTATCTGCCAGAATTACAAGCTGAATGAAATTCTCTGAAGAAAGTTTTGCAAAGATTTCCTCCCCACCCATGCCTCCGCATTAAGTGATATTCTGAGGTGTGAGGGAGAGGAGGTCTAGCTATGAGTCCTGCTGGTTTAAAAACGAAATACAAGGGAAGTTTTAAAATCACGCTGGACATGTAAGAAAACATTACACTTTCAGGAGGTGGACTTGAAAAGCATCTGACACTCCAGACTGGGTCCTCAGCAGAAACTTATGCCTTCTCTAGGGTAGGCTCTTTTTTTTTTTTTTTTTCTGCTTCTCCCTAAATAGCAAGATCCATATAAAAATCACTGAATAAGGATCTTCTATGGCAGAACTTTTACATTGCAAATTACTCAATGAGGTACGAGAGACATCTCAGCTGCGTAAAATCATAATTTAAATGTTAGGTTTGGTTTATTTTCAGCCTCATGACTCAGTGGAGTAGATGTTCTGTATGGCATTGAAAGTAAAATCTGGTCCAGCTTAAAATCAGATTCAGGGATTTTAACTCATTAAGTAACTTTTTGTTTTGCCTCAAAAACACCATGTTATCATGTATGCTGAAGCCAAAGTAAATTACATGGTAAAGCGGGAAGGGGAATTAACATATAGGTTGAAAATATAAAAGCAGTATAGGGTATTGAGACAACGGAATTATTAACTAAACATAACATGGAATCCTAAAATGCTAAATTTTCAACTTCTACCTGTCTGTAATTTCAATTCATGACAGGTTATAGATTGTGTTATGCCTGGGGGCCACAAGGGGAATATTGGTGAGGATTTTATGAAAAGTTTGATGCAAAAAATCATATGAGGTTATACATTGTACTAAGTCTTGTGTGCCTGGATGAGGAATGATGGAGCAGGTACATGGCAATCATGTTCAGTGATTATTGAAGTCTTCAGGTTGCTCTTACATTTTAGACTTCCATGAAGTACAGGGTCTGTACTAGTGGGGATTGTCCACTGAGGATCTTCTAGCTATGTATATGACCATGACGTTCTTTCTGCAAAGCTTCTGCTCTTACTGAGTGATTGTGATAATGAGGTGCCTCACAGAAGTACATGGATATGCTGTTGACGTCACTTTTGTCCTTTTGTTCCTTCTTTTTTTTTTTTTCCTCTTTTAAGAAATATATAGAGAATAATAATGAGAAAGTGTTCATCTAACTCATTCACAAGGTTCTACCTGCCATCCCTTATGCTCAATGAGTATGTGAGGGCACTGTTAGGCATATGTGCATGTAAATTACCTCTAACTGCACATCTCTATTATAGGCAATTACACTAATGTGCTGGAATGATACATTTAGTGTCTTCAGAAGATAGAAGCTGGGTGGAGGGCAGACTGATTTGAAGATCAATCTGGATGAAACAAAGAATGGTATTTATTTGGCAGACCACTGGGGAGAGCTGACTAAAACTGCAGAATGAGATAACATTAGCCATTTGATACGTGAGGCTTGCTATTTAGGAATCTTATTTGCTTTTAATTAAAACAAAAATAAATGTTTGTGGATTTCTAGGCTAAAATTGGGAACTACTATTGTCTCTCTGTATAATAGCCATCTGAAGCTTTATGAGTTGGCAACCAGAAAATGTGCCAGATATTTGAATTTGAACTGCCCAGTCTACATCTCAATTTATGTATTAGAATTTGGGTTCACTTGCTCATACATATAAGAAGACCCTCAAAATTACTACCTGTAAGGAAGAAAAGGTGATGTCAGCATTGTCTATGTGGTTGCCAGCTAAACTATGAAGTGTCTCTTTTTGGACATGAAGTTTTTGTGCGCCCATCTTTTTGCCTTTATCCCTGTGAGTTTAAGCTTCTGAAATACTATTTGGTGGACAACTTCTGTTGGCTAAAAACAAAACAACAAAAATATCTGAACCCATAGCAGCAACACTTTTTGGTGGTGTTCCATCCTAGACGGCTTTGAGTGTTGGGCAAAATTCAGGAGGCTTTATATTGGTGCTTGAGGCTCAAATGCTTTAACTGGAAATTACGGGAGTGAAGTTCTCTCTGCTACAGCTGCTGTCAACACAAAGCCTTCAGATGTGGAAGAAAAGTTTCTTGATTAAAAGCAACAACTATCCCCATGATAGTTGTTCCTTCCAGAATATCACCATGACTAGTGGCTTCTGCTGCTGCTTGCTGTGTTGTAGGCTCATCCTTTAGAAGCATTTGGGAAGAGACAGGAAAAATTGCATGAAGTTAGCTATGAGGATCAAGCAAGTGACAGGTCTGGTTGTACCAGTAGCTGATGTCGATAATATCACAAGTTTTCTAGTTTCATAATTGTGGATTTACATGTTGTAAATCTTACAGCAAGCTTGGGACAGAGGCTTTTGTCATTACAGGTTTCTATTTCAAATACATAGACTTAAGATGGCAGTGACATATTAAAGATCATTATCTGATAATACAACACGTCTTGACCAGATCAACTTGTGCAGGTAATTTGTTCTACTGGAAGCAGAGAGAAACTAAATACAGAAAACAGGCTCATGCACATGCTTAGTGAAATAAAAGTAAATATGGAAAAGTAAGCAATCCGGCTGTCTTCCTTCTATGTTACAATAAAGCATTAGTGCTAGTTTCCATGGTAGCTTAAAGAAATCCTGCACACTACAACTTAACACAGGACGCCCTGCAAGTACTGTAATGGTCAGAAGTGATGATCACCGTGATGAGCCATTTTGATAACAAAAATGCTTGATAATTCTGCCTGCTTGGGGGTGACAGAATGAGCTACACTTGAGAGGGACGCTGGCCACTGTGATGTGATAGGGACATAGGGCACACAGCACAAGATCAAATAGGAAAACAAGGTTGTGTGTATTTGTGAGATGCAAGGAGGAAAGGGTAGATGGAAGGAAAAGAAAGATAACACTGCTCCCAGTATGGATAAACAGGTCAGAAGTCTTTAAATGTTTTCTGAAGAATTTAGTACATTTTATTCCAAGGACCTGTTTTTTACAGGGATTTGCTTTGCATCCTATAGGCTGTTTTAAACAGTTTTCACATTTTATTTTTGGCTGCACCATGAGGGGATTACTTCTGATGTTTAATGAATGCAGGATAGAGATCCGAAGGGCCATGCATGCACACACATGCATACAACTTAGATGTCCAGCAGATAAGTACAGTATTTTGTTTAAAAGGAGATATTACACTGGAAATCCTATTAACAATCAGACAGTCTGCTGGCTGGATTTAGTAAACTTCAACCAAAGGAGTTATTCAAAATGGCACATTAAACCCCCTAAAAGCTTGGTTTTACACTGAGTGTGCCCCCTTAACTTCCACCCATGCTGCATAACCTGGCAGTAGATATTCTGTGTACACAAGTGGGGTTTTGCTAGCCCAACTGTTTAAAATCAAGACAGAAACACATGGCACTTCTAGGTAAGGGCCTATTACTGCAACACAGGGATGCTGGTTTAAATTATGCTTTATCGTCATGAAATCTCACTCCAGCCCTACATCTTAGTGTCATGGTGTTTGGCATCGAGAAGGATGGAAGAACGTATCCCTTTTCTGGAGAACAAGGCTTTGATTTGGAAAGGGATGCAAGCACACAGACTCTGTCCCCATAGTGTCTGCATGTAAGACTCACTGCACTGTCATAGCTGAAAAAGACAACAAGCAGATGGAGAGAAGGGAAGCAGGATGCAACATACACAAATTAAAAAGTCACAGATGTGGTAGACGTATATCCTATTAGTTCTGTCTAGAGTTACTTGAAAAATGTTGAGGATAAAAATTCTATGTTAGCTGAAAAAAAGTAGTGTTGTGATACATAATACTTTAAACTTCATCCTAGCTGTACTTTGTATTACTTCATTCTTCTTAAGACTGTGGATATACACAGGTGAAATTGAGAGGCTGGGGGAGGAAAATGCTGTGATAAGAACTACAGTACTGAATGTATAAATCTGTAATATGTGAGGTTTTATGAGAAGTGCCTGTGGAGCTTATGTCCCAAAACCTGTTGATTATTTGTGCTATTGGGTACAGTCTTCAATCTGTAATAATCTCGGAGATTTTTACCTTTTTTATTTTCAATGAGTTGTTAGGTTAATTGAAGATTTGGACTCCACTCCTGAACAAGAAAATTCAGGTCTTAATTTTTCTTTGGTCAAGTGTTTCATTGTCACAAGATCAGAAAAATCCTAGGATGATGCAATCATTCAGTTTTTAAAGAGTCTTTTTTTTTCTCTTTTTTTTTTTTTTTTTTTAAATAAATAAATAAATAAACAAACTTTTTTCTGTCTATATATTGTGCATTTTGAGCTACTACCACTGCTTACACTCACAGTTTATGACTCTTTCTCATCTTATTTAAACTCAGCCCTCTTCCAGTCTTTCTAACTGTATATCTTTTCCTGAGGATGAATCATTTAGCACCATCACTCTGATTTTCACTCTTTCACTCTCTATGAACTGAGCTTGTTTGACAAATTCTGATCCTTCCTGAAAATATCTGGCTTAGTTTTATAATATTATTTATTTTTATAGCCAAAAGCCCAGCAGGTGAAGAAAAAAATGAAGACAATTTGGTAAATAATGAACACAGGGATGACATATTGTTTTCCTGCAATGAGGAATAAATGCACTTTACTAAGTGACCTTTCCTCTGGTGACTGCCAAGAAATTGGAGATAATAAAGCTCTTGCAGAGGATTTTAGTTGAGAGGAGGTATTGCTTAAAAGAAAGGTCCATTCCTTTATTAAAACCTTGTTGCAGTGACATCAGTATGAATCAAAGTGTGCTATTGAGACTATTTGTGTTGTATCTTTTCCCTTTCCCTTTCCCTTTCCCTTTCCCTTTCCCTTTCCCTTTCCCTTTCCCTTTCCCTTTCCCTTTCCCTTTCCCTTTCCCTTTCCCTTTCCCTTTCCCTTTCCCTTTCCCTTTCCCTTTCCCTTTCCCTTTCCCTTTCCCTTTCCCTTTCCCTTTCCCTTTCCCTTTCCCTTTCTTCCCTGCTTTACTCTTTTTCAGGAGGTGTAATAAACTTGCTGTGAGTTTCCTTGGGCTTGTGTGTGAGAGATCCCTTAAAATTTAAGGGAATCTTCCAACGGTATCTTCTACTCATGGAACCTACACTTAGGGCTCACAGCTATGAGTCAAACTGGAGCTAGACACCTCACAAGGTGAAACTTGTTCAGGTAATCATCTGGTAGCCAACTACTGGGGTAAACCGAAGCCCAAGCAGATCTGGTTGATGAGTCCTGCAGCCTTGGTACCACCATAGAGATTAGAGCATAAACTACAGACAAATCATGCATTAGAAGCTCCAGTTTGAGCCCAGGCACTAATCACAGGTATATATATGTATTTAAAAGGAGGTCAGATCTCACCTTAAATATGAATGAATGAAAATGGGGTACTTGTGAGGGAGACTGACAAAGGAATCCGAACAGAAGCCCTCAAATCCTTTTTGAAGATTTCCACTCTTCCCCACCCCCTTCACCCAAGTTACTAAAAGCATCAAGGAGGAAAAAAAGAAGCAGAGATATAAAATGCAAGTCGCACTTTTTAATAGATTTTTCTTACTTTTCCCCAAGGGGTTCAGCTGCAGAGAAAGAGTGGAACATAATAATCCTTAGCATTTATATAGCACTTTACATTTCCAAAGCTCTGTACAAACATTAACTGATCAATCTTCACAACACCCCTGTGAGTTAGGGATGTATGATTAACCCCATTTTACATTGGGGGAAACCATAACATTTTAGAGCCTGACTCCCCATCCCTCCAGAGGTGTGTGGTTCTTGCAGATCCCGCTGGTTTAAACAGGAGTTATCGTGACACTTCTGAACACTGGGTGCTTTGCAACAGCCTCAGGGCTACATCACCAGTCTGTAGCTGGTGAGCCAAGGGGTCTGTCTTCCTCTTCCCTGCTCTAACCATTGGACCACTGAAGATTTGCCCACCTTTGTCTTTCCATGTCCTTGCTGGAGTGGGACTAGTGACTGGAATTTCAAGAAGCAAAACCACTCCTAGTTTATGTGCCTACTTGAATATTGTAAAATTGTCATTATTTGAGACCCCTAGGAAAAAGCCTATTATCCCAATGTTCCCTCCTTCCCTTCTTTCCAAACTCTAGAATGATTTAAAATGAAATATAATCCTGTATTGAATGAAAGGACACACAACAATATGCCTGTTACTTGATGCCTTATTTTTCCCCTTTTTCTTTCAATATTTTCTTGATAAGTTTGTCTTTTAGAGAAAATGGCAGGTAGAGTAGTATAGTAATGCAAAAATACATGACTTTTTTTTCTAGCATAGAAGTAAATAGATGTCTTTAACATGAATCTGGGTGTAAATTGTAGAAGTGTATTAACTTTTTAATGTTTCCTGAGTTTCCATTCCATGAGCATGGAAATCTCTCTTATAGCAGAACTCTTCTTCTGCAGGAGATGGAACTGTGAGGCAATGCTGTCATTCTGCTTTGATCTTTGTTTTGTTCCTAGGCTTTGGTTTCCTGAGCCACAAGTGCCTTCACATTAATTCACTTTGGGTTCCCATTAGGAGAAAAACAATCCATTCACTCAGAGAGGATGCCCAAGTGTGGCTAAAAGAGATTTTTCTCCAGTGGCATGTCCTGCAGTCAGGGATGGCTCCAAATAACATGCAGCAGAATCACCAGGATGGGAGCAGACTTTAACAGAGGACCTCAGCTTTTCTCTACTAGGCTGACCCTGGCATAAGTCATGAAGACAACACAAATATAAATTAAAAAACAACCACTGTGAAGATAGCTGCTGGCTGCCCCAGTGCACATAGTCTTTCTCCCACCAAGTGCGTTTTTCTCCATCAGGAAATGTTGTCAGATACTGCAGAGCTCTGAGACACTTTATGCCACTTGCTCTTCATCATCAATGTTCACCCCTTTGGGCCTCCTAATTAGCTCAAAAAATATTGAATCTAGTTAGGGTTTCTTGGACTCCTCCATCTTAATTAGGAGGTAGAAATAGGGTTCTAAATAAGACTGATGGAGAAAAGAGATGGAGGACTGCTCTTCTCAATGTGTATATGTTTGTGTGTGGGTTAGATAATTTAAAGAATTTCTTCAAATGTGATTGCTTTGGGCACTTCATATATTTATTCATAATTTATTTACCTGGAAAATATAATATTATTACAATAACAGGAAAATTACATCTGGATTCATACTCTATTTTTGGAAGAAAACTGCTAATTCTGCACCGGGATATGACCTGTGACCTATTCTTTTTTATCTGTATTATTGAATCTTCTGGTTTGGGAGCTGTGCAAAACAGCTTTTCATTCTGAATGCTAATCAAAAGAGTGCGTTAATTAAATATACTTCTAATGAAACTACTTTGAAATGAGACATGCAGGCAAGAGTCTGCCCCTTCTTAAGTTAATGAGAGAAATTGAAGGGATTAGATTTTTTTTTAGGTGGGGGAGCTGGTGGCTGATTTAGAGATGAGCATCCTTGTCATAAAGGCTTATAAAATAAGATCATCCTCTGATCTCTGTTGTACCTGAAGTCAATGGAGTCCCTCCAGATTTGCACTGGTGGAAGAGGGGCTCTGAATTTGGGCCCCAACTACTTAAAAATATGTAGTTGCCCTTTAAGATGTAAATCTATTGAAATCCAACCTTAGACATTGTCAGGGTCACTCTGCTTATTACTTTATGACATTTCCAGATTAAAGGTGCAGTGGGGGCTCACATTAATTTGCTTTATGTTTGACTAGAAATGCTTCCCATCACTATTAGAGCACACTTCGAGCTCTCTTCATTTTAGAACGCTTGTCAGTCATTTGAGAATGATATGCCCTACGTCTGGGATGAATAAGCACATCATATATTAGGCAGAGGCTTTTTTCTCTGGAGAGGCTCAAGAGAACTGACAACTACTTCCAAAGAAGGTGAAAAACAGACATGAGCCCAGTGGCTGAAAGAGGGAGGAGTGAGGAAATATTCTCTTAAGACATTATCCACTAAATTGATTGAAAGCATCCAGGCAGTCGTCCTGTGATAGTAGTATTTAAAGATTCAGATCTGTGGGAATGAGAAGAAATGGGGACTACCATTTCCATGTACTCCTCTGGTTTGCATTGGGTAGCAAAGAAATCTTTTACAGGGAGCTCATAGATGTCTGTGCTATCCACTGGGTCCCAGACAGCAGAGCACCCGATAGATTTAAATAAGAAAGGGAAAAATCTGTTCTAAACAGGGACATTTTTCTTTTCTCTCTTTATTTTTTTATTTTTTTGAGTGAAAAATAAATTACCTTATTCCACTAATTTCCATCTTGAAATCTTTTCTAGTATTGATACCCGTTTAGGAGCCGTATGCATGTTAGGCGTTTAGAGGTAAAAAGTTTTGGTTGTGCTATGAGGGTGAGAATAACAGAGTACCCAGTTGTTTATCAGGTGCTAATGTGTTTCTGGGCAGCATCAGAGACCCCTCTCATGGGAAGTATTCGTAAATTTTCTACCAACAGGCAAAACTTATACCTGGAGTTTTGCTGATGCCGCTCCACTGAGGTAGGCCTTTTTCTGAATGTCACATCAGAGGCCCTTCTTTGTCTTTTTAACCAAGTGACCTCCCAGTGGAGATCTACAGGTCCCAAAATTCTGAAAAAAACTGTGCTTGGGTGGAAAGCAAAATAAAAGACATTTTAACATTTTTCTTTTGAACCTTTGGGGCTGTCTGAACTTGAAGCTCAAAGTCAGCCGCTGAAACACCCTCCTCTAGAAACACAAGGCCTGATTCTCTGGGAGATGAGTGAAGACTGCTTTCCTCAAAGCCACCAAAATTTGACAAAACAAAATGGGCCTGAACTTTTATCTTTATGCTGAGGTCAGTGGGACTGCCTGTGAAGTTGAGGTTCAACATATGGTTTTAAATGTCTGGTCTTCCTGGTCAAGTTTTCAGATGATTGTGCCCTCCAGTCCAAAGTGATAAATTTTTAATGCCTTGTTTCCCTTTTTGCACCTTCTTAGAGCAATTTTTATTTTTATTTTTTTCAAATGTGTATTAGACTACTTGTTTATTTTTCTATAAGCAGTATTTATTCTCTGAATGCAGTGTCTGAGAGGGGTGTAATGACAAGATGGCTAAAATACCATCAAAAATATGACACTCCCGTGGAGGGAAATTAGAACTGTAATGAACAACATAGAGGCTCTCAAATTTTTCATGCACAATTAACTGTGCATTAATATGGCTCCTTGCAAAGTATATCATAAGGATTCTGAATTCCTGACTGATCTGTGTGTCTGTCCATCACTAGTTGTAATTAATCCACCTATTCCTGCTCAGCGTCCCTCCAAAAAAGGTATAGAAACCCTCTGCAGCTGCAGGTCTTTGCCTACCCAACAGCTTCACCCACTCTTCCTGCTACAACACTCTGGAGAATCTGTCTCTATTTCCTGCTCTGTATGGTATCCTGGAACACTTTATAGGGCAATGTAAGCTGGTAAATATTTGCATTTTCACCAAATGAGTGAAAACTGCAGCAACCAACTGACTTGTGCATACCCACTTTCAGCTCTTAAGTGCTCCATCCTCTCTCACTCCACCTTCAGCTTAATGTCCTAACCTCAGTGATCCGCAGAATTATATAGCTTAATATATAGCCTAATCCATTCCTGAGATTTTATCTTTCCTTATATTAACTTAACCATAGATGATCTTGCAGTGATGGCATATGTTGGAGACAGTCATTTTTAAAGCCATCTGCAGCTGGTTTTTGTGTGAATACTGCACCCTGCAACTCATGATTCCTCTTCACCACTAATTATTTCCTATGGCTTTTAATACTGCTCCGAGTCTTAGAATAGCTCTGAATGATGATAGACATATATTATTATTACAGGTTGTATTAAGCAGTCGTAGCTCAAGTTCTAATTACATTACCCTTCAGCCACGGCAGCAGTAACACTTGGTTTGGTTCTTGAGTTTCTAGGAATAATCTTGCCAGTAGCTCTTAGTTAGACTGCAAGGTCAGGGAGAAAGGAAATTCTTCTGCCCTTCTTTTCTTGTAGAATCTGAGAGGATATATTGCGG
The DNA here is from genome assembly GCF_964211825.1 of Aythya ferina. Taxonomy (NCBI): domain Eukaryota; kingdom Metazoa; phylum Chordata; class Aves; order Anseriformes; family Anatidae; genus Aythya; species Aythya ferina. The sequence goes on from NC_140307.1 coordinate 5,516,101, forward strand.
AAAGGGACAAAACTGGTCATGAAAAGAGAGGATTAAAATGAGAGGCTCCTTGCAATGCATGCTAACTGCCGATGTCCTCACAGGGACAGTAGTTGCAGCATGATTTTCTCCAGGTAACAGAGGCACCCCATGAAAAGTGAATGCTGGGGATATGCATCTGCTCTAAAAGCAGAATGGTGCATTTTAGGCTGCTTGAGTTCTGGGGCTTGTACACAGAGACTCAAGTAACCTACAACTGACAGTTTCTAAATCCATGCAGTAGAAATAATCCAGTATAAAACAACCTCTGGTTCTCTTCAAGAAGGAAATAATGCAACATTCCCAAATCTAGAGATCTTCTTCCATAAACCTGATTTTCACTTGGTTGCATAAAACACTATATAGTAGGATCAAAGTCGCAAGAACTTTGTTTTTGTTTTTGTTTTTGTCTGGGAAAAGAACTCCTGTCCCTATGATCAGCAAGGAAAGGCTGTCATTTGAACTTGAGCACCCAAAGGATGTCAAAGGCACGAGTCACTTAAAATTATTTGCATTTTATTATTTTTAGTCAGAGGGTGACCAGGGTCATCATACTTAAAGGGTTGTTAATAACATTTCTGATTTGTGCCTGTAGCATATTTATTGGTGTATGGTGGTTGTTTATAAATCTTAAGAGAAATATTTTTATGATTTAAAAATGAAATAGAAATATGACAGACATTTTTCAACAATGTTTTTAAAAATTCTGGTGGTATTGGAACAACATGTTCAAACCATAAGGAAGTGATTTGATTTTTTTACTTTGTTTATCCAAATGCCCAAGTAAATAAACAGTATAAATAACAAAGGGACTATTTCTTTGTTCTCAAATTCCTTTATCTGATAATCTCAGGCAGTATAAATAACTAAGGAAAGGTTTTATTATGTAATACTGCACAGCAATATAGTGTTGCAGGTTCTTTGGGACACTGAGTCTCTTTCCACAGTCCCCAGAACATTTTGGCTACTACTATAAACTTATTACAACCTATTTCTCTGTTGTAGAGTTTTCTTACAGTACCCATAAAAGCCAAGCACCTGATACTATAATATCTAATTTATATATCAATTTCCATCCCTCTGCGTATGAATTTGCACGTATATGTCTGTGTGCACCAGATGGTTTACATTTGTCATGTATGTTACCATGAAAATCAATATGCATATTTATTAGCAATTAATGATTTTCAATAAAAATCTAAAAATAGAATAACCATCACTTTTAGGGATAAAAAAGATAGAATCTGGTTTATCAGTTTGAAAATGAATGAAAAATGTTTCCTTATTGTGTTCATTAATTGCAGTTGACAAAAAGTAGGATACTTCACTCCTCCTTTCATGTTGCTAATTCCATCCCTCTCTCCCTCCCTCTCTCTCACTCTCTCCCCTCAATTAAACATATGAGAGTATCCCCTCCCCTTTTAGAAAGAAGCTTTTAGATTAATCATATTATCTTAAGGTTCCAAATCTCAATGCCTGCGTGACCTTTCTTCCGTTAGAATCCATTATCTTAAACTATCACAATAATCCTGGCTTTAGGGAGGGAGAGCGGGAAGCAAGAATCAAACCTAATAGATGGCAAATAAGATTAATCTATGATCTAAGTGCCGATTACACTTGGCCCTGCCCTTGAACACCCAGGTGTAACCTTGAAATTCACATCCGCTAAGACACTGCAATTGGATTGTGGGTCCCTGAAGGCCTGGAAGGGGCAGCTGGCCAAACTTTACCCATTATTCCCCAGTGAGACATGAGCTGTCTCAGCCTGCAGCTCTCTTACTTGTGGAATTTGGCAGCGGCACAGCTAAATGTTTGTTTTGGGATGTTTAGCATTTTTTCAGATAAAATAGTTATTTTCAGGTCCTTATTTTTTGTTTGTCAGAAGCAAGCAGCCAGGGAATGGGTGAACTTTTACCTGGACCTCACAAGAGGAGAAAGCTCTCTTTTCAAAATCTGATAACTCTGCAGAAGAAAACAGAGATATTTTCTTTCTTTATAGGCTGACCTATGGACCCTGCCAAAAAAAATGTTCCATGTGAACTTGAGTTTGCAAGGCCCCCTTTTTTTTTCTTCCAGCCATGAATACTCCATGTTCTGAAAAAGGACATCTGTGATAAGATGGAACTTGGCACCAGTAACTCATGTACTATGGGTGAAGCATGCTCAGAAGAGGCAGAACCAGAGATAATTTTTCATCAAAGAACTTTTTAAAGCCATTATTAAAACTAGCATAAATTTCCTCTGCTGCTGGCAGCTTCAACAGACAGGACAGGATTGATTTGGATATGGCAGCTGAACTTTTTTTTTTGCCTATTTATATGTAAGGCCAGACTCCCAGCTGGGGTGAAACAGTGCAAGCTTTCTGACTTTAACCCTGCCCGAAAGATTTCAGTTGGGGAGGTGGCCATGAAGTTCAGCTGAAGTCACCTACCCTCCATTTGTTCTATTTGGAGGCAACAACTAAACCCCATAGCACAGGTCCATATTTCTCTTTGTACCTCTCATCACGCAGCAATACCCTGGTGTGGCAGTAATTCAAGAGATAAGGAATTAGAAGGAAAGTACAGTGTAGAAAATGTCAACATGAAGCACATCTGGTGGCTGGCTGACTTTAAACTGGTCCTTTGGTAATCTCAAAATTATAGGGGAAGGGAAGAAGAAACAGAACAATAGAGGCAAAATCATGCAGACAGCAGCTACCACTGTAGTAGCCTTGCAATGTCAGAAGCTGTCGAGAGGTGAAATCGCTACAGCCTCCAATGGTGAACCCTTCAGAGGACTGAGTTCCAATCTGCCAGGGTGCTGCCCACCTCTGGGAATGACATTTTAGGAGACATGAATGATGTGATTCCCTTCAGGGAACTGTCAGGCACAGAAGACTATTGTTTTGCTACTTCTTCACTTTCCAGATTGTGTGTTGGCTCTTATGGAAGTTTAAAAAGCTTTGCTCAGCTCCAATTGCTGTGGGACGGGGACAGTCTATAAAGCACAGCACAGAGTTTATTACCAGTTCCCTTACCCAGAAGCTGGCCTGACGGGACTTATGGGTGCTATGTGGGCATGTAAATAAAACAGGGTTACCTGACCTGACTTTTATTTAGTTCAAAGAGAAATCAATGGGGGGGGGGGGAGGGGAATGGGGTGTAACAAAATGGACTGGTCAAGTGGACTTTGATCAAAAAGTAAATCTGCTCACATAAGTATTGATTAGCAACATTGCTTCTATCTCAATTCTCTTTGCGAGTACATGAAATCCTACTGGTGTTAAAGGTGCCTGTGGTCCCTGAACTGTGATATTTCTGAAGTTTTGTACTGCCAAGAAATGCTGGAATCCTAGGCTAACAGGCTGAATAATGAAAATAAGTATCTGATATTAGATGTCTTAAAATTCCACAAAAAGACTCCTAAAGACTTAGATTTTAGAGGTATGTCTATGCACCATCCCATGCCTAGCAGTTCATCTAGTCTGTAAACATCCATGGACCAACAGCTGGGATTCCCTGGGATAAGGGGTGGAAAGCAAAACTTGCAGACAAGAATGAGGATGATGGTGGGCAGCCAGGAGAATGCTCAGGCTCTGTGGTGACACCCAAAACCAACCAGAATACATAAACTCAGTGTCTTCTGTCCAGAGAGGGTTAACTTGCACTTGCAGCAGGCAGCCTCATGCCATTAAGTCAGGGAGAGTAATGAAATTTCATTTAATTTGTCAGGAAGAAAGTGCTAATGTTAAAAGGCATTTAATAAAAAGGGGGAGATTCTTTGAAAGGAAGCCTTTAAGTAATTACTTCAAGTGTCTTAGGCCTACTCACCAGAATATTTACATTAGTGTCTCCCAGCGCCAAAGTGTAATTAAATTAGTGCAGCATTTACATTCCATCCTGTTTTTTTTTTTTTTTTTTTTTTTTTTAAAGTGTGATTTTATTAACAATTCTCAAAAAAAAAAAAAAAAGAAAGAAAGAAAAGCCAGCCTTGATCTAATCAATTCAGGTGTTAGTATTTTTTTTAATGTTCTCACTAAGAAAACTACTGAGTACACTGGCTTGAAGAAGGTGGAGTTGGGGGGGAAGAAAACTTCATCTCATTTTGAGTTCTACTTGGAGAAGTGCCATTTCTTTGATCTGCTCTGGGACTGATGTCCCATGTGGAGAGCCCATAAAGATGGCATCAGATGGAAGAAGGCATAGCCCTGGGGATTTCCTATTGCATGGAGGTGAATATAGGGCTCAACACTGGGGGACTGGAAACTGCAAAACACTAGAAAATATATGATTTGCATATTTTGCTACTAAAAACTTTTTTTTTCTTGAAATTATATATATGTAATATCCTTCCAGGGGAGCATGACTTTTCCACCTTGACCTAAGTGGAATAAGTTTTGCTTTTCATATCTTCAGTACAAATGTGGCATTTTAAAAAGCAGATGAGAGAGAAAGAGAGAGTAGAAAATCATTAGATATAAAACACATCTGTGCAAATCATTGTTCTGTGACAAAAATAGCTCAGTTTGTTATACACAGCCACAGAATTACCAGTGCCATTACCAACCAGAGGACACTGGAAGTAGATAGCAAAAAAAAAAAAAAAAAAAAAAAAAAAGGGGGAGGAGTTGAGGGCAGCGGGATTTTTTTTGTAACAAAACAAAAATAATTTTTGAATGTTGACATGTTTTGATAAATCACACACTTACATTTAAAAATTACCTCAGGAGTTATTTTACAATTGCAGGTCTCTTTGGTCAAAAGTTTAGCTCTGTGTTCCACCACAGAATAACTAATATCTTCTGGTTGTTAAACTCATCTGGGATGCTATGAGGAAGAAATTCAAGTCTCTGAATTAAATTAAGCAAAATAGAGATTTAAACACAGTTCCATTTCTTCATTGTCTAGAGATATGTTGGTATTTGTTTTACTTTATGTGAAACTTCAGTAGTTAGAAATGTATTTTGAATTATGATGACTATGAATATACCAAGGAACATTTTCCAGAGCTGCATCAAAACAGTACCTATACCTATATAAAATCTGAAGATACCATAACTGCTGTAGAGCTTTCACCTCATATATAGGATCCTAAGATTCGTGTTTCTACTTTGTCTATTTATCAGTGGGGACTTCAAACAGGGTCTCTAGCAAAATTATATTCAAGTGTCTAACAAAATATGTTTTTGTTTCCTTTGCTTGCATTCCAGATACTCCTGCATCTTGTAAATGATTTAGGTGGATCTGAGGAACAGCATCTAATTTGCTAGGTGAAATATTGTTTTTGAAAAATATTTTTTTTAGTTTTTAAAAATTTAATGGTCACCAATACAGAGAGTTTAAAGGTCCTTCACTAGCCATAAATTTACACCACATCTGGTTTATCTATAAGTGACTCAGAGAGATGTTCTAGCAAGAATGAGTCTTACAAAACTGAAAAAAATAATATTCACAGCAATTAAAAGCTTTCTCCACATTGCATTCAAAATCTTTTCTGAAAAGAAGGAAGAAGAACTTTGTGGCTGGGAAAAATCCTTTGCTTTTATGGCTACCTCTCTAAGCAGCTTCAGTGGGGGTGGCCAGGTTTTGGTGTTAAATCAAAGGATTTTTCAGGATAACAATAAATGAACTATTGGTAGGGGAAGAGCATGCATGTGTAACTCCATCCTAGATACAATGGTTTCCTCTTCCGTGGTACAGTGGATTCAAAGGGAATCTAAAAACTCAAAGATCCTAGAAAAATATCACAACTAGGGGAAACTGTCCAGCACATCAGTGAAATGGTGACAGGCTGACACTCTCAGAAGGAAAAGAGGAAAAAACTGTAAAAGCAATGCACTCTGCTTCTTCCTGCCAGGGCTGTGATGTTATTTACAACATTGTAAGTCCTCTTGTATGCATCTGCCTGTTTCAAAGTGGCTTTTTTTTTTTTTTTTTTTTTTTTTTTTTTTTCCGGTGCTCTACAGGCTTCACAGCCTTTGAAGGACAACTGACTAAAAGTTGTGGTTTGAAATTGCTGCTTGAGTCTCACGATGAACACATTTTAAAGAGACTCTGGTAAGGGCAGAGGCCAGCTAGAACATGGGTGATCCTGACATTGTCAGAGGTGGACCTAGATGAGTAGAACTCACTGTTCACTCAAAGTTAAACATATTTAATAACAGGATGGTTAAGAGGAAGAAAAGGAAATGAAAAGCATTGGTGTATAAAGATGGCCTGAGCCATGGAGGTGACTGATCTTCAAGATGCTTCTCAGGTCCCATTGGGCCTTTTTCAGTCACAGATGCCCACTAATCCACATCTTCATTGTCCCTACCATAATGTCTTTTATTCTATTTTTGGTAGTTGTGGTATTAGATTATTGTGTGCAAAGGTTTATGTGTGGACCAACAAGCAAAACACGCGGTAAAACATGCCAGCATTGACACTACATGCTCATGGTGTGTCTGCACTGTTCATCAGACCTACATTATCAACAGTTTCAGAGCCAGAGACTGCTGAAGCTAGTGTCTATTGCCAAAGAATGCTGAAGCTAGTGTCTATTTACAAATAATGTAAAAATGTGGTTCAAAATGATCCCCTGGTGTTTTAAGAATGGAAGGCATGTTTGATGCCACAGCCATTTTGATCATGTCTGTGAGGGAGGAGAGGCTTCACTGGCCTTTGGGTGAGGCTTCTCAGGCCTCAGGCCAAGGCCTCACAGGCTTCAGGCCCAAGCAGCACGGTGTTCATGATTAGGGCAAGAATAAATCAGTCCTGGCTGCAAAAGGGTTACACGATCTGGAGAAAGTGGAACTTGCTGAATGTTGAGAACTTATGAAAAGCTGCACTTTTTCTATAGATGCCTGAGCAGGAGCTAATATCTTTCAGAGATCTGGTCCTCTCTCTTAAAAACACATTTTTTTTTAATGGTAGAACAGCTGTTGTTGCTTCTGTTGTGATGATCTGGGTGAAAAGTTTGGTAACAGAGAGGGAGGCTTTAAAAAAAGAAAAAAAGGAAAAAAAATTAAAAAAACAACCTCCAAAAAAATTCCTTCTCAAACCCACCCACTGAAAAAAACCTTCTGCTCTGGCCTTACAGAGACATAAAACTTCTAGTGTTTCTTAATGCAATTAAAACAAATGCTGACGTTATTTATAACTAAATTACTGGCAGGAAAAACAACTAATGACCAAAACCCACATTTGTACCATTTAAAAAAGAAAAAAAAAATCCTAAAGGGAATGATTTGTAAGGATGTGGTTAAACCTATTTATACCCTGGGTTCTATTTGTTTTACAGCCAGCGGTGCACGAACAACATGAAAGGTTATCTTTGACAAGGTTTTAGCTATTATTTTCTTCCAGTGAAATGGTATTTCTTGAGAAAAAAAGGTCTTCAGAACAAAATAACAATAAATCCTGATTTAGATACATAAAGCTGCCATCGATATCACATAATATCAGTGTTCTTTCTCACTCGATACAGGCGTTTTTAAGATAAATGGTAAAACTGAACTGGAAATCCATCTGGCCAGCTGCCTGATCTAATGAATAACCCCACTTTGGCTCCTGCAATGTAAGCAGAAAGAGTTCTCTCCCGGCCGCTTTCGTCTGTCATGAATCTACAAGACAGCCGACATAATATCTGGGCGACAACAGCGTGCTAACAGTGCAGTGACTTCCATTTTCTTTGCTTTCTATTGATTTTCACTTAATAACTGGCGAAATACTAAACGTCCGCCCTGAGTACCTAATAAATCCTGCCTGAGCTTTTTATTGAGGAGAATTTAATAAAAAACAACCATTGCGGCTGAGGGATTTTTC